>NC_047591.1:5269344-5576449 GCF_011004845.1 Esox lucius
CACTCACCCTCAAATTGACCTCTCCATATTAATCAACAGTACCTCAGATCAATCTCCCTTTAGATTCTCTTGATTTCACAAGGTTTCCATTGCTGTCACTGGCAAATTTTTTCTACTAGGCTAACAGTCAAGCACGTTTTAAACCTCAGCTTTATTCAAATCAATCCCCAACCATAATGGAGCCTAACGACAAAGGCACTAAATGGATTAAGTGATTATTGCAATTGTCACAAGTCAATAGCATGTGTTGTCATTTTGCTTTTGTCTGTCTATCTCTGTCTCTGTCTCTGTCTCTGTCTCTGTCTCTCTCTCTCTCTCTCTCTCTCTCTCTCTCTCTCTCTCTCTCTCTCTCTCTCTCTCTCTCTCTCTCTCTCTCTCTCTCTCTCTCTCTCTCTCTCTCTCTCTCTCTCTCTCTCTCTCTCTCTCTCTCTCTCTCTCTCTCTCTCTCTCTCTCTCTCTCTCTCTCTCTCTCTCTCTCTCTCTCTCTCTCTCTCTCTCTCTCTCTCTCTCTCTGTGTGTGTGTGGGTGTATGTGGAGCTGGGGGGGGCATCCTTGTAAGCGATTTGTGGGTGGGAGCCTCACCTGACAGGGTGATGTGGGATCAAGGGATGGAAGAGGATGACAGAATGACAGGAGGAGGAAGAGGTATTCTTGCCACAAATGGAATTAGCGATGCTCCCCATGGGCATTGAGGAAATTGGCCAGAATTAAGATGGACTTTGTGCTGGGGCTCTGGGTGAGGTGCCGCATCCTCCAGGCTTCCTGGCAACAGACCAGTCACAAACATGCGTGTTGGCAGGAGAAGAGGTGTGGCAGATCCCCCCCATGACCAGACCAAAGGCCCTGCATGCACACACACACAAGGAGAGCAAAAGAGAAATACACAATCTAAAGAGAAATAGCGATCGACAGAGGAGTCCAGGTGAGAGGTGTCTAGAAATAAGTTGAGACTGTAAGGTGCAGATTCTCTGGGGTTCAGCAGAGTATTATGCAGAACAGAGGCGGAGTTGAAGGTCGGGCTTGAGGGACAGGATGTATACTCTTACTATAGGAACTACAGCGGTTCTCAAACATTTGCTTTCCAGAGACCACCAAATGAACATTGAACGTTCTCAAAAACCACCCTTTGCAGAGCTGCAGAATATTTGAACATCCAAAGTCTATTTGATCAGGGAAAATAAGATACAGAACATGTGTTGTTATTATTATAATATGGTCCTCTTTAATGCTCTGCCAGCAGTGTTCGATTCCCACAGGAGTGTAGTCTTAGAAAAGACATGTATGCACTTATTAAGGAAAAGAGCCAAGTAATCTTAATAAGCATTGTCAATGTATTTATTATAATAATACCATTAATACTGCAAAAAGTAGGCCTACTGTGCAAAAGTGTTCAGCCAGCTGAGAAAATTGTGTAAAGCCATTTATCTGGGCAGGGTTCATTTGTGTGTAATAACACTAATTATAATAAAATAAACAGTTAATACAAGAAGTAACATGTTTTGTGAGATAGCTACAAGAAATGTGAAAGTAATTTAAAGAAACTTCAGTAGGTTAGTTTAAGAGAGCTAACACAGAAGAAGTCCTAAAAAGCTGTCTGTACAATGAACAGCACTTCAATGTTACAGCCTTGAGGGACAGAAGAAAATCCAGTGAAGCGCATGCTTACAATCTGTCACAAAGATCATCTGGCACCAAAGTACATACTTAAAGTAGTCTTACAACCTTTGCATGCTTATGGACCAGCAGGGCAGATCCGTTACCTATAGGCTGTAGAGTTGTTTTAGAAGATTACGACTTGGTATGCACATTTCAAGTCTACCATTCTCCCGCCCTCACTCTCTTATAGCAATTGTTTCAGACTACAGTGATTAGACTAAAAGGAGTAAAATAAATTAATTATTTTGTTTTCTTTCCTCTATGCAATTACATTTAGGCAAAATTCCATTTCACAGAGTCGACTGCTGGAAATGAAACTTGTAAGAGTCAACTTCGGTAAACAGCGTGGGTTGTTGAACTCTTGCGTAGTGTTTTCAAGCTCTCTGCTCTTGTGGTATTATTTGAAAAGACAGAGAAAACACTAGATCTGATTAGGGCTGAGAATAAATGATCTGTAATTATGCTAAGTGCCTCAGTGGGAATATAAGAGGAGTACAAAACAAACAATGCAACAGCAAACATGTTGTACCCCACGAATGATGCACTGCCCCCTGGGCCAATCAGTTTAATTTTGTAAATGCTGTATCTCTCTGACATGACACATTATTCACAGAAGTTTAGTCAAAATTGTGCCAGTTGTATCTTAAGATATGGCATGGGTAATTGAGACATCATCTGTGCCACATTTCAGATACAGAGTACCCATTGTAGTGCCAACATAGGGTTGATGAGTGCTCCTGGATATCTTGAGTCTTTTAATTGTTTTCATTATGTGTACCAAAATGTGACAGACTAAGCCCAAATCTATTTTTTTTGGTCAATTACAGCTATTCTTACAATCAAAATGTGGTTGAATTACTTTTCTGCATGTCATGTTTTGTACAGACTGATCATACATTAACGTTACAAAATTTCTGGGTGCAGTAGTTTTTACTGATCTGGTAACATATATATTTCAAGTTTTACAATTCTGCAAATCCAGAATTGTTAAAAAGGCACTTTAGAAAACTATAGCAGAGTATCAAACTTAGTTCCATTCACTCTTCATTGCGAGACCCTGCAAACAAAAGCAAGATGTCAGGAACCCACAAAAATGGCCGACTACATTGTTTAGGTGTTGTAATAGTGCCCTGTCAGTATTTCATTCACAGTTGGTCTCAGGGATATCCCTGAGGACGTGTTTAGAACGTGCTTGGGTGATTGTGTCAGTCACTGGGTGTATTTCTTTAGTTCTAAATGGTCCTGGGTCCTGAGGCCATTAGGGGTCGAGGGTCTTTGTACCCAAGCATTATTGGTCTCTGTTGGCGTTTAGAACTGTTAGAAATCAGCTGTTCACATAGTGGTGAAATAATTGCGTACCCAGTCGTCAAGGGAGAGAGTCATTAAATTTTTTATTGCAGCATTTGATAGTCTGTTGTTCATGATGTTACAGACCCGATGACTTACAGACTCAGACTTACAAACAAACTCATCTCAAAGAATCTTCCGTTCGTCCTCTATTTTATAGACATGGCAGGACAGAATACACAACACAGTACTGTAAGCCCATTGGCTAATTACTGTCACGCTTTGACTGAATGTGACTTCCTATGTACGGAAAAACTGATGTTCTTTTTTTTTTTTTATCTAAACATAATAAGCATACATTCAAACACTTCTACACTCCCCCCATCACACATTCAAGAAAAAACATGACATGTTTAATAAAACATTAAAAGATACAATTCTATTCCTAATGAAAAGAAAAGTCCCATACACTAATGTTACAAATGATTAGCACAAAACAACAAAAAGGAGCATCTGACCAATGAGGTCTTATTGCCCCTCAAATGAAAATAAATCTAATCAAGACAATTGACACACCCCACTCTGACACATATATATGACAGTCATCAATCTCTCCCCCACCTCAGATTATAAGGGTTGAGATACATATTGACAGCCACAAGCTACTATCAGTGTTAATGGTGTTCAGCAGAAAATCCGACTCAACATAACATCATGACTAAACATTCCCCCAAAGTCCTTTAATAAAAAATCTTTAATAGAGAACAAATTTACTTTTAATAGGGAAGGATTCACTATCCAAGACATACCATGATAGCCGTTATAATGTCGATCATTAAGCATCATCACAAAATATGTTGAAGTCCAATATTGGGATTGTCATTATACAGTTTCCCACCTGTCCTGCGAGAAACAAACCTTCATACATATGAAATCAGTTCATTTTGGAACATCTTAGATTGTAAGGAATTAAGTTAGTTTCCAAGTGTCCTGTAGTTCTTGTCTTTAGACTTCTCTGTCTTGTATCAGGGATGTAAAGTTATTGCAGTCAGTGTGATGTGGACCCAGCAAATTGCTTGGTTGCCCTAACAAGCCAGTGTGTGTGAGCAGTGGAGTAGTGAGTTTAACACTTCATGAATTAACCGTTTGACGCGTACGATCACACCAGTGTGATCAAGCTAGAGTGGTCCCTGAAGCGTATGATCACACCGGTGTGATTAGAACGCCTTGTTTAGAACGCACCATTAGCATGCCTAGCTACAAGTAACGCAACAATGGCTGGTCAGACTGCACTGTTATTTACTCACATTTAGCTCAAACAGTGTTTATAACTTTATTTCCTGATTGTAATTGTTTCAAGACCACACTATGATATTAACCAGGTAGAAAGCATTCAAGAAGTGTTACTTTCGTACCAACAGACAGCCAACACTAATACATAAAAACAAATTATATTAGCGACTACTATAGAGCATCTTAACATTTCCTGGAAGAGCTGACAACCGATCAAAACCATTGTAAAAACCTTCTAGAAGTTATGTTACCCATGGTATGCTTTTTATATAGTTTATTCATTTTCACTGCACTGAATTACTGGTCATCTCAGGCTCCTTCCCCGCCAGCGAGGTGACGTTCCACATCCCTAGAGCTAGTTTCCGTGTCCAGGGATCGGGTTGTTGAGGCCGCCGCCTTCGACTGCTGCCCGATCCTCTCTGAACCGACCCCTTATGGTCCCTCCTGTAGGTGGTGAGCCCACGGGAAGGCGGCCCCACATCGCTCGTTCGGGATGAGCCCGGCCGGGCCCCATGGGGAAAGGCCCGGCCACCAGGCCCTCGCATACATTTCAACGTTAAAGCTATTAAGAGGAAAATATATTTAGCTTTCACTTAATGTTTGTTTATCCCAAAACTAAATATGCTCGTTTTGGGGAAATTAGTTCAGGTGAGACCAGTCTGAACATTTCAGTTTAACCCTTAGTAATATGCTACTCTGATTTAAGGTTGGGGTCATCCTAGGGTTCTGCCCCCCTTCCTGGAGCCCTTGGCTTTACCCACTAATGGTGAGCCATAAATAAAGGCCATATGCATTGTTTAATGTATAAGAAATTGAAGTTTCCACACACAAAAAATCTGACATGGTCCTCAGGCTGTAGCAAGATATGTTATTCTTTCAACTAGCTGATGTCCTTTGTTGACTGAAGATTCAGATTTATGGTCCTACCCATCTAATATTGTTGCAGTTTGTAAAAATGTGCTTCTCATATCTACACAGCAACTCAACATTAAGAAAACTCTTAAGAATGGTGATATTGACAGAGAACAGATGTATGATATCACAAAGATCAAGGTAGAATAATGAGTAATTCAGTTTAAACTCAATTGAGCCTTGCGGCTCAGCTCTTTCTTCACCACGACAGACCGATACATCGACCGCATTACTGCAGAAGCTGCACCAATCCGTCTGTCAATCTCCCGTTCCATCCTTCCCTCACTGTCCCAGTGCATGCTGAAGGTCCTGGTTAGAAGGGGCCAACACGACAACATCATCCGCAAAGAGCAGAGATGAAATCGTGTGGTCCCCAAACCTGACACCCTCTGGCCCCTGGCTGCACCTAGAAATTCTGCCCATAAAAATTATGAACAGAACCGGCGAAAAAGGGGCAACCCTGCCGGAGTCCAACATGCACTGGGAACAAGTCTGACTTACTGCCGGCAATGCGGACCAAGCTCCTGCTTCGGTCGTACAGGGACCTGACAGCCCTTAGCAAAGGACCCAGGACCCCATATTCCCGAAGCACCCTCCACAGGATGCCACGAGGGACACAGTCGAATGCCTTCTCCAAATCCACAAAACACATGTGGATTGGTTGGGCAAACTCCCATGAACCCTCCAGCACCCCGTAGAGCACAGGTGTCAAACCGGTTCCACGGAGGGCCGAGTGTCTGCAGGTTTTCGCTCTCACCTTGTACCTGATTGATTAATTAGTTCACTAATTGGTTAGTTTCTACCCCCACCTGGTTGTTCAGGTCTGACCTGGGAACCAATTTAAAGGAAAACCCAAAGACCTGCAGACACTCGGCCCTCCGTGGAACAGGTTTGACACCCCTGCCGTAGAGTGTATAGAACTTATGTCATGCAATAAAATGTTAATTAATTACTTAAAATCATACAATGTGATTTTCTGGATTTTTGTTTTAGATTCCGTCGCTCACAGTTGAAGAGTACCTATTATAAAAATGACAGACATCTACATGCTTTGTAAGTAGGAAAACCTGCAAAATCGACAGTGTATCAAATACTTGTTCTTCCCACTGTATATGAAAACATGTTCATGCTTGACAAAACAAAAACAGGCTATTTCTTGAATGCCGATTAAAACATGCTATTTACCATAGTGCTTTTCAAACTACATGTAATATTCAATTAAATAAGCCTGGCTATTAACAAGGAAAGTGATCAGGTTCTCCTCTCATCTCACTGTTGATGGTTCATCTAGTCGTTCTGCCAATGTGAGAGGTCAGGAAGATTTGGAACAGACCTGTCCAGTGTAGTGATAGTGATTCTTCTAGAACATGTTGTTGTAATGACAGTGAGTTGTCTGTGACCAGTTGGTAGTGTGATTTGTCACCAGGGGTTGTGTTGTCCCGATCTATTGAAAGTATAACTTCAACACAAACAGTTAAAGCCAAGTACCAATTTTTATTTGCTTTGAGCCCTTAAGCTTAACTCTTTCCAATCATAATCAATTATCAGAGTGAAAGCAGAAAAATGACAAATACGACCACAGGAGGCACCATCCCGAACCCGCACTGGCCATCATTTCAGGACGGACATGAAAAATAAAGAATTGGTAATAGGAATGGATCTAGACTCCATTCGAGAAGGTGTTGCATACTGTGAATTCATAAAAAAAATTAAGATGTTGAAAGTAAACACAGTCAAAGACATCAAATGTGTAACATGGTCATTTGTGTGAAGGAATTATAAACCATATAACCCATTGACAAATTTATTTTAAAGCTAAACAGCTCTGAATTTTTATTACACTTCAGAATCTTTTCTCAGGTCAATGATATTGGCTATCATGTATTTATAAACTCCCATAGTTTGGTGGCACATACCTCACTAAATAAACAAGTTACCCTCTAGGGGAATGTCTGTTTAACTATTATTGGAAAAAACTCCAGCTCAGCTTGCAATGTGTAACCTATTGCAACCACCACCCTGGTTTGTACAAACCCGATTTCAAAATAGTTGAGTCACAAATTGTGAGTAAAAAAGGAATGGAATAATTTACAAATCTCATAAACTTATATTTTATTCACAATAGAATATAGATAACATATCAAATGTTGAAAGTGAGACATTTTGTAATGTCATGCCAAATATTGGCTCATTTTGGATTTCATGAGAGCTACACATTCCTTAAAAGTTGGGACAGGTAGCAATAAGAGCCCGGAAAAGTTAAATGTACAGATAAGGAACAGCTGGAAGACCAATTTGCAACTTATTATGTCAATTGGCAACATGATTGGTTACAAAAAGAGCCTCTCAGAGTGGCAGTGTCTCTCAGAAGTCAAGATGGGCAGAGGATCACCAATTCCCCCAATGCTGTGGCAAAAAATTGTGGAGCAATATCAGAAAGGAGTTTCTTAGAGAAAAATTGCAAAGAGTTTGAAGTTATCATCATCTACAGTGCATAATATCATCCAAAGATTCAGAGAATCTGGAACAATCTCTGTGCGTAAGGGTCAAGGCCGGAAAACCATACTGGATGCCCGTGATCTTCGGGCCCTCAGACAGCACTGCATCACATACAGGAATGATACTGTAATGGAAATCACAACATGGGCTCAGGAATACTTCCAGAAACTTTGTCGGTGAACACAATCCACTGTGCCATTCGCCGTTGCTGACTAAAACTCTATAGGTCAAAAAAGAAGCCGTATCTAAACAGGATCCAGAAGCGCAGGCGTTTTCTCTGGGCCAAGGATCATTTGAAATGGACTGTGGCAAAGTGTTCTGTGGTCAGACGAATCAAAATTTGAAGTTCATTTTAGAAAACTGGTACGCCATGTCATCCGGACTAAAGAGGGCAAGGACAACCCAAGTTGTTATCAGCGCTCAGTTCAGAAGCCTGCATCTCTGATGGTACGGGGTTGCATGAGTGCGTGTGGCATGGGCAACCTACACATCTGGAAAGGCACCATCAATGCTGACAGTTATATCCAAGTTCTAGAACAACATATGCTCCCATCCAGACGTCGTCTCTTTCAGGGAAGAACTTGCATTTTCCAACATGACAATGCCAGACCACATACGGCATCAATTACAATGTCATGCCTGTATAGAAGAAAGATCCAGGTACTGAAATGGCCAGCCTGCAGTCCAGATCTTTCACCCATAGAAAACATTTGGCGCATCATAAAGAGGAAGGTGCGACAAAGAAGACCTAAGACAGTTGAGCAACTAGAAGCCTGTATTAGACAAGAATGGGACAACATTCCTATTCATAAACTTGAGCAACTTGTCTCGTCAGTCCCCAGACGTTTGCAGTCTATTATAAAAAGAAGAGGGGATGCCACACAGTGGTAAACATGGCCTTGTCCCAACTTTTTGTGTTGATGCCATGAAATTTAAAATCAACTTATTTTTCCCTTAAAGTGATACATTTTCTCAGTTTAAACATTTGATATGTCATCTATGTTGTATTCTGAATAAAATCTTGAAATTTGAAACTTCCACATCATTGCATTCTGTTTTTATTCACAATTGTACAGTGTCCCAACTTTTTTGGAATCAGGTTTGTATTAGCATAGTTACAGCATCCAAATGTAGCATTTTTAAATGTTATTGGCCAACTACCTCATGAGAAACACAAACAATGTTTTGATTAACCACATAAATTGTAGGGAAATTGTCCAACTCTATTCCATTTTGCAATTTTATATAGAATAAATGGAATAACATTAAATTATAACTTTAATGCACATTTTGACCATGTCTGTAATAAGGCATGTTAATGTTCTTCAACTTAATTGACATTATATGTTAACCAAAGGTTTAAATGCTATCCTATCCAATGCTTTTGAAGTTGTAAAGAGTGCTCCCAGACAGGACACAGTAACTTAACTTTATTGTGGAAATTCCATAACATGAAAAATTATGACTAAACTAAAAACAGATATGGCCACTCAATTCAGCCTATGTCTTCTTCTAACCCAGGGCAGTGTGTGGGGGAATTGGCTCAAGCACCCCCCCCCCCTCTTTGAACCCAGGGTGGGACTATTTTTGTCAGTCAACCTTTTTAGAACTAAGACAAGTATCTAACTTGTTCTATAAAACATAATGTAATCTCAGTAACTACAGAAACACAAAAAAAAAATCTCCATTTCTCATGAATGCAATTATCTAATCAACCAATCACATTGCAGTTGCTTCAATGCATTTAGAGGTTTGGTCCTGGTCAAGACAATCTCCTGAACTCAAAACTGAATGTCAGAATGGGAAAGAAAGGTGATTTAAGCAATTTTGAGCGTGGCATGGTTGTTGGTGCCAGACGGGCCGGTCTGAGTATTTCACAATCTACTCATTTACTGGGATTTTCACACACTACCATTTCCAGGGTTTACAAAAAATGGTGTGAAAAGGGAAAAACATCCAGTATGCGGCAGTCCTGTGGGAGAAAATGCCTTGTTGATGCTAGAGGTCAGAGCTGATAGAAGAGCAACTTTGACTGAAATAACCACTCGTTACAACCGAGGTATGCAGCAAAGCATTTCTGAAGCCACAACGCACAACCTTGAGGCAGATGGGCTTCAACAGCAGAAGACCCCACAGGGTACCACTCATCTCCACTACAAATAGGGAAAAGAGGCTACAATTTGCACAAGCTCACCAAAATTGGACAGTTGAAGACTGGAAGAATGTTGCCTGGTCTGATGAGTCTCGATTTCTGTTGAGACATTCAGATGGTAGAGTCAGAATTTGGCGTAAACAGAATGAGAACATGGATCCATCATGCCTTGTTACCACTGTTCAGGCTGGTGGTGGTGGTGTAATGGTGTGGGGGATGTATTCTTGGCACACTTTAGGCCCCTTAGTGCCAAATGGGCATCGTTTAAATGCCACAGCCTACCTGAGCATTGTTTCTGACCAAGTCCATCCCTTTATGACCACCATGTACCCATCCTCTGATGGCTACTTCCAGCAGGATAATGCACCATGTCACAAAGCTTGAATCATTTCAAATTGGTTTCTTCAACATGACAATGAGTTCACTGTACTGAAATGGCCCCACAGTCACCAGATCTCAACCCAATAGAGCATCTTTGGGATGTGGTGGAACAAGAGCTTCGTGCCCTGGATGTGCATCCCACAAATCTCCATCAACTGCAAGATGCTATCCTATCAAAATGGGCCAACATTTCTAAAGAATGCTTTCAGCACCTTGTTGAATCAATGCCATGTAGACTTAAGGCAGTTCTGAAGGCGAAAGGGGGTCAAAGACAGTATTAGTATGGTGTTCCTAATAATCCTTTAGGTGAGTGTATATTAGAATCAAATTCAGTGCACATGGAAAGTCATGTGTTTTACTTAACTTAAAAAAGTATTACCCTCTTTTCCCTCTCACCAGTCATCCTGCGACGAGGCATAGAGAGAGATCACACACACACATTCCAACTTGGTGGAAATACAACCCTTTGTAAAGGCCTATGGGCCCTACTGACATCAAACATGACAAAACAAAACAGGCAAATTTTCGAATGCCTATTAAAAAAAAATATTCACCATCAAAGTGCATTCAAATTATATTCAATTGAATAAGCCTGGTCATTATCAAGGGAAGTGATCAGATTTCCTTGATAAGTTCCAGCTTTACTCAATGTTTAGGTATGATACATTTTTGGAAATAGATTTAGAACTCTTAATGATTATATAAGCTCACGTCAGTTCCAGGTATCGCCAGGATATCCTCCATCTTTGATTCCTGGATTCCATACATGGGAGAGCTTTCCTTGCCACTGCTCAACATGTAGGCAGAATGTAATTTGTCCCAACCATCTGAACATCCTGTCTTTTTCCTTTGGTTCTTCTTCTTACATTCATTCTGCCAATGGCCAGAGATTCCACAATAGAGACATGATCCTGTTTTCTTTTTCAATGGACTTTTTGAATGAATGTTTTTCCTGCTTTCAACGTTTCCAGTTCCTTTTTCAACTTTTCAATTCCTTTTTTCAACTTTTCCAATTCAGCCATTTGTTCAGCCGACGCCCCAACACTTTCTTTCTCCTTCAAAATTCTTTCAAGACCATCTTTGTGGAATTTATCTTTTTTTTTTTTATACATCAGGTATTCTTAAAATTTCTTCCCATGCTTTCTGTATATCAAAAACACTCAAAAAACCTTCTTCAGGAACAATGGCATATTTTAAATTATCTCTTGGTGACAAGCTCTTTTTGATGTCATCAGCCAATGATTTTGCCATTTTCTAAATTACAACATCAGGGCTGCAGTCCCCGTTTGTACCACATTGTTATTTTCTTTAACTTCAATTGTACAAATATTATACATGTGTCCCTTGATACTCTTCAATCAATGACTTCCAGATAACATGAGGAAGTTTTCATCAATGTAAATTACCTAAAATATCTTAGCTTCTTTGGACTTGGGCTAAGCACACATCTTTCAGTGTCACCGTAAGTCTTATGTCCTCACCACAGGTTTCCATAGCCTAAAAAGCAAAATGTCTAGGTCTTCATGTTCCAGATGTGTTCATCTGGATACTCATGCTCTTTTAACTGACTTGTTTTTTTCAGATATTTGGAATTTGATGGTGAGTCATACCACACTATGCGTACTCACAGCACCATGCTGTAAGAATACTTTAGTTTAATGGTGTAGTTTTACGAGTCACTGTTCAGTTGTTTTCAGCAACCAATACTGCTTCCTTTCGATTGCAAAATGAGCCCCTTAACTCTAATGTCAATTTCCAAAACAACTTCTTTGCAATTGCAAAATGAGCCCCTTAGCTCTACAGTATTTTCAGTAAAATCCTTAAAACGTATCATTCCGATTCGTGGCACCACGTTAGCTTTTGTCCACTTTTGGTCCATGAACAGAGTCTTTAAACAAACAAGTCAGGGGAGAATCTTTAATGAATCCAAGAAGTTGATCTTCCATAGTTCTTATGTTCTCCAATGATTACAAAGTTAACACAGTCTTATGCCAGGACACATAGGAGGAGGTCAGTGTTCATAGCCAACTATTATAAGAAAGATTTATCCTACAAAATACCCTTGTATGGTGTATTCCAACCTATGACCCAAGGGTCTATTCAGAGAGTCCTATGACAGTCACAAACAGAGTTCCTAGCGGGTGGTATGGACAGAGTGTTTTGGTCCCATCAGTAATGGGGCATCACATTTCCTACCTAGTGTCCTTTGTACAGAGATAGTTAGTACTCTCATACATTGTGTCAAGCTTAATTCAATTACTTTTCATGCCCAATATCTATCACCATGAAAGGGACGCCATCTTGTGACTACTGTCGGTCAGCCAGGTGGTCAAACAAAATGCATCCTCGTCCATTTTGATTGTCTCCTTTGTCACCTTTCCCACCTTACGACTGTTGTCCTCTCTCAGCCATCTTGACTTTCTTTTGTCTTTGCTATTCATATGTACCACACTCTCAGTCTGTCCATATACAACTTTCTCTGAATCCATCTTGCTTAGCCGGAAAACATTATTTTTCTTTCTGTCCATTCTGATTTCAGGCATCATTGTTAATTATCCTTTTTGTTCTTGATTGTGTCCTATTTGCGGCATGATATTTAAACATGAATGCTTCGTGCACGTCTGAGGCTGCAGTTCCCCTTCTCAGTACTTTTCCAACTGAAGGACAGCATCCAAATATAATAGTTTACTTGCAACACCTCTCTCAAATTTATCCACCCCTAGAGAGTTGCCAGATATCATTTGTAGCCTAGTCAGGGAGTAACTAGGACTTCTCTCAAATTCATCCACCCCTAGAGAGTTGCACGATTTTATTCGTGGCCTAGTCAGGGAGTAACTAGGTCTTCTCTCAAATTTATCCACCCTTAGAAAGTTGCACGATTTTATTCGTGGCCTAGTCAGGGAGTAACTAGGTCTTATTCATACGAATAACAATGAAGCTTCTACACACTTCTACACCCTTCTACACCCTACCCAACTAGAGCAGACTTTCCGTACCCACAGAAAGGTTTCACACATAATTACTTTACGTGGCCTACGGGAATTACTAGGGCTTGTTCAACTACAAAATGCTCATGCAATAACGGACAACGGTCCGTTATATGGCGTAACTTTACGACTCACTGTTCGTCTGTATCCAAAACCAAGAACTCCTTCGGTTAGCAGTTAACTCTGAAGTTCAGACGAAACAGTAGATGGTCAGTAGAATCGATAAGATTATCCATCCGGTCACGGCAACATGCTGTTAGAAATCAGCTGTTCATATAGTGGTGAAATAATTGCATACCCAGTCGTCAAAGGAGAGAGTCATTTAATTATTTACTGCAGCATTTCATAGTTTGTTGTTCATGATGTTACAGACCCGATGACTTACAGACCTGGTCTTACAAAGAAACTAATCTCAAAGAATCTTCCTCTCAAAGAGTCGTCTTCTACTTTATAGACATCACAGTCCAGAATACACAACACAGTACTGTAAGCCCATTGGCTAATTACTGTTGCGCTTTGACTGAACGTGATTTACTGTGTACGGATAAACGGGTGTTCTTTTGTTTTCTAAACATAACAAGTATACATTCATACACTTCTACAGAACTGTTGATCCGGTGTCAACAAGGACAAGTTCATCTACGCCTACCCTGCTTGTCTGGAGACTCACCACTCGGGAGGCTCACCACTCACTGGGCAAGTTCAACTTTCCAGCCATTTCTTTGCAATTGTTTTTGGACCTCAGTCTTTCCCACCCCTCACAAGGCAGACCATACTCTTCATTTTATCTTTCTAGATGCTGTTTGTAGACCTGTCCCTGCAACCACATTTCAGGTGTCTGATCACTACTGTCGCCATCTTATGTCCTGCAACATAACAATGTTCATTGTTTTCCCTCATACTTGATCATCTCTCCCATTTGCTAAATCCTTCTTCCCTATTGTTTCTCGAGACTGCCTCTTTGACCCTAGTCTCTGTGCTCTTTACATCCTATGACCAACATGTGTTCTTTCCTTCCGTCTTTCTAACACTCTGAATTTCAAGCTTCTTCCTCTAATTACAGGAAACCAACTCCTCAATGCCCCCATATTCTCTCTATGCAGAAGATGTTGTCAATCAATTTGAAAAAGGTTAATGACATCTAAAAGTCATTCACTGAGCCTATTTAGTCAGCTTGCCCCTCACACACAGAAATCTTCTACACATTCACCTCTTTCTTTCACTCTCTCTAGAGGAAATCATGCAACAAGTAATATCTAGTTGCTGGACAACGCGTCCTTGAATTCCCTCCAGTCAGATCATCTTAGGAGACCTTCTGGATCACAGACTACAATGCTCTGACTTCAAAGTGATTCTTGAGTCTCTCCCTTCCCCAACAAACTAACAATTCACCTGCTTCTGACATTAGCTAATAACCTGTTTCTGACAAACTTTTAAAAACTGAACTTACAGATTCCTCCTCTACACCGTTTCAGTGCTTCGATTCTCAAGCTCTGCACACTTGGATTGCATCTTAACTGATGGATGGTGCAAAACAGTGGAAAATACTGCTAGAGAATCTGCTTCAGTCAGCTAAAAAAAAATAAGTGTGAGAGGAAATGTATGTTTCAGCAGGACGGTTGTCTGAAGCATGAAGCCAAAGCAACATTGTAGAGGATCTACAACAAAAACAGTAGCAAAGTCAAAGTGCAGATCTAAATTCAATTGAGAATGTGTGGCAAAATGTGAAATTTGTGCAAACAATCCTTCCAAAAAGACTGGGCCAAAATCACTGTAACTGTGTTCAAAGCTGGTACATTTGTGTATAGTATGTACTAGCTTCCCCTATGGGGGTGAAGCTTACTTCACTTTCAGGGGACCTTAGGGTGGAATGAAGGGTGAGTGAGATCTGAAAAATGTTTGGTTTAGTTTTGAAAAGCCTCCTTGTTTTGTAAGACTTCATTATTTGGCCAGTCCCTACCTCTCCCTGCGGCAGGTTTTCTAAACATTCTGCATTCTGGTAGACTAACTAGGTACTGCTAACTAGCAAGCTGCCTAACTTTATATTACACAAAACAAGCAAAAACAACGGGTCGTCATCATGAAGGATACATTTTTGGAAGTGTTACTGAAGCACACATTTTTGCACCTGAGCATTCTACTGACAGTTGAAAAGCATTCACATACAAATTGAAGAATGTATTTTATAATCGTGTTTGGACTGTTCTAGCTTGACCAAGATGGCAAATAAGTTTTTTCTGTTGATTTGTGCTTCTCTTCTCATTAACAACTGACTGTGGGAATTGATCTACTGCTTTTATGGGTATTGTACAGTGGATATAGAAAGTCTACACACCCCCGTTAAAAATGCCATATTTCTTTGGTTATTTTGACTAGTTGTTATTTTCCTAAATTATTTGGGAGTAATGTATCAGTAGTTTATAGAATGAAACAAACTGTTCGTTTTACTCAAACACATACAGTGGATATAAAAAGTCTACACACCCCTGTTAAAATGCCAGGTTTTTGTGATGTAAAATAATGAGACAAAGATAAATCATTTCAGATTTTTCCACTTTTAATGTGACCTATAATGTGAACAATTCAATTGAAAAACAAACTGAAATCTTCAAGGGGGGGAAATGAAAAATCTAAACCTTACAATAACCTGGTTGCATAAGTGTGCACACCCTCTTATAACTGGGGATGTGGCTGTGTTCAGAATTAACCAATCACATTCAAACTCATGTTATATAGAAGTCATTACACACCTGCCATCATTTAAAGTGACTCTGATTAATCACAAATAAAGTTCAGCTGTTCTAGTAGGATTTTCCTGACAGAAGCCTTTTCTTACAAAGATAAACATCCAAGCCCGGCTGAAGTTTTCAAAAACAAACATCAAGTCCCCCAAAAGCACTTGGTAAAATGTGTTATGGTCTGATTAAACCTTTAGTAAATATTGAGATCTGTAGCTAGCAATCATCATGTAAATCACTCTTTTAAGATATGGGTATTGTTAAAACTGAAATTCTACCGTGTGGTTAAATGTGTTAATTGTGTAAACATGACTGTTTATTGGTTTATTGGTGCAATCTGTTGTAGTTACTAATTATAGCACCAGGCAAACCAAATGTGAAAGAGCACTTTTATGTGTTTCCTTGTAATACGTAAAGCCAGACAATGAACACGACTTGGGCACAATCAGCAATAATTATTGTTTTAAAATGGGTGTTTTTCAAAATTGCATTATTAAGGAGGCGGTCTCTATGTTCGCTATGACTTATGGAACCTTTTTGAACAGACCAATACTGAGAAAGTATATTCTACCGCAAAATTCTATTTTGCTTTTCTAGACTGTATTTAGGAGATCTTGTGTTTCTATGGCACAAATGTATAATCAGGGATGGGCAGTATTTGTGATACATAAATTTAAAATATGTATTTCAAATACAAAATAGAATTTTATAATTTGTATTTTGATAGGGTAGATGAAAATGGCTTCATATTTTGTATCAAAATGTTTTGCATTTTGTACTTTAGAAATATTGTAAAATACTTTGATTGGTGCCTACTTAGTAATTTGCCCAGACTTGTTGAGATCAGAACAGAAAATGTCAATACCCAAAGAAGAAGGTCAAGGTGAGAAACATGTAGGTTGCCAGCTTTCCATCTATTTTTTTTGCATAAATAGCTAAAATTTTTAACAGTTCATGATAGGTTTTGTTGTTCGTTTGAGTAGCCTAGGCTAAATTTACCAATTTACATAATGCTCTACCTAACTATTTCACCCAAGTTACAGCCCTCACAGTTAACATTAGCTTGCTACTTTCAACCTGTTAGGTTTTTGTCGGTTGCACACGAAGATACGAGATAGGATAGGAGATTGTACTCTAACTGAAGTAGCTGTTAGGTAGGATCATGATTTTGCATACCATTGCATGAATGCCTGACACATAATTTATTATTATATTTATTATTAACAATCAAATGATTAAATACTTAGAAACTAGTTATGGATGAAAATTGCTATGAATAAAGGTGCCATCAGTTGTCTTTTATGAATTACTTGTTTGTCATTGACTCAGTGTTGCTGATGCTGAGTAGGCCCTTACCAAACATCAAGTTACTACATTAGGATACAATTATGAGTCATTGGCAAACTTTTAGTTAAACATTAAACTGTTCATCTGGGTGATCACAGGGATATGTAAATATTTTATCTGTTAACTGGTTGCATGTCAGATTTATCGTATGACTTGTTAGACAGAGAAAAGCTGTTGCTATCAAACATTGTCTACTTAATCAACTGAGTCAGTGTACTGGTGAAGGTATAGATCAAATAGGCCAATAGCTGGAAAGTTTGTGAAGTGATTTCCTGCTGCCTTATAAAAGTATTTTTAGTAAATCTAAAATGCAAAAATACATAGTTTATTTTGGTGTGGCTGCTGTATTTTGTAGTTTATTTTGATACACTTAAACATAAGGTATTTGGTATCTTATTTTAAAATACATTTTGATGTATCTTTTCCCATGTCTGTGTATAATTTCTAACTTTAGCAATGAATACATTATTAAGTAGGTCTACTGTGGTGAAATGCACAATTAAAGCTATTTCCCAACATAAAACCACCTTTAAATAATTGATTTTGAGTTTATGATTTGGAGTTTGTGAACGATTTCTGTACAATCTGTAATTCAATTAGAGAATTGATCAGGGGTATTAATACTTTTGCAAGGCTATGTAGTTCCACTTACTTTCCCAAGGATATCTTTAGAGCACCAAGAGACATAAACGGATCACTAACCACCTGAGGACAATATCTACAGCTCTGGAAAAAATTAAGAGACCAAAGTTTAACATGGCACCTGATGGCAAAGAACTCTCTGATGATCTGAAAAAAGAACTGTTGCTCTACATAAAGATGGCCTAGGCTATAAGAAGATTGCCAAGACCCTGAAGCTGTTTAAAAGGACAGGTTCCACTCAGAACAGGCCCCGCCATGGTCAACCAAACAGGTTGAGAGCACGTGCTCAGCGTCATATCCAGAGGTTGTCTTTGGGAAATTGATGTATGAGTGCTGCCAGCATTGCTGCAGAGGCTGAAGGGGTGGGGGGTCAGCCTGTCAGTGCTCAGACCATACACCACACACTGCATCAAATTGGTCTGCATGGCTGTTGTCTCAGAAGGAACCTTCTTCTAAAGATGATGCACAAGAAAGCCCACAAACAGTTTGCTGAAGACAAGCAGACTAAGGAAGAGGATTACTGGAACCATGTCCTGTGGTCTGACCAGGATAAACTTATTTGGTTCAAATGGTGTCAAGCGTGTTTGGTGGCAACCAGGTGAGGAGTACAAAGACAAGTGTGTCTTACGTACAGTCAAGCATGATGGTGGGAGGGTCATGGTCCGTGACTGCATGAGTGCTGCCGGCACTGGGGAGCTACAGTTCATTGAGGGAACCATTAATGCCAACTTTTACTGTGACATACGGAAGCAGAGACTGGGCCGCAGGGCAGTATTCCAACATGATAACGACCCCAAACACAACTCCAAGACGACCACTGCCTTACTAAAGAAGTAAAGAGTAAAGGTGATGGACTGGCCAAGCATTTTTCCAGACCTAATCCTTATTGAGCATCTGTGGGGCATCCTCAAATGGAAGGTGGAGGAGCACAAGGTCTCTAACATCCACCAGCTCCGTGATGTCGTCATGGAGGAGTGGAAGAGGACTCCAGTGGCAACCTGTGAAGCTCTGGAGGACTCCATGCCCAAGAGGGTTAAGGCAGCACTTAGGGGTGTACTCACATTTGCTGCCAGCGGTTCAGACATTAATGGCTGCGTGTTGTGTTATTTTGAAGGGGACATAAATATACACTGTTATACGAGGTGTACATTCACTACTTTACATTGTAGCAAAATGTCATTTCTTCAGTGTTGTCACATGAAAAGATATAGTCAAGCATTTACAAAAATGTGAGGGGTGTATCTCACATACAGTATCTCACTTTTGTGAGATACTGTATGTATGAATAATAAAACCATTTTGCAGTGGGCTCTTTTTTCCAGAGCTGTAGTACAGCTCACATTTCTCTCCCACCGCACAAGCTCCACAAACGACAAGGGTCGTTTTTCAATTCAGGGCCTTGCTGTTCACTCTTACACACCTGTGCCATACTGCCTCATTAGAACTACTGAAGATGAGTTGATTAATTACTTAAACAATAAGACGGACAAATATAGGCAGATGATTCCACATTTTCCAGCATAACTTTTGTGTGTATGGAAGGCTGCTCTTTAAAATTAACCTTTTTGCATGTGGCTTTTTTTTTTTTTTTTATGCATTAAGGGATACAGAATACAAGCAGTTATATTCAGGGAGTTATAAGAAAATATTTTTAAAGATCATGATGTTTCAATTGAGGTTTGGGATAACTTTTGAGAGGCTGATATTTATTCACTTTTTTGTTAGGTAAAAAAACAAATTTTATATGAATTTTTGGGATGCACAGTGGATATGGTCACTAATGGGAGTACAGGCCTCATTTAGGGCTGTAAATTCATCAGGCTTAAGCCAGGTTTTACACAGACCAATTACATCAAGTTTATGATCAGTGATTAGTCAATTGACTGTGATTGCCTTGCTAAGGGAAGTGTTTACTAAGCTGCCTGGCTAACCAACTGCAGCCCAGCATCTGCAGCAGAATCTTATCCAAAAGTACTAAGCGGTAGGGGGCCACCTCTATGGGATTAGACAATTTCTTTCCAGTATATTTTTTAATGGCATCTGTTAAGGTACCAACATATCAAACAAATGTCACTCTAATAAGGGAACTAACAATAAATCACCAATAAATCAAAAAATGGGTGCTGGAAAAGCATGAGGGTTATCTACTAGAAGTTGACTAATAAATAATTCCCAGAAGACATCCACATGGCCTAATAAATTCACCATACAATATGCAAAAGAAATCTAATAAACAAACACCAATTCAGGATAGTGAAAACAAAAGCTGTGCATAAAACAAACAAGAGAAGGAAACCAAAGATAAGGGTTTTCATTAAGCGTAGCAAATAAAGTGGGAGAGTGCAACTGAAAGTATCACTGCGCCCAATATACCCTTGTTTCATAGTCCTAGTTATTTTGACACCTCTTACGAATGTTTCGAATTCCAACCGGGACATTGGACATTCAAACTCAGCAGAGCACCAGCTAGGAGAGGAAACCAAAAATCCAGGGGTCAGTCTCCATACCAGACAACATGTCATCATGTTCATCATGTCAGTTCCTTCAGCCAACCAGCCAAAGCTTGTGAAAGTACAGTAGACAATAAATTGACAATGTCAAAATAGTACAATGTCAAACTGGAAAAATCTAGAGCAGTCCAAACATTACACTTCATACACTTCACATTTAAGCTAAAGGTGTTAGGATAAATTCAAATACATATTAAAATTATGAAGGTAAAACAGCGACATAGGTTCTTTATTTGTAAAATATGTTGCACACTTGTAAAACAGATCTCCAAACTAGAAATTACTTTTGTAGCTGTATAAAAAATGTGCATACTTGTAACCAATTTGATATTTGGAATCATTAGTAACACTTACCAACGTAAAACAAGGACACTCAGAGTATTGTCACTAAAATCTTGCTAGAACTATGACAGACTGTAAATCAGTCTGCGGTAGTACGTTTCACAGCATTTGCAAGCGGATATTCCAAAGAGGACTGTGATTGGCAGGCCATACATTTTTCTTCCAATGAACTGAATGCATCATGAACATAACATTTTCATCTGTTAACCAATCTGAGTAGATTCACGTAGTGCCAGAGTTTTAACTCATAATGATGCAGAGAAAGAAAGACATGGCTAAGCACGGTCGACTTCTCGTACCTTAGTTTTTGATGGGATTCCACCTTTAGATGTACAATGCACAAAGTCTATTAGCTAAATTACTAAAATGTAAATCTAGCAACTAGCAAGGAATTTAAATGGCTACTTAACGTTTTGCCATTGACATTGATATGCATTTACCACGAGAATAATAGAAATTCACTTTGCCCATGTTTTTCGTACTTTTCAAATGCATTGTTGCACTGAACTAACTGGATAAAAGGTTTGGTATAGTATCAACAACTGAGGTACGAGCGGCTAGGAAAAGCAGACCATGACTCAGACCATGCTGAAACCAGTTTTTCCTCCTCTGCAATACATCACTATGAGTTAAAACACTTTCCAGAATCTACTCAGATTGGTTAAAACATGAAAACGTGACGGACTCACCATGCACTCAGTTCATTGATCAGAAAACTCTATATGCGGTACCGATCAGAGTCCCCATGGGTATATCCGCTTGTAACCGCTGTGAAACGTACAACCACAGACTGATTTACAAATACAAATAATTTTGTCACAGTTACAGCGAAATATTAGTAACAAAACTCTGAGTGTCGGTTGGCAAGTGTTATTAATGAGTAGCAAGATTCCATATATCAAGTTATACTATGCACATTTTCTAAACAATTACAAAAGTAAAACCAAGTTTGCCAAGTGTAAAAAAAAAATCTGTTGCTGTTTTATCTTCATATAAAAATGGATATATACCCATTTTAGATGTGGCCTTATTTTATTTATTTTATAAGATAAATAGGTCATCACTTCCAATCAAATATAAAACAAACATTCTCAAAACATGTTTTTTCTTTCTACACATTTATAAACAAACCTGTCGCAGAGGCGCCGTGTCCGCTGTTTGATGTTTCTTCGCTGCTTTGTCTAGGTTGTCCAACAAACAATGTTTCTCCTTTTGTGTCCAGTATCAGCTTGCAGCTGCATCTGAGAAGTAATGTGTGGTGTTTTAGCAATTATAATATGCTTTATAATCCTTAATTCAATGTTAGAGTTTGCAGTCAGGCTATTTCTTACCTTCAAAGTCAGTCCAGGTCCATTCTTCATCAATACATTTTAGACAAATCTGATTTACCACTAATCACACCACACCAGTGTTGTGTCGACTGTTTTACTGAGATATGAAAGACAAAACCTTCCTTTTTCAGTACTGTATTGGAGCCATCTATCGCAGATGATGTACATATTAAACCAATGCATATATCTATTTGTCATGCCCCTTCTACACTTGTAAAATATGTCTATAGATAAATGGTCATTAACAAGTTATTAATCAAGTTAAACTCAACAACAAGGTGTTAACCAATTCATATAACTAGGTACAGTGTTTATTGTAGTTTTATTCCCGCCAAATTATTTCTCCAAAGCTCACAATCCAGACAACCTAAGACTAACCATGTTTAATACATTTGCATGATGAATGTTCCATTTCATGCAGCCACCATACACTAGGCCTATTGGTTTATTTCTTTTGACTATTTAAAATGTTTTATAATAACAAAATGACTTGGACTGCCTTGAACTGTTGTCGGGTTTTCAGTAGCATGGCGAGTAGAGTAAAAATTGCAGGAATGCATTATGGACGCTTTACTGACATTTTTGACTTTGATTACAACCGCCAGTAAAACACAATTGTGAAGTAAAACGTTCTAGTGAGTTTAAAAAAGAATCGGGGTTGTAGTGAACTCCAATCCTCTTAATTTCACTGGTCATTGAAAATCGTCACGCCCTCACTCCGGGTTTTCTTTGCCAGATGTATTTAGCTTTCCATCACTACGCCCTCCTACTTCCATTAATTTGATTGGACATCGAAACATTTATAGTCTGTGCTTAGACCGCCCACGTCCTGTTTTGAGCCATAATCGGGGAAAACATTTTCAACTCCGCTCCATAATTTGCTCCAACGGACTTGAGCCCAGTCAAATTACAGACTTGAGTCAAGTCGCTATAATGTCAAAGCGCATGGCAGATGATCGCCAACAGAGAAACTGGCCAATGCAGCAATGTGCACTAGTGCAAAGATATTTCCACACAAGCTTAGACAAAAGCGGAGAGGAAATCAATAGAGACAGAAAAGAGTGAGAATAAGCAACTGACCAGTGTTTCATTTGCAATGACTTCTGAAATTATTTGCCTTCCCCGTAAAAAGCTGTTTGTCATGTCAAATGAAGATAGAGAGGATCTGCATAGGGGTTTCACATTATTATATCCATTGAGAAACTAAACTTTTGCACACCGGTGCGTTGGAGAAGACCAATGATCAATTTAAGTAAACAAAAGAACTCCCGCACCCAGTCTGCATAACTATAAATAATAATATAATAATAATAAATTGTATTTATATAGCTCAAAGTCGCTTAATAAGAATTTAATAACAACGTTTCGGTACCAACTATTAAATTCTTATGTTAAGCAGACTGGGTGCGGGAGTTATTTTGTTTACATTATTATATCCAATAGGATCTTGCCATTGTTCAGTTGACATTGTTTCTTGAAATTAGCAATATCATCAAACATCTGAATCCTCAACAAGCCTTTTTATAAAGGCTTTTATTCAATTACTCCTTTGTTATTTCATTTTTCCTTTGTTGCCATGGTTAACAGCCACTTGTAAACAATTGTTTTGGAACAACTTTTGTTGCACTTTAAAAATTATTTTAAATATTTTTATTATACAACATTTAAAAGTTATTTCACTCAATTAACTATTTCTGTACTACTTTTTGTCCAAAAGCTGACTTCTTACAACTTGTTAAAATCGTTTTATATCGCGACTTCTCTGTACTGGCCCTTTACCTGTCACCATTACAAAAATCTTTACTTGTATGAGGACACTCCAAAACAGGCCTTTTCATGCAGTGTATTACTCTTTCGGGTATCTCATGCCAACTGAGTAAAAGTGCGTGCAGCCCATAAATACCAGCTGGGGTTACATAGGTGAAAGACGTGCTGGCTAACAAAGCAACCAGCACAGGTGAAACCTATTTAGTCAAACTAATGACTATGTAGCAAATCACTGAATATAGCGAGTAATGGATTTAATCGAACTATCTTAAAAATATTGACTTTGTAACTTTAATTAACCACTGTGTCACACCTCCCCCTTCAGACAACACATATTTCTGATGTATTTGTTGGATCAAAGCTCAGCACTAACCCAAAATATAGAATAATCTACTTAAATGTGGTGCTACACAAAAGCATTGCTTTGTCCAATATAATGGCTGTCAATTGTCAATTTTCAAATTCAGGCAACTTTTATTAACTTAAAAAACAGATTTTTTTTAATTTGTCAAAACGTAGCAAATAAAACGTTTATTTTGTTAATGTGCTCAAAAGAAAATTTAACTACAAATGTATTACTGACAGGCCCCCACAGAAAGACTGCTACCAAATTACTTACAGTAAAGTACCACACTTTTGAAGGGCTTCAGTTTTTGTACCAATGGCATCTGGATACAAAGCATAAGGATGAAGGAAGTCTGGACCAGCAACCATGGGTGCCAAGACCAAATAGGCCTTTGTTTTTCTAGCCATCTGACAATCAGAGCTCCAGTCAGTGAGAAGCACATTTCTCACAAGATATGAAATAGCCATTCCCAAGAAATGGCGCAGTTCCTGGTGAGAGGTTGGGGTAGGTAGGTTTTTGATGGCCTCCACTTTGACAATGACTGGACAGGCTTTTCCCTGCAACCTTTCTAAAGTATTGTACCATCACTGATTTGGCTATTTTGTTGTTTGACAGATTAACTGTCAAGTTAGCCCAAACAAATGTCAAAAACAAGTCTCCAATGCTTTTTGTCATGCTAGCCAGGTATCATTAAACACCATCACATCATCCAAATATGCCTCTGCATTTACCAGACCCTGAACACTAATGTGGGTTAGACTCCAGCATTTCTTAGTACAAATGGACGACGAAGATAAGTAAATAAAGCATCAGGGGTGACAAAAGATGAGAGCTGCTTGGCACAGTCTGTGAGAGGGACCTGCCAATATCCCTTCAGAAAATTACATTTGCTAACATACATAGCAGACCAAACACGAGCCACACAATCGTCACTCCAGGACAAAGGGTTATTCACAGCTTTGAGTTCACAAAAATCTGAAATAAAACACACAGAGATCCATCTGCATTTGGCACTAAAATATGCTGTGAATCCAGACAATATCTATGTTGAACAAAGCCATGTGCCAGCATGAACTCCAACTCACTGCAAAGTTTCACTCTCTCCAATGTCAATAGCAAACCCTAGTATAGATGTCGTAGTTGTAACATCAGAGAAGAAAAATAAATGACATTTTAAAATAAACTTTCACTCAGGAGACAAATGTGACAAGAACTCACCTAGATTTTCCTGAATGCCTGAGCTAATCAAAAGCAGGACAGGGCATATCAGGCTTTCCTTGTTTTCTAGTGGAGAATTAAGGTAAAATGTGCCAATAGTTTCATGTATGTTTTCCAGACTTTTCCATCTGATCTCTATGTGAAAAGTAAGACTTTACATGTTGACATGACATAGTCAGATTTTTTTTTCCTTTTCTCTGGTGTGGCAATGAGGTGGCCATCATGATCAACTTTGTCCAATTGTAATATGGACCAAAATGCAGACCTGCAATGTTGACACTAGAACTTGCAACAAAAACAGGGGCCTCATTTATCAGTATTGCATATCAACAATCTTAAATTTGTACTTACAGTTGGAATAAAGAATGTGCATACACATAGAATGTGCATACACATCTTTAGAATAGGAACATGTTCTTGGAGTATGAAACAATTAACTATAAGCATGCTATCCTCAACAGCTTCAAGACG
Source organism: Esox lucius (assembly GCF_011004845.1). NCBI lineage: Eukaryota > Metazoa > Chordata > Actinopteri > Esociformes > Esocidae > Esox > Esox lucius. The sequence continues at coordinate 5,295,224 of NC_047591.1, forward strand.
CACCAAGGATCTAAAACAGAACTCAACATTTTCAACCTGATTCTGCTTCTGCCGCTCTGGGCTTAACTGCTACGTATGACTGTTAAAGTCCCGCCCCCTAGCTTAAGGACAAGGAAATACAGAAATAAATAAATACATTAACTAAAGAATATGAAATAAATAAATACGGGAATAAATATGTACCGAAATCTAAGATTATGGAAATGAATATAAAAATATCTGACAGCATATACTGTTTGTGGTTTTGGAACAATGTGAGTAGTTGTGTGGTTGAATTTATTCCGCCACTATTTGAGTGACTGTTTTGGCAATTGTTTCTTTGAAACCACGCAACCGTATTTTCTTCTAACGTGGTTCCTGCTATCGACATTTGCAACTATTGTGTATTCTACGTTTGCTGCTTCTGAGCTACAGCCGAGGCGTGGCTTAGGACCATTTGACTCTGGGGTTCTTTAACTATACAGTGGGGAGAACAAGAATTTGATACACTGCCGATTTTTCAGGTTTTCCTACTTACAAAGCATGTAGAGGTCTGTAATTTTTAACATAGGTACACTTCAAATGTGAGAGACGGAATCTAAAACAAAAATCCAGAAAATCACATTGTATGATTTTTAAATAATTAATTAGCATTTTATTGCATGACATAAGTATTTGATCACCGACCAACCAGTAAGAATTCTGTCTCTCACAGATCTGTTAGTTTTTCTTTAAGAAGCCCTCCTGTTCTCCACTCATTACCTGTATTAACTGTACCTGTTTGAACTCGTTACCTGTATAAAAGACACCACACACTCAATCAAACAGACTCCAACCTCTCCACAATGGCCAAGACCAGAGAGCTGTGTAAGGACATCAGGGATAAAATTGTAGACCTGCACAAGGCTGGGATGGGCTACAGGACAATAGGCAAGCAGCTTGGTGAGAAAGCAACAACTGTTAATTATTAGAAAATTATTAGAAAAGGGAATTATTAGAAAATGGAAGAAGTTCAAGATGACGGTCAATCTCCCTCGGTCTGGGGCTCCATGCAAGTTCTCACCTCGTGGGGCATCAGTGATCATGAAGAAGGTGAGGGATCAGGCCAGAACTACACGGCAGGACCTGGTCAATGACCTGAAGAGAGCTGGGACCACAGTCTAAAAGAAAACCATTAGTAACACACTATGCCGTCATGGATTAAAATCCTGCAACACACGCAAGGTCCCCCTGCTCAAGCCAGCGCATGTCCAGGCCCGTCTGAAGTTTGCCAATGACCATTTGGATGATCCAGAGGAGGAATGGGAGAAGGTCATGTGGTCTGATGGGACAAAAATAGAGCTTTTTGGTCGAAACTCCACTCGCCGTGTTTGGAGGAAGAAGAAGGATGAGCAGTGCCGGCCCGTGGGGTTGTGGGGCCCTAGGCAAGATCATGAAAATTGGCCCAACTCGAGTAAAAAACTGTCATTACAATTTTATGCAGGAAGAGAAAGCACATGAGACGATACTTTTTCAATATTTAAGTTTATAAATGCATAATTAACTAATCAAAAGGGGTAAGACAGCCATTTTGCGTACTCTAATTACCCTTCACCTAGGCTAGGCCTGAGATGGCCCGCTTTAATTTAAACAACTAACGTACTATAACTTCATCAGAGAGTAAAAATCTATACAAAATGCATGGGTAGATAATTCTTAACACACTGAATGTCTGCGATCATTGTAGTTACATTTATTTTTATTAAAACTAATACAGCAAAAAATAACACATTATTTACAGAAGTCAGAAGAACATACCTTTACTTTGAGCTTGTTTTACTTCCTCAAACATTTTCCTCTTCCTCTTCTCAGCTCCAGACAGATAGCGTTTGGATGCCATTTCTATTAAAATTCTGATTTCAATTCAATTAACTAAAAAGCATAGCTGAGTTGCTGACATGACTTCGACTCTGACGAGACTTTGTGACGTTATGACATACAAGAGGTTATCCAAATATGTGAAGTCGATATTACCATAGAGGTATTTTATTTTTGACAGCACATTTTTGTCATGCAAAATGCCTAATATATAGGCCTAAGCAACTAAGCATTACTACATTTACAAATAAAAAAAATTGTCTCTTGTTTCTAAAAAGTGAGCATTTTGGAGAGAAGTGTGGTGGAGTATGTGTGTGAATACTGTGATAATTACGGTACTTGAGGTCTCCCACTATATCACGGGCGGCATAATGCAAATTAGTGTGTGACACGCAATAATTTTATTCATTCTATTCTTATGTATTTATCATATTTTTCTGAAATTTGTCATGTATGAACTATAGCCTACAGAGCTATCCTTTTAATGTATGCAGTGGGTCTGGGTATTTTTGTAGCTACCGTCTTTGTGAACTGTATCATGTTTAGTAAGGTCCACGCAATGATTCTTCTAAAAGTGCTCACCCGAGCTTTTAGTAACATTATTAATAAAATATTTATTATGAACGTCATAAGATTGGGGGCCCCCCTTGAAAGGTGGGGCCCTAGGCAACCGCCTATATTGCCTAATGGACAGGCCGGCTCTGAGGATGAGTACAACCCCAAGAACACCATCCCAACCATGAGGCATGGAGGTGGAAACATCATTCTTTGGGGATGCTTTTCTGCAAAGGGGACAGGACGACTGCATCGTATTGAGGGGAGGATGGATGCGGCCATGTATCGTGGGATCTTGGCCAACAACCTCCTTCCCTCCGTAAGAGCATTGAAGATGGGTCATGGCTGGGTCTTCCAGGGCAACTAAGGAGTGGCTCCGTAAGAAGCATCTCAAGGTCCTGGAGTGGCCTAGCCAGTCTCCAGACCTGAACCCAATAGAAAATCTTTGGAGGGAGCTGAAAGTCCGTATTGCCCTGTGACAGCCCCCAAACCCGAAGGATCTGGAGAAGGTCTGTATGGAGGAGTGGGCCAATATCCCTGCTGCAGTTTGTGCAAACCTGGTCAAGAACTAGTGGAAACATATGATCTCTGTAATTGCAAACAAAGGTTTCTGTACCAAATATTAAGTTATGCTTTTCTGATGTATCAAATACTTACGTCATGCAATAAAATGCAAATTAATAACTTAAAAATCATACAATGTGATTTTCTGGATTTCTTTTAGATTCCGTCACTTACAGTTGAAGAGTACCTATGATAAAAATTACAGACTTCTACATGCTTTGTAAGTTGGAAAACCTGCAAAATCAGAAGTGTATCAAATACTTGTTCTCCCCACTGTATGTATGACGTCAGATATTTTTTCCTCTTCTGAGGGCCTAACTCCAATAGTCATGGTTCTCCACTGAAAACAATAATATTTAGAAAATAAGTCAAGGGTATAAGACTGTATACCTTTCAGAGTGGGTGGGAAAGGCGACCTTGCAATTAGGTGATTTCCAATTTGTAAATATGGCCATGCATCATCACAGCAACTGCTAGTGGGTTCGTGAAATCAAATATCAAGAAATGTAACCACTCTTGCGCATCTTACTAAGCCATTCTGTTTCTTGTGGCACTGCTTCCTAAATAGCTTTATTACAGTAAATAGTATTGTTTCATCATGAGATAGTGATTTTAAAAGAACACAATGGGATGATTCAGCTCACGTTAGTGATTCAGAATTTCCATATATAAAAAATTGCTTCTGTAAAGTACCAACCAGTCAGAACCATTGTGTATTGGAACAGGGTTAGATCAAATGCTGTTTTATGTTAAGTCATAGTTAAATTCTAAGTATCTGACCATACTAGGTCAGAATTATTTTTAGGGGTAATAAGGTAGTCACTAGTCTGATAGTGGTAGATACTCAGACTGCCCCATGGCTTTTCTCAAGTCAAAGCACAACATATTATTCTCTATCACACACACACACAAATACACACACACAGCTTAGTGATATAAGTAAGCTCACAGATCTATCTCAGAGAAGCCAGGATCCTGAGCTTCATTAGTGAAATATTTTTATTTAGAAAGGAAAATGAATGCATTCATGCAACAAATCCTAGTGCAGTGAATCATATCAAACCAAATTGCATTGATTTGTTCCACTAATAAAACCAAAAGTGTACAGAATTATTTAAAGTTAAAAGCATCACTGGTGTCGGAGCACATGTATCAAACTGTGCTTGAAAGGAGAGTTTGTTCTCATTACAGCTGCTGGTCTGACTTGACTGCATTAAATAGCTAGCTAGCAAGTGACGTGGCAAACTTTAGCTACTAGCCAGCTTGGACAGCAGCCAACAGAAAGGAAAAGAGAACATTTTCCTGTTAACTATGTGGGGATGTAGCAGTAAAATGACATTACTACTGAGGCAGACTGATGCCAATATTATCAATTTCTCATCATCAATATAAAAGGGACTACTTGTTCTATGTGACATGTTGACAATGCAACAGTCAATGGAGCAGTCGGAGAGTAAAATGCACTCTTGTGACCAAAACATTCTAGGTTTTTAATGAACATTTTGCTTTTCTTTGAACACCGGACATATAATGGATGGCAACATTTTAAAAGCACATTAACACACCAAACTCTGCGTTGCCAGGGAATTACTGCTGGCCTTTAGCCTCGTGCCACCGTATGCCACTAAGGTGTGTGGTAATTTCATGGCAACCCTAGCAAACTTAACAATAACAGCGCTGCCGTACTGCTAATTAAACTCTCAATGGAGTACTGAAAACACCCTCTTGTCAAAGTTAGACCTACTAATTAGTTAATGATTTTTCTGATATTAATATTTCTTAGGAATTATTTGGAGATTAAAAGTTAAAAGTCTCTAGCTTAATTTGCAACAGAAATGGCAAAACAGTCTGTAACATAATTACTAAAAATGAATTGGCAATGGGGAACAATAATAGTTACAAATCACAGATGGGTCACCTGCTACTTTCTTCCTTACCACTTTGTTTAGCTCATAACAGTTATCTTTGTATTTCTGTCATCTGGTGGTAAAACTAGGAAGTTTGAGTCTGGAAACCCACTTGGCCTTTCTCTTTTACTCTCCAGTTAATATCACATCTAGCTAATACTAATGCCTACATATAAGCCTTCATTCTTCATGCTGTAGACAGCATCCTTACCTGCTGGGCACCAACCTATGGAAAAACATTTCAAATTTGGGCTGTCCTGGATTTAAACATCCAGAGGCTGACTGGACTGGACCAAATCTGAATTTAACACAGGTTACATTGTTCATAAATGTAGATAATAAATGGCAGCGAGTATTGCGCAGCAGAATAAGATGTAAGTTTGCACATAAAAAGTTAAACATTTTAATAGTAGTCATTGTGCGTTTAGTTGTATGGCAGTTTGTTCAAATAATGTTCATTTTTTACAGGGAAACCGCTGTCTCTGTAATTCAGTTTCCCAGCATGTACTGTATCCACTGAGTTTCTCAGAGGTACACTGTTACTTTAGGGAAAGTGGAAAGCTAAACATGTTGAAAAAACAACCACCTACTGTAACACCCTCCTCTTAACAATCAGGAAATGTTTTATTAACTGTCAAATAAGAGAACATCTTCATCCTGTAAATATAGCGTTCATTACTATTTATACCGCATCATTTATCACATTTAAGAAAAATTCATACATCCTGAAATAATTTCATGATGTAATAGTGGGGGCGATTTGTTTTACGCAGTTTGATCTAATGCTGGTTATCATTCAGTTCCTTTAATGAAACTCCTCTCAGTATTTTCCAGCTAATTAGTTTCCAACCAGGGTGCCAGTGGCTGGCTTCAGTGTCTTAAAATTGACAGGTAACAGTAAAAGCAAGACCTTCCTCCCTTTGTTGTTCATGACACTTCCAGCCTCTTCTGCTTTTACTTCAACTGCAGCTTTCCTCTTACAGAAAGTAGAGATTTAGTTATTTTCTTAGAGTTATTTAAAAATGATCAGTTGTTCAAATATTTTGCAAAAATACCAATGCAACCTATACATTCCCAAGTTTCGCAATTTCATTTTTAGAACAGAGGTAAAGTCCTATTTCTTCTTAAATAATACAACTCCCAAAAATACAGTTGAGTGTAGAACACGGACAATCTGGCGTGCAATGCCCGTGGATGGAGAGCAGGTTTTGGGGTTAAAGGGCTTTAACAAGGACTCAACTGTGAAACGATTGTTAGAAGGATATAAACCCAGCAGCCCTCCAGGTGACAGGTCAATTTCACCCCACAAATTCCAGCTGCTAACCCTGGATTTGAACAGGCGATGTTTTGGCTACAGGTCCAGCACCTTAGTTGCTGGGCTAACTTTCGCATCTGGCAGCTTTTTTCTTTGTCTGCTCTTTCAGATGTCGAGCCCCATTGAACACTTCACTCTAGAGTTTATTGTTTTGACTGGTTTGTTTTTGTGTGCGTGTGTGTCCCAGCCTCTGTGTGTCTGTTTGGGCAGATGTGTGGAAGTGTGTGTGTGTCTTTTCCCTTTTGTGTGTGAGGACGAGCTGCAGCCACGCTCAATTGTATGATAACTAAACTCAGCGGGGCGCTAGGGCCTGCGGTCAGATTGCTCAACAGTTTAACTGGCTGTCAAGCCTCATTGCAGATCCCCACTCTCAGTCCTGCCTCAGTGCCCCGGTCCACTGACTCGTCTCTCTTTTGCCTCTCTCTTAGATGGGTCTTCAACAATGTGTGAAAACAAATCTCTTCTCTTTTCTTTATCTATGGATGTGGAGATGAAGCTTGGCCAAACAAAAGTCAAACAGAGTAAACCTCCACGTCATGTCTTGTATGAGAGGACAGCTAAGTGTACTTTATTTATTTTTTTACATAGTGGTTAGGAGGGCATTTCCACAATGGTTATAAATAGGATAGGATATGACTGATATAATCTAAATCTTAAAGCCCAAAACTAAAAGACTCATTTGACTCTTGATTGATTGGCGATAATAATCTAACACACCTTTCCCTGGTTTTACATCTTTGGTCTGAAGTTGCTACTGAACTGTGTTTCCTGAAATGGAAACTGTGGGTGAATGTGTTTTTTTTTTGGAAGCTAAAGCGAGAGAACATGACAAAACATTATCAATTGTGGCACTATGTATTTATTAAATTGTTCTGCTGATCAGTTCAGACCGGCTATTGGTCAATCTCTGTGGCTTCTGGAGTCATGGTTTGTTGGCTTCGAGACCCTGGGGAATTGATCTATTGTCTCATCCAGTCAAATGTATTTCATAGCCTAGTCTATCTTGCCTGTAATACAAGTATTCACATGTTATTTACCTTGGATGGAATTGAATTTACAGAATTAAATAACACTCATTTAATAACATATTGTGTATTCAAGTCGCATTTGGGGGTGGCAAGGTGGCCTTGTGGTTAGGGCATATGTTGGTATCGTCCCTGGTTCCCTCTACCACCTTGGTGAAGGCAATTTTGTTCAGTCCCGGAGCAAGACAGTTAACCCTAATTACTCCTCTTTGCCGTGGGACATTCTCCCCAGGTTGTTGCGGTGAATAAAAATTGGTTCTTAGTGTAAAGATAAAAAATATACCTAGAGTGACTTAGAGAAGTTGGTGTGACCTTTTTTACACATTCTCATACTGCATCCCCATAGGAGTCAAACCCATGACCCTGTCATCGCAAGCAACATGCTCTACCAATTGAGATACACAGAACCGTGACAACAAATCTCTTTCAACTTGCTAGTGTGGGAGGAGCAAACACAAAGAGACTCATACAGTGAAATTGTCCTTTCATTCCCTATACTTGATGGAGAAGCTCTTACGTTACTTAATGACAAAGGCCTATAATACATAATCTATCTGACAACACTGGTTGGGGACACACACACAAAGAGCGCCTCTCCTACTAAACAGCGACTGCAGGTGAGTGCAATATATTTTATGTTTATCTCTCTTTCTCTTTGTCCTTCAGCAGAGTAATTGGCTTTGGTGGTTTAACTGCAGTACGTAGAGTTGACGAACCAGAGCAACAATACAATAACAGGCAGGCATGCAAAGGAGGATCGATATGTGCGTGGGCCCTGAGCCCTTGTGTAGATGTGATGTGTGTAGGGCTTATCACGCTACTCCATCTCTGCCTGTTCCAACAGCTAACAAGCTCTCCCTTCTTCCCACATCTACAGTGCATCTCAAATACATTACAGATGTTACGCCGTACCGGTGGTGACTAAGATGTTTGAATTAAAGTAAGGGGCTTGTGCGCTGGTGAGCCCTAACATTAAAGGACCCCCTTTCGTTAGAGGAACCCCCCCCCGCAAGAAAAAAGGATGGTGGGCAGATGCGTTGACAGATGAATTTAACGAAGGACAGATGGACGACGAGCGTTAGTCTGCTCGCTTGACACGCATGTCATTGACCCTGTTTTTTCCCGGAGCTAATGGCCTCATGGGCTACCTATCACCTCTATGTGAGCACTGTGGGGGTCTCTGGTACACCACTGGGGTACAAAGGGCCCTGGGTGCACTGCACATTTTTTTTTAGGATATCTTTTTTTAATGGGGTGAGAAAATGTTGAAATAAAGCGACTTAACTCTATAAGTAAATCATTCTTCATATACAGTGGGGAGAACGTGTATTTGATACACTGCCGATTTTGCAGGTTTTCCTACTTACAAAGCATGTCTGTAATTTTTATTATAGGTACACTTCAACTGTGAGAGATGGAATCCAAATCAAAAATCCAGAAAATCACATTGTATGAGTGATAAGTAATTACTTTACATTTTATTGTATGACGTAAGTATTTGATACATCAGAAAAGCAGAACTTAATATTTCGTACAGAAACCTTTGTTTGCAATTACAGAGATCATATGTTTCCTGTAGTTCTTGACCAGGTTTGCACACACTGCAGCAGGGATTTTGGCCCACTCCTCCATACAGACCTTCTCCAGATCCTTCAGGTTTCGGGGCTGTCACTGGGCACTACGGACTTTCTGCTCCCTCCAAAGATTTTCTATTGGGTTCAGGTCTGGAGACTGGCTAGGCCACTCCAGGACCTTGAGATGCTTCTTACGGAGCCACTCCTTAGTTGCCCTGGCTGTGTGTTTCGGGTCATTGTCATGCTGGAAGACCCAGCCACGACCCATCTTCAATGCTCTTACTGAGGGAAGGAGGCTGTTGGCCCAGATCTCGCGATACATGGCCTCATCCATCCTCCCCTCAATTCGGTGCAGTCGTCCTGTCCCCTCTGCAGAAAAGCTTACCCAAAGAATGATGTTTCCACCTCCATGCTTCACAGTTGGGATGGTGTTCTTGGGGTTTTACTCATCCTTCTTCTTCATCCAAACACGGCAAGTGGAGTTTAGACCAAAAAGCTAAATTTTTGTCTCATCAGACCACATGACCTTCTCCCATTCCTCCTCTGGATCATCCAGATGGCCATTGGCAAACTTCAGACGGGCCTGGACATGCGCTGGCTTGAGCAGGGGGACCTTGCGTGCACTTCAGGATTTTAATCCATGACCTGGATTTTTGTTTTAGATTCTGTCTCTCACAGTTGAAGTGTACTTATGATAAAAATGACAGACCTCTACATGCTTTGTAAGTAGGAAAATCTGCAAAATCGGCAGTGTATCAAATACTTGTTCACCCCACTGTATGTCAGAAAGATTGTAAATGACGAAAACAACTATATCCGGGTTGTTTGGGATTGTGCTTGTTAGATTGCCATTAAGGTGGGATTGTCAGGCCATTTCTACAATTGATGTGTCAGTTTGAGGTTTACTTGCTACACATAATGCCAATGTTAAGAAGAAGTAGTCAGGCTATGGTCTGGTGGCGAACACTGTGCAAATTAATTTCACATTATTACTGTAGGTCACTGAATTCATTTTACCAATGGCGATCTGGGTAATTTCTCAAGGGACTTGTTGCAAGAGGCGGCATGGAGTTCCTCTGTCTACACGACTTTACATGGCATGAATGAAGACTTCTTGTTTACTTACCCCCAAAATAAGTATGACACACATTGATAATAACAAAACAAGATCGGTCCGGACAAGTGATGTCTTTCAGTATGACTTTTATTTCAGTATGACTCAAAGAGTGTCATCTGGATGTCCCAAAAAGGATTCTCATTTTATCTCTCTCCATCCCCATCCCTCGCTTTTTCTCCTGCTCTATTGCCTCCTCTACTACTCCCTAGGTAAATCTTCTTACCTTTTTGTCTCTCTCTTTCAAACACACAGGTATGCATGCATGCACGCAAACAAAACCTTTCTCTCCACATTCAGGTTGTTTTCATTTCTGATTCATACAGGAGTCCTATCTGACCCTGGCGATCCTCACTGACCTGATGGAAGATGTACTGCCAAAGTGGAAGGTGGAAAGTCCATTAAAATAATAATGGAAGGATGTGCAGTGTGTGACCAGTATCCTCCCGAAACATAGTCTGTTCTCATTAGGGCCTCTGCAGGATCCCGTTTGCTAATTAGATTTATCACTTTAACTCTGTTGGCATGTTATTTGCACAGGAAAATGAACCCTGGCTTTATCAAAGAAATCCATACTTGGTGGTGAAGGAATAGTATAATGATGTTTAATGAAATGTTGGGATGTTAGGGTTTTGTTGTTGTCGTTTTTTGTTTTCTTTTTGTTTCACCTTTCTGTTTTTCTGCAGATTAAAATGTGCATTTCGAATGAACTCAGAAGTGTGACTTAAGACGACTAATTAGACTGTTGTTTTAAAATACCCCACTGCTTCTCATTTACAATGCAGCAACTAGGCATGTGGTTGACATGGCAAACATGTTTATGTTTATTTGTTTTCTAATCAAAGGCCAGCGTGGCATGGACTATCACCCGAACACATTACATATGCATGTGGCATACGGTTGGCATTACAGAAGAGGCAGAGTTTTCCAATATATGCTTTTAGTAAAGATTTCCTGTCAAAAGTTTGGCCAGCCATGTTTCCCTGAGTCTGTAAGCGATGGTCTCTAAACTTTGTAATAGGGACAACAGTGAATTATCCCTGAGTACAAGGGTACTGACAAAGTCAGTCTGCTCGTGCACTGGGCCGCTGCATCTGTGATTGACAGCCAGTGCTGAGCCTGTCCAGACTCTAGATGGATTTAAGCTCATGGCACCGAGATCTATTTCTTTCTAGTCTAACCTGCTATCCTCTGCAGGAAATATACCTATTATTTGTTTTTCTCTCCATCATGAGTTCACTGATTTATATGGAGTTAATTACCATACTGTTTGTCATAGATAGTACAGACAAAAATATTGTAATTAGTGCCGCTACTCTTTTACACACACACACACTCAAAATGTACAATGACACAATGAAAAAAGTAGAATGACAAGTAGCAAAATACCCTTAAGACCAAAGTATCCAAATAAACATAAAAAAGAACTAGCAAGCACCAGTCTTACTGTATCTGTGGTTCTTTACCTATGAAATTAAAGAAATTGTAATGCATTCTGGGTATTATTATAATATTGAGCTCCATATTGAGTCCGTAACGTGAAATCACACAGCCTTTTAACTTGGATTAGCAAACACAATGTACCATTGGAACACAGGACTGATTTTTGCTGATAATGGGAATCTGTACATCTATATAGATATTTCATTAAACATCAGCCAGCTTCCACTTTCTAGCTGAAATAGTCATTGACAACATTAACATTGTCTATACTGTATTTCGGATTATTTTAATGGACAAAAAAGTTGTTTCTTTTGAAAACAAGGACATTTCTAAGTGACCCCAAACGTTTGAATGATAGTGTATGTAAAAACATAACAGAATACTGCTCATTTCTGAACTCCTATTCCTTCCCTCCAAATTCCCTGTGTTGATTCTTTTGACCAGGTATGATTATTTCTCTAATATTTTTAAATGAATATTTACAACAAAGTGAGTGAGAATGTGACCAAGAGAGCGCTGTAAAGCGACAGAATATTATCCCATCTAATTTGTCTCTTTTTATTTTCCTCAGAAGTTGATCATTTTCAGGTTAAATGTTAATTGGATGGGATCCCAGAGCTTCTCCTATTTTTAATGACTGCAACGTTCATTTCATCTTTTGCTTTGATATCTTGACAAGTAGATTATTACAATGGTGGAACGCTGATTTGCAACAGAAGACACTTGGTCTTCTTGATGAAGCAAATTCAACAAATCTTTTGGGAGACTTTAGACTGGGGCACTAAAAGCCAAGCAGTTAAACTGGATGCTGTGAAGAGGCAGTTGAATTGCACAGTGGGAGACACAGTTGGCCTCCCTGAAAAGGTAAAGCAGTTGACGAAAAGAGCACTAATGTCAGATTCATACTTTGGAGCTGACACAAACCAGAGCTGCCTTTCACATTTTCTTTTTTATATTTTCTTTCCAGTATGGTTTTTAGCAAATACTGTGATTGCATAACTACATCAGACCAGCTTGACTTGACTCAATTTAGTTCAATAATGTACTGTATTTATCTTAAGAGAATTTAAATCAACTCCACAGTTTAATTTCTGTGATCACGGTTTACCCAAAACAAAATACAGACATCAGACATTTGTGATTCTTTGAAATGTGCAAATGTACAATGTAATTCTTAAAATGTTAAGATATTTATCATTGTTTATGTACAACCTCGTTTCCAGTAATATTTACTGTTTACGACAGTTTTGTTGGGGATCAGCATTGACCACTAGATCAGCCTAGTCCAAGCTAATCATTTACTTTAGTGAATAAGGAGTAAAATGCTAGCTAGCAAACTTTACCACACTGCTATTAATATATTTTACTCACAAATGAGTTTAACTCAACTAACGTTAGGGGCTTTGATTATTAGATATCTAACATTACATTAGTGCAGGTGTCGGACATTGTACCTCAATTCAAGATTGCATTTTTCATTTTGTGTATGATTTAACCACTAAACAACATTATTTTTAAATAGCATTTTTGCTCATTTTCACCTACAGTGCCAGTAATTTTTGAATAATTCTTGAGGGTACTGTACTACTTAGTTAAAACTATATATTTGTAAATTTGCACATCAACTGTAAATGACAAAAATGGTGTATGGCATATAGTTATATACATCATATACCTGACCATTTTGTTTAATATCCACAAATGTACGTTCACTTAACATTGATTTTGTGTATTTCGTCCCTATATTGTCCATTAGCTCTGGGTATGTGTAAATGTACTTTTTTTAACCCAGTTCTGATTCTCATGATACAGGAAATCATTTTCCCACCACCTTTAAGTACATAACATTTTCCATTTACCATCGCACCCGTCATCCTAGCCTCCTGTGTGTTACCCCACACACTGATCCACCTTCATCCTAGTGTACCACCAAAGTCAGATACCAAACAGACAGAATTTTGCCATGCCAGTGTCAGGTCCTGCCTGGGGGCCTCTAGGCATTTCTATGCACCTTGGGGTCACAGCCAGGGCCTGACCTCAGAGGTGCCTCTAGGCATCTCTGCATTGCTGTTTTTGATTGTCCCCAATTAGAGGCAGCTGCCGTGTGTTGCTTCTAATTGGGGACCTTTTATGTTGCCCTTGTTTGCTTAAGTTTGTGGTTCATTGTTCGTGTTGTGCCTCAGTTTGTAGTTTGTCTCTCTTTTTGTTGTTTTTGTGTGCGAACAACATTAAAAGGATGTTTCCCTGTACTCGCTCTGCGCCTCATGTCCTGCCTTACCTGAACCGTGACAGCCAGAGTCGGTACAAGCTGAGAGCCAAGAGAGCCAGGCTCCGTCCTTACAGACTACCAGTTAACAAATACAGTTAGGTGAGAAGATCGAACAAATTAATCTACAGTATAAAAATATATGGAATACATGGAGTTTCACCCTACCCTTTGTAAATGAAAACCCATACATTTACTTTGTGACATTTTCTCTTTCACCCATCATTGTCCTCACCAATACACCCTGTGAATGTTTCTGCACTTACTTTGATTGAAATCATCCACATTTGTATTATCCAGAAGATCAAATGGGACCTTGATAAATGGATTTCTACACACATAGATATTACTGATATTGTAGAATCCCAACATTGAAATTCCCCTGGGCAGGGCCGTCGTTAGGCCTGGGCCTTTTTTTCCCCCCTCTGTAATCTGTAATTCTGATCATGCATTCCAAAAAAAATATTATGTCATTGATTAAAAAACATGTTTTGGGTCCTCTGTGTGTCATTCAAAAAGCTGATTCTTTGTGTGAGCCCGCCGAGAGAAAGATATAGAGAGCCCAGGTTACAGGGTTTGTCATTGTTGGCATCTTATTCTGGCAGCTATGGATATAGGATCATTTTTCGAAAAGAAAAAGGTGTCTCCTGTACCAGTAGAAGCACTAGCAGCAGATGAGTCAGGATGTGAGACTGCCACTGCCTCATCTAAAGATACAAGCTCAGGTTGGTGAAGACGACTAGTTAGCTAGCTAGTCTAGCTCAGTTGTTCTCGAATGTTTATGAACACCATTTATGAATACAAGTATTTTCAAGGAATGCCTTTACATGCTATTTTTTTTTACACAGCATATGATCATACCTACAGTGGGGAGAACAAGTATTTGATACTCTGCTGTTAATCCAGGTTTTCCCACTTACAAAGCATGTAAAAATCCAGAAAATCACGTTGTATGATTTTTAAATAATTCATTTGCATTTTATTGCATGACATAAGTATTTGATCACCTACCAACCAGTAAGAATTCAGAGTCTCACAGACCAGGTAATGAGTGGAGAACAGGAGGGGTTCTTAAAGAAAAACTAACAGGTCTGTGAGAGACAGAATTCTTACTGGTTGGTAGGTGATCAAATTAATTATTTAAAAACCATACAATGTGATTTTCTGGATTTTTGTTACCTCTACATTCTTTGTAAGTAGGAAAACCTGTAAAATCGGCAGTGTATCTAATACTTGTTCTCCCCACTGTATGTAAAGAATTTATGTCTGATTGACAATGTGTAAGTGTAGGCAGCTAGCATGTGCATTTACGTTTTTGTCGGGGGGGCTATGCCCAGAATTTATTGTGATCCTAGCATCGCCTCTACCTCTGGGAAAGCCCTTAACATCTGAAAGAAAATCCCCATTTGTTTTTTGCATCTCCACATTTCTGCATGCAATCATGCTGGTGTGAAGTACACTGTTGGATATTAAATTGCAACCTTTTATTCCTCAGGTTGTAGAACATGAGGGAAAGTGTTTGCCAGATGTGTTCCTATTCCTTATTTGTTAAGACTGTCTCTTAAACCTCCTTCCCATTTAGCACCACAATTTTGAGTGTTATCTGGGAATTAATCACAAAGACATGAATCCAAAATTGGTCATGCCATACTATGAATATTCCTCAGAATCAGTTCTATATAGCTTTTGACACACTCAGATCATATGGGTTGATCTTAAATGAGTCTGAGGAAATAAAACAGTATTAGAATGTAGCTCTGCGAATGAGAGAATGTTCATTAAGTACATTATTTAATTATTTGATGTCTCTATAATTCCATGACTTAAATGTGGCAGCACTGAATATTTTAGGTAGTGATGGGTACTTCCAGATAAAGCTGTAAGTGGATAACAAATAGGCCTATTTCAGGAATATATGGATTGTGTCTTCTATGTCTAAGGAGTTAAGGATTAAAAGGTTTTGTAACAACTTTGCCTTTTTGAGCCCCAGAATATACTCAATTATCTAAGTCATATAAGGACACAAGTGGAATTTCATATTTTGTAAGACTTCTCATGACTGCACTAGCCATTATCTTAAAGCTCTTAATGTTCTGATAGTACGATTTTGTATGGTGGCAATCTCTCATGCAAGATTTAACTCAGTTTTTGAGAATAGGATAGGTCCACGATTTGAATCCTGCTCGCATGTTAGCTTTGGTTTCCTATGGAAAGTGGGGCATTTGGTTTAGTGGGTTAGTAATCAAAATTGATTACCTTGGCTCGTCTCTCTCTTGCAACTGCTTGTGGTGGATTGCACGCTTGTGAGCTCAATCTAGGCAGAAGGCCAGAGAGTGCACTCTTTCTGTCACATAAGGATTCCAGTCTAGACTTTACAATTAACCGAGTGGTTTGATAAGAACTAGAATTAAATTGGATTTACTTTTGAAGGGTTAGGGTAAGGGTTAAAATGCAAATTCATATGTTAACAGAAGATTAAAAAAAGAAAGATAATCAACAAACTGTCAGCTTTTGGCAGTTCTTAAAACTTCTTAACATTGACTGTCCTGAATTGCGATGAAACAGTACCATCGTCATGAAACCCAGACTGCTTTAAATTAGTAATTAAGAAGTCTGATTCAAACACCTATCGTGTTTTAATACCTATAACCTTTGTATTCCAGGATACCAGGATTAATAACCTTTGTATTCCAAAATGATACCCCAAAATTTAGATGAAGCTAGCAACCATGCTAAGTAGGAAATATAATTAGGATAGCTCAATTAGCACAGTCCGAAGGTAAATTCTAGTCATGTGGCGAGTGGCTGATGCTAAAGGCTCAGTAATCAAAAGCAAAGAGATATAGAGACATTAGGCAGCCTTGTCTTGTGACACGCAGATTTTTCCTATTATGTTCAATCTTTCCAAAAAGCTTGTACATTTTGTAAACGTAAATGTTCCCCCTACACGTTCAGAATGAAAGGAAATAAATTATATTTTCAATGGCAATTCTTTAAGGCATTAAAGTTTAGATTTTGCATGTAAATCTGATGTATATAATATTTTAATTGCCTGCAGCCTAAATGCAATAATTTGTCTTAGGCCAGTGACCATTAGTATGAGGTCATTTTCTATGCAGCTTCAATAATGAAATCGGTGGATACTCTTCTGAAATCAATATTGAGTACCTTCATAAAGCATTGCTAAAGGTGTGTGTGTGTGTGTGTGTGTGTGTGTGTGTGTGTGTAAGAGAAAATAATAAAGCTCAGTAAAAAAGACTGTCAGGATAAGGAAATTGTCAATTTTTATTATGGCAGATGAAATGGGTTATTGGCATTCTGTGATGGGTGGTTGAGTGTGGATGCCATTACAGTCACCTATTGACTTAACCTCTCATTCTGCATCAGTGCTGCCTCATAGTGTTCTAATTATGCATGGCAAAAATAGAATGCTTGACCATTGACTTTACATGACATACACCAGGGTGGTTTATTTAATTTCATCCGTATCTTCCTCATAGCTCATTAATAATAATTTCCTCGCTTAATTTCCTTCCTTCTGCATCCTTTTCAGTCTTCTATCCCTCCCTATAGAACCATATACAATGGGGAGAGGTTAGTGATCATTAGGAAATAATTTTCTCATACCATTGTCTAATTTATCAGAACTGTTTGTCTGTTTGTGAGCAGTAACCTCACAAACAGTAATATTCTTTCAATAACCATATACAGCAGGGGTTGGCAGCAAGCGCATGACTACCTCATTAACTGGTTGAGAGGATACCAAGAGTGTGCAAAGCTGTCATCAAGGCAAAGTGTGGGTACTTTGAAAAAGTTCAACACTTTTTTGGTTACTACTTATTTTAATATTTTATTGTTTCCTCACATAATTTGGAAGATAGTAAATATAAAGAAATACCCTAACTTGAAATTACAGTCAAATGAGGCTTTGTGCATAAAACAAATTGTAAAACACAAGAGTAACTTTGCTTAACAATTGTTTTACTGTTCATATTTTGTATTAATAACATAATAAAATAACATGAAACATTAATCATTTTTATAATTGTTTTCCAACCACAGAACTCAGCTTTGGATCGATATATCTAAGGCTGGACATTGTACAGCAACACCTAAGATCCCCATTTACAATTTCAGTGTGGCTGTGAAAATCTACGAAGACCAGCATGTCTTCTAGGATTTTCTTTTCAGAAAATGTAACCTGCTCTTTTGTAGGTCAAATGGTTGGAGAATTACAAATTACATGTTTGTGACTTCTGTCTTTTCCAGACATTTTCCCTCTGACCCAACACAGGAAATGGCAAACTCACAAGACAGATGGAGTCTAGGTCTACTGTTTATCTACATTACAACCCAGCATCACTCAACTGACAGCCTCTCTCTGTCTGAACAAACCAACAGACAGCGATGACAAGCAAATTACTAACACTTCTGGGATTGGCATGGAAGTGAGAAAAAACTATTTCTCATCATTTAATTTGGCTTTTGGAGAAGTAATTGTTTCAAATGTCGTTTGTTCTTCACATACTGAATGAATTCTCTGTAACCTTGCTTGTTTAATTAAAACAATGGGGTTCCAGTGCCTTTCTCATTTAACTTCATTTCTTATTTCCATGTTATCTTTACAAATTAATTTTGAGAGAATTCAATGGAATATAATATTCACTTGTGATTTGTCATTGACTGAAAACTATTGGTGTAGGCTGGGCGGCTTGTTTCCAGTTCAGTGCGACGTAGGCGTTATAACTCATTTGTGTTTTCTCCAATATATATAGGGCCATTCAAAATAATTCAAACCAGGCTGTGATTTTGAAAGTAAATGAAGACAGTATAGAAGTTAGAGGTAAAGTAATGCAAATGCATATTGTACTTACTACAAGGGGTGTACTTAACAATTATCAAGGCTGGCTATGCTCAAATTATTGGAAGGGAGCACCGTAAGAAGCTAAATTAACTTAACTCTGTCTTTTTCACCTTTTTTCCAACGTTAAACAAATGCATTGTCTTTGACATTAGAGTGGGGAGAACATGTATTTGATACACTGCCGATTTTGTAGGTTTTCCCACTTAAAAAGCATGTAGAAGTCTGTAATGTTTATCATAGGTACACTTCAACTTTGAGTGATGGAAACGAAAACAAAAATCCAGAAAATCACATTGTATGATTTTTAAGTAATTAATTAGCATTTTATTGCATGACATATATCATAAGTATTTTATAAATCAGAAAAGCACAACTTAATATCTGGTACAGAAACCTTTGTTTGCAATTACAGAGATCATATGTTTCCTATAGTTCTTGACCAGGTTTGCACACACTGCAGCAGGGATTTTGGCCCACTCCTCCATACAGACCTTCTCCAGATCTTTCAGGTATCGGGGCTGTCGCTGGGCAATACGGACTTTCACCTCCCTCCAAAGATTTTCTATTGGGTTCAGGTCTGGAGACTGGCTAGGCCACTCCAGGACCTTGAGATGCTTTTTATGGAGCCACTCTTTAGTTGCCCTGGCTGTGTGTTTCGAGTTGTTGTCATGCTGGAAGACCCAGCCACAACACATCTTCAATGCTCTTACTGAGGGAAGGAGTTTGTTGGCCATGATCTCGCGATAATTGGCCCATCCATTCTCCCCTCAATTCGGTGCAGTCGTCCTGTCCACTTTGCAGAAAAGCATCCCCAAAAATGATGCATCCACCTCCATGCTTCACAGTTGGGATGATGTTCTTGGAGTTGTACTCATCTTTCTTATTCCTCCAAACACGGCGAGTGGAGTTTAGACCAATAAGCTCTATTTTTGTCTCATCAGACCACATTACCTCCTCCCATTCCTCCTCTGGATCATCCAGATGGTCATTGGCAAACTTCAGAGGGGCCTGGACATGCGCTGGCTTGAGCAGGGGGACCTTGCGTGCACTGCAGTATTTTAATCCATGACGGCGTGGTGTGTTACTAATGGTTTTCTTTGAGTCTGTGGTCCCAGCTCTCTTCAACTCATTGACCAGGTCCTGCTGAGTAGTTCTGGGCTGATCCCTCACCTTCCTCATAATCATTAATGCCCCAAGAGGTGAGATCTTGCATGGAGCCCCAGACCGAGGGAGATTGACCGTCATCTTGAACTTCTTCAATTTTCTAATAATTGCACCAACAGTTGTTGCCTTCTTACCAAGCTGCTTGCCTATTGTCCTGTAGCCCATCCCAGCCTTGTGCAGGTCTACAATTTTATCCCTGATGTCCTTACACAGCTATCTGGTCTTGGCCATTGTGGAAAGGTTGGAGTCTGTTTGATTGAGTGTGTGGTGTCTTTTATACAGGTAACGAGTTCAAACAGGTACAGTTAATACAGGTAATGAGTGGAGGGCTTCTTAAAGAAAAACTTACAGGTCTGAGAGAGACAGAATTCTTACTGGTTGGTAAGTGATCAAATACTTATGTCATGCAATAAAATGCAAATTATTTAATAAAAAATCATACAATGTGATTTTCTGGATTTTAGTTTTCGATTCTGTCTCTCACAGTTGAAGTGTACCTATGATAAAATGTACAGACCTCTACATGCTTTGTAAATAGGAAAACCTGCAAAATCGGCAGTGTATCAAGTACTTGTTCTCCCCATTGTATGTTCTGAGTTGCCTTTGTAGATTCCTGCGGTTTGTGGTGGTCATTTCTGGAAGCTGGCACATTTAATGACATTGCATTACAATCATATCCATGTGGATATTCTAACAGGCATTGGAGTTAGTGGTTAGTATGACTTTGTCACCCATTATTCCTTTAGTTCGTGGTTTTCCATCCCTATGTTTAGCTGACGTGGTATTCGGAAGCAGTTTATAATGTGACTCTGCTAGTAACAGTATGTGCATTGACTTTGTCCCCCATTATTCCTTTAGTTTCCGGACGAAATCCACAGCCAGGCTGTTTCCTCAAAAGCAACCTTAGAAATACCCTGTGACTAGTAGTCTGGTCGTAAAGTTACATTATTGATCAAAACAAACCCTAGCTTGTTTGCTTGCTTCGCATCTGACAGTTAGTCCTCCCCCATTTCGGTCCCACAGGCCTTGGAGACAGACCAATACACACACAGTCCACAGAGTCTCTGTCTGTTTAATGGTGGTTTATACTGCCTGTCAGTGAGTGTGGGGGAGACTTGGAAACATAACCTGTTCCCTTTATAAATCTCTGGGCAGGAGACTGAAGCTTAGTGGAGATCCTCGGGGAGTTTAGGGTCAGGTAGGTCGACCACCTCGGAAAACCTCATGCACAAAACTTTGACTAAGCTCCTTGGTTCTGTGGATGGATGGATGGTTGGTTGGTAGGGATTATGCGGTTGGAGGAATGGTTTAGTTGGTATCCCTGGTGACAGTGAAGGTGTCTCGACAACAGCAACAGCCATAATTCTTTCAAAAGGCTTTGTGGACATGTTGGGGCCTCTGCTGAGACTGTGGATTAATTGACTTTGACGCTGTTTTTTATCAAGGAAAATATTTTTCACCAATGATAACACTCAGCTACCCAGTTACCCAGAGGCTTATATTATAGTCTCCTTTTTAAATATATTGCTGCATTTGAAAAATAAGGACATTTGCCCAGGAAACAGAACAGAGGAAGAATATACAGGAAGTGTTTAATTTGCTCCTGGCCATGGCTCATGTTAAGTAAATTAAGATGTGTCAGCGTTGGTATGCTTGACTACCATTGACAATATTATCATAGCTTGAAGAAATAATAGATAGTGAAGTATGATATGTATAATATTAAATTTTAAGTTCATATAATCCAGTGCAGATGATGTTTTAGGAAGTATTAAAAACAAATTCTCTACGTAGAAATCAAAACACACAAAGTGACACACAAACACACTCACTCAAGCAGTTCGTTACAAACCAAGACTTCAGTTTGTGACAAAAAACTTTTCGTGATTTTTAACTAACTGATCTCTTCAAACACCATACCTGATGAAGCTAAATGGCACCGATGTCTCAGGTTCAGCCACTCCAAAGAGGAAAAAACACACATTTATATTGTAGAATCCCCCCCAAAATACTACAATTGCCATGTGTTTTGTTGTACGTGATTATGTGCATGAGCATCTACGTTTTTAATTTCTGTTTATGGGGGTGTTGTTTTTTTTCTTCTTCTTCAAAACCCCAGGCCAGCTACTTGAAAATAACCGTTGGGTTGCTCTGCATCTGTGGCGCTGCGGAGATGGCCTTTCCTGTAAGGAAAGAGATGTATGATACAGGAGATAGAAAGCCAGTGCTCTAAATAAAAATCATCAATTTTTGTCACAGCCGGCCAGAGTGAAGTGAAAATGCATTTGCACGGTGTCAATAGGAGATCTCTCCTCTCTTTTCTTTCATCCACCCCATTTCTCCGAAAGTAGAATGAGACAAAATGGGGAACCAACACCGCAGTGCCTCTGTCAGTGTTATCTTCCAAAACACTTTGTCTCCTTTGGAGGGGGTGACCTCTTCTGCTGTACATTTTCAGGCTATCGAGTGCCTCCCAAAAGTCACACTTATCACAGGTAAGAGATGAGTTTAAGCCTGCCATTTATTTCCCACTACCCCCTTAACGACAATGGAAGAGTCCGCAGCAGTGGGGGTGTTATTGAATTTAATGCCGTTTTCACTGTGTTTGAGAGATATTGGGGCCAGATTGAAAGATCTGCCAGTTCATGAAGTATCTTTTATAAATGGTATGGTTGTTAAAAAATAACCAGAGGATGTGTAATGGGACAGGGAGATAGAATAGGAGAAAGAGAGAAATCGTTCCAGAATGATAGGTTAATGATTGGCCGTAGGTGGAAATGTCAGAGGGGAAGACCATGCCAGTTCTTGCATCAGGATTGCATGAAACAGGATTAGAGACAGCTTATCAACATGTAAATAAACATCTTCATAAGGATACCATGCTACTTGCAAAACATGGAATTTAAAGGCCCAGTGCATTCATATCACTTTGAAAATGCGTCTGTAGAGCCAACTTTCATCAAGGTCAAACTCTTTCTTTGATTGTCACTACCTTTTTAACTGTTGTGATATCTGTAACATCCATAACAGATGTGAATATTGTGGATAATAATGTATCTGATCTTTGCTTCTTCTTGTTCATTCACCACATGTCATGTGGACGTTCTGAATATAATTTAGTTGTCAGCCAGCTGATATTGCAAAAAACGATGTTAACATTCCCATGTAAAATCCAGCACCAGTAAAAAGTTTGAACATACCTAGCCATTTTTGGGATCTTTATTTTTATTTCAATGAAACAATGAAATAACATTTATGGAATAATGTAGCAACCATAGTGATTGTAGTAAAAGTGTTAAACAAATACATTTGCATTTTAGATTAATTCAATAAACCACCCTTTGCCTTGATATAAGCTTTGGACACTTGGCATTTCCCTAACCTACTTCACCTGGAATGCTTTTCCAAAAATTCTGAAGGAATTCCCACATATGTTAAAAACTTGTTGGCTGCTTTTTCTTCACTCTGTGGTCCAACTCATCCCAAACCATCTCAGTAGGGTAGAAGTCAAGTGATTGTGTAGGCCCGGTCATCTAAAGCAGCACTCTGAAGCACTTTTTACATCAACTGTTGTCACAAAGTACTTTTAAAGATTCCCAGCCTGAAACCCCAAAGAGCAAAAAACAAGAGTTAATGCGCAATGGATATGAAAATATCCCTTGTTGGGTCAAAGCTTAGAAAGAAACATAGGGAGGAACCAGACTGTGATTCAAGTAGATGGTAGTCCTCATCTTGCTGTGCCGGGTGAAGTCTGCATTACATTTTGGGCTACTGAAACAATACATATGTGTGATATACATGTTTTAAAACATAAGACTTACTGTAGGTATAATTCATACTTGGTGTAATTATGCAATCCTAAAGCATTACACCTTCTGTTCACCTTTTAAAAACATTAGGAATAGTTTTGATGTTATTTTCATGTTCAGGGTGTCACATCTGTTGTTTTCACCAAAGGCTTTTTTTTCCCGATATGGCAATACTTGTTTTTACTAACTCACTCAATGATGTTTGCTAATACCACAAAATCTTGTCCAGTTCGTTTAATGTCCACAGCAGTTGTAACTTTTTCTGAATATGCCAAAAAAAATCCACCTGTTAAAAGTTATGATTATGCATGCAAATCCCATGTCCATAATGCTAGAATTAGTAGTCTCTGCCTGTTCAGGTGGGATGGAACTTGTTGCCGATTTTGTGATTATCATTGACCAATGAATTTTCAGTGGGTAAGGGGCTGGGCTTTAGGCTGGATTATTAGTCTAAATATATATCTTCACGATTGTAGTTGAGGAAGAAATTACATTTTACATTGTGATTTAGCCATAATGGTATGGAGGCCAGATTGGACATTTTGCTGTGATACAGGGGTTAACATCTCCAAGTGCCATGGGATCGTAAGTGACCTCAGAGAGTAGATTGAGCACATGTTGGGGTTTGTGATTATTAGACGCTAGTAATTTGAACATATATTGCAAAAACGGTATCCAAGCAAATGTATGGAAAATGCTAATTTAGTTTGGGGTTAGCGCTTTAACTGTCTGTTTATACGATGTTGTGTTTACAGTATGGTACACTGTTCTTTCTTATCTGACACTGTACATGTTAGCAGTTGTGTGTTGGTACGTCACAACATGGTGTCAGGTCATGTACTTCTCTAAAAGGAATATCATTTTGGCAAGATGAAACCTCCAGAGCATTTGCATCAGTCAATGTAAAGAGCATACAAACATTGAGTAAAATAGACCAGGTCCCGTGAGTAAAAGTGGTTCTTTACTTTGAGTGACGGATTTCTCATTTCACTTGGTCGTTTTTCAGCTTGCATGGTCTCATTGGTCTGTTCATGTCCGTGGCTGCTGGGAAGGCTTGTTTCTGGGAAAGATGTCTTGAAAATAACTATTAGACCCCTGTAGGGAGGAATACACTGTGGCCTTCTGTTTTCTACTGGTGACTTAGAAGATGATTTCCTTCTTGCTTCACTTTTCTCCTTAAGCCCAAAGTGACCTATCACCTCATGTTGTGCTGTTCTATGACTTTCAAGTAGAAACAGACATATGGATAAACACATACACACACACACACACACACATGCACACATACTTTACCATTAGTCAGAACGTCATATATAGCTCTATCAACGTCACTAAGTAAAAAGATGCAGCCTTCCTTGGGTGTGTCAACCTACTGTATGCAGGAGGAATCTTTCCAACCTGCTTTGCTTCTTTTGGTCCTAAATGGCAGGAAATCCAATCGCTGCAGTGGGGCGGCGTGGAATGAGAGGCGGCGGACACAGACTAATATGATCTGTCACAGCCTGTTGGATGGAAGCAATACACAGCAGCGGATTGCTTACCTGGGTAAGCAGAGGAGGCCTTTTTCCTTCAGATAAAATATGAATGTATGCTACAAACGTAGCATCTACTTGAATTTATTCTTTTTAAGAGCCCCCCCCCCCATTTTCTTTACTCATCTCCATCTCTCTCTCACCCTTCTCGATCTGGGTATCTAATGGCTTATTTCCACGTTCCAGGCAGACATGTCCACTTTTAGATTAGTCTGGTGCTGCCGTCTTGCCAGCTCTCATGGCGTTTTCATATTGCTACAATCTAAAGTGGATTATGTTTAGATTCAAATGGGATCTCACTCCCTTAACACAATGAAATAGTAGGTGCAGAAATGTACCAGCCAAGACAAATATAGCCGCGAACTGGAGATCTATCAGTGCGACAGATTATTGGTAATTCAATGTAGATTTGACTATTTTTATTTGTGATCAGATTTTTGTAGCATTGAATGCCTAAATATTTGGTATTATTTCGTTGCAGTACATTTTAATTCCATTTTCAAAATGTTTCCAACATTTAAATGTCCTTAACCGGAAGTCTACAAACTTTACAGAAATGTGGTCACTTGCTCTCTAGGGTCATCGTTCATAAATGGGAAGCTCCAGATGAAGGAAGTATTCCTTTCTGCACCACACAGATGCACTACGGCAATCACGTCTCCCCAACTCTGATCACTGAAAAGCAACATGAGGTGAATTCACAAGCAGCGTCGCAGTTCCCTGCAATAGAGCGTATTGTTGAACATCTAGATGGAATATGTTGCTCCATTGATTCTTCATTAAAGTAATTCCCAGAACTGCTTCAATATGGCTATGGCAGTGCAGGGGTACACAATTAATTTGGAGTTCTATTAAAACAGAATCATTAAAGGCATGGTGCACAACATTTCATAATTAACAGACCAACAGAAAAAAAGGCCCCAACATCTCATTAGTATTGGGACTTTGTTTTCTTTGGTTGACTCAGTTGACTTCTTGGGGAAGTAGTGATGAATGCAACATGCACAAAGTTGCTGCCATATATTTCATATGAGCCTCCATTAAAAATGTATGGTTTATTATAAAATATATAAATATCCAAACATGACCTAGCAAACATTTAGGTTGCAAACATTGAAAATGTATTAATTGCATAAAGACTCAAACACATTCTTCAAATGTACATTGACATAAACATGGTTGTGCTTTCGCTACCTGTTCTGTTTAATAACCACAAACAATTAAACTTGCGTCGACTTCTTGCACAATACAGAATAACACTGCTTGTTGAACATAATTCTTTAATTATGAATATTATATCAACATCTATTAGGAACAATGCAACCAAGTGTAGTGCTGAGTTGGAAGGAACTCAAGATATGATACATCTTTCTCTGAAGAAATAGGAAGAAATCCGAACTCGGTTTTGCGTCGATACCCACGGTGCCATGACAATGAGATAATGCCACAGAAAAGATCCATACAGTGATAATGAGACGCAATTGATTAATGAGTCTTCTGTGAAAAACATGTGGCTCTTGTTCTAGGAAATTGAAATAACGTAAGGTTGATTTCCCCAAACATGATTAATGATGTTTTGGGTAGGCAGCTAGTGGTATTTACACAATGCACAGAATCAACAGGGAGCAAATTTGTAATTTCCATCGCACTTTCTGCAACAATGATTATTCATTCATGTTGATATGTCGTCCTGATTGTGTTGTGTGATGATTAAAGGCTTGGTTATCAGGGTTCTGATTACATCATGCCACATGTGGTGGGGGTTAAGGGAGTAACTGTACGAGCCTGTTGATATTCGGCTGGATACACTTGTACTGTATCACACCATCCACGTTTGTCACTGTCTTTTCCGTACTGTTCGCCCAGTGACTCACACTGGAGCGTCTGGAGCGACTCACACTGGAGCGTCCGGAGCGACTCACACTGGAGCATCCGGAGCGACTCACACTGGAGCGTCCGGAGCGACTCACACTGGAGCGTCCGGAGCGACTCACATTGGAGCGTTGTCAAAGAGGAAACATAATGTTTGTGGCCGTGCCACTGGCTCTGAGTAGCCAGGAAATAACATTGTTGCTGTGTCAATATTCAAGTCATGACCTTGGACTGCAGGCCCAATCTTGTTTTTTGGGGAAGTGTAACCACTCTGCTTGTGTGCACGACTGTGATTGAACGATGTAAAAACAGGGACTACTGCTGGGTTGAGTGGTTTGCGGTATGGGACACAGGAAGCGTAGGCCATTTTTAAAAAAAGTGTATTCCTCCCTCCCCTCATGGACCTTCACCGTGGGTTTTGTCCTTCAACTTGCACCCCTGCTGATTAGGGCTTACTGAAGGGGCTGGGCACAATGATACTGAGTCAGTGTGTTGGAGCAAAGAGCGAAAGAACAAGAGCAGTGCGAACAGAGTTCCTACCTCTGACAGGAACGCTGGGAATAGGGTGTCGTTTGGGAAAGCCTACCCGGCCTATGGATATCCAAACCATGTCCTATACTTGTTCCCGACACTAAAAGGTCACTGCATGATTTATTGGGCTGTTTTGTAAGTTAGATGTGGTGCACGCATGCTTTTGGTTTCAGGCGTTTGACCGATCAAAACGTTGAGATATGAAAATGAAATTCAATCCGTAAATTGATTTACAAGGGCGAATGTGCAATTAAGCTTTTCCCGGGGTTGTTGTGTAAATAGGCGAGAGGCGTGTGCCTGTGTGTGTCGGGATGTCTGTGCACGCTGTGCGCTTTCATCAGTGCTAATGAACATGTGCCTTCATTTCTGTGTGTCTTCACTGAATTCATTAATTCAGGACTGAAAGGCTCTCTGGCTAGTTTGCCACAGGGTCCACATGATGGGAGTCCATGTTGTTGGATACATTCTTTAACACTTGTCACTGGGGAAGGAGAAAGATGGGAGCTTTAGTTCTTAATGGCTCTAGATGGCTTGGCTGACGTTATAGCAGATGACAAGGTGCTCCACTGTACATCCGTCAAAATGGTACCACGTTGCTCTTAACCACATCAAGCAACTGGTTTTCTACTCTGCATTTCTGCATTTTAACACACTCAAATGCATTTTGTGTTTTCCCCATGAGGATTGTTTAAGAATATTGGAGCTACACCTAAAATCAACTGTTAAAGATGAATGGTAATGTTTTTAGTTTAACATTTAGTGACTCAAGTTGTTGTGGATGCTTTAAAGCATTTCTGTTAAATTATGTATACGGTAAACGCCCTAAATCAGTGATAACAACAGACTGCCAAGCTTTGTTCACATTTGTTGCTGTTTGTTATCTTTCATAAGCTAGATCAAACAATGACAAAGTTAGGTTGGGTATCATGTCCAATGCTTATTTTGAAGGGCAGTTTATAAAGGGTTCAACTTCAAATCTGGTGAAATCACCAGATCGCCATATGTTCTACATTTTGGTCAAACGTGTGTTTACCAAAAGAAAATACTTTTCTCAAACAATGCAGTGACACTTTTGAACAATAAACACTTTCCTCATGAGGATAGTGCATTTTGGGGCTTCATCGCCAAAAAATCTGTTGTTATATAATAGTTTCAATATCATATTCAGTAAGCCCATTCAGTGATAACAATGCGATTCATTCAAACTTGTTACTGCAATGTTTTCATTGTGGCTTTATTAGCTATATTAGCCTTTATATTTTTTATTCTGAAAAGTTAATGCACTGAGGGCTTTGGTAATCTAGCCCGTATGAAAAATCTGACAATTTTTGAACTGCTTAGTAATAAGCAGTTAAACAGTTGTTTGTGTTACAACTTCCCAATAGTTATAAAAACTCTATTAGCCCCACCCATCTTTTAAAAAATGTACCTTGGATATACCTTACATTTCTAAATGAATACATTTGTGGGGCTACCTGTCTAAATGTAGCCATTGAGGTAATTTACATTTAGATTTTATGTATTTTTTTTCTACATCTTTGGAGGGAGTCAGTCCACCACAGCCAGCAGTAATCCATTTATTTATTTAATTGGCTGTTTCATTCTGTTTTATATTTTCTGTTTAAATATTTTTCAAACATGTAAACTAAACTAAACTAAATAAATACAAGATCTCACTGAACATGAAATCAGATCAAACATGATTTTCCTTAATTTCAGCCATTACATAAGCAAAATCTTAATTTTCAATAACAGTGCATAGACTGTTGATATCTATTGTATGTACATTGCTTTAAATACTTTTGGGTTAATGGTTTAAATTAAAATCACACTTTAGACTTGCAATACTAATGAAATTGTTTGTTTTTAATTGAATTCAATGTAATCCCATTATCAGAGCCATTCAGTAGGGTCTCTCTGAAAGCACGTTGGAAGAATAAAGGAGGACCCCAATTTGTTGCTGCTTCAAGCTTTCTACCAAAGCTCAAGTCTTAGACTGACAAAGCAGAAGTCATTGAAGCAGGTAAGATTTCCCTGTACTAATAATAGTCAGATTATCCTAACATTTCTGTGATGTGTTTTTTATCATCAAAGCGTGCATATGATTTTATCATATACAGAACTGTGACGGCTGCTCCATGTGGTGCTCCGTGCTCTCTCCCTCTCCGGCGCTCCACCTCATCGGTGTACTAACCGCCGGCAGGAGCAGATGGCAGCAGCGCACCCATCACACACACCTGTTTTCAGTTAGCAATTATGATGTTTAGGTTCCTCATTTGCACCCACATGACCGTGTGGTTCTGTGCTTTCTTCCTATAAACAGAATTTTTTTATCCCTCGTGTCTGTGTTGTTTTGTTACTTTTGTTTTTTGCCTCTCCATTACATACTCGCTACCCTCGCACATCACAAGAACCAGTTTGGACACACCGCCATATATAAGGGTATTTCAATAGTTTTTCTATTTTCCAAATTGTAAAATAATAGTGAAAAGATCAAAACCATGAAATAACAAATATGTTATCATGTAGCGACTGCAAAAGTGGTTAACAGTACAGAATACATTTCAAATGATAGATTCTTCAAAGTAGCTACCCTTCTGCAAAGCCAGGATTAATTACATTACACACTGAAAATCAGTTATTGTTGAAACTGACACAGTATTTTAAAGAGTTGAAGATGTTGTAATAGGGTCACATGATAAATAAAGGGAAAGAGTTGAACTCTAGTTATGGTTTGCTAAAAAATAAACTAACACAAATGTGTAATAAAAATGTAATGTAACTAAGTTGAGATTTGTTGTTTGTAAGGTGTTTAAGACTTAGGATAGAGAGAAGGTGCTGAAATACCCAAGATGGTTCTTCAATCACAATATTTGTTTTTAGAGAGTGTTGTGGAATCCCTTCAAGTTCTCAGTTCATGGACAAGACAGCATCAAAAGACAAAAGATTAAAAACATTTGCAGACTATCTCTCATACAAACAAACAGCTAAAAAATGCAGCAAATTCTTTATTGTCTTAATACTGAATAAATTATTGGATAATTGACAACCTTCATTTTGTCAATGCTTTTCATTTTCACCTTTTAAATTAAACATATATTTAAAACTTTGTCTTGCACAATTTATAGAACTTCTGTCTGTGCACTGTCCAAAGACAGCAGATTTAACAATTGCATATTCTCAATTTAGATAAAGGCACATTCTTAGCTTTTCTCACATTTCTCACATTCTTAGCTTTTCCAGTTCAATCTCTCTTTATCAAATGCCATGCTCAAGTTATGGATGTACAGTATTTTGGCTGCATATTTTTTCTTTTTTAGTCTCTCTCTATTAGTCTCTATTGTTCCCTTCTGCCTTTCCCTGTGCTTAACATTTTTATTGCTACAATCAACCTCCTCCATCATAAACAGGCTTGAGAAACCATGTGACTAATGCTTTTGACTGTCGTGATGCTACGGTGATGTCAAAAAGCTTTACATTGTCCATCAGATTTCCTTTGATGCATGTGTCTACTACAGGTTTATTAAACTTGTGGCCAGTTGGTCTAATTTGTCCCATTAATCAGTTTAGACTGGCCCTTTCCTCAATTCAACATTTTCCAATCCAGTCCAGCATTCTCCAATAGAATCATCTGTTTTCCCATTAAACATTATGAATCACTGTTACCCAAAATACCTGTCACTGCCAATCAAAGCTGCTCAAAAAAACAATTCTCTGTAGATTGTAGCACTGGATATTGTTTCCTAAAATTCTTTGTGCAAAACACAGCAGTGAATTAAAAATACACTCCAGACTAAAAAAACCACCTTCATCTGATCCACGTTTCATATTCTGCTAAAAGACGTAGATCATGATCAACTTCTACACTATGATGTTTGGTGCCAGGGCAATGCACCCAGGAGAGCCTATGTACTGGAGTTGGCCAACCAAAGTAGCATTTCTCTGTAATCTGCACTGCACAAAAGTGCTTAATGAGGATTTTTTATGGAGATTTTTAACTTAAATCAATTGAATGAACTTTTTTTGGCAATACAGTGTAGGGATCATTCAGTTTTTGACATAATTGAAAAAACAATTCCGATTTCTACTCTGAATCGAATCTAATTAAAATGTAAATATGTATTTAGTAATCACAGATCAGGCCTGTGATGTCGAAGTAGACTACTAGGCATCCTGCAATGTTCTTGCAGACAGAGTTAAGATATTAGACTGAAACCCATTCAAAAGAAAACTCTAATGGCATGTGAACTCTGGCCTAACCTTGTTTACCTTTGGTTGGATATAAGTGCAGAAGCACTTCTTTCTAATATAAAGAAGCAAAACTAGCAGCGTGGAAACATTTTACAATTAAATAAAGGAAAATTACTGCAATCTCATTGCTTCCTACTCATAGAGGTGTTTCAGGCATCATAGATACATGTACATATTCTCTGTTACCCTTGTTGTAGTGTGTAGTGTAGTATGTGTGCCCAAAAATGCTTCTTAAAACTGACTGTTTATAAACAGTATTTTAACTGAGAATGATCTGTTGTAAACATTAAAGTGTTCACTCCTGGTGTTAGCTATTTCTGTGATGGCTTTAACTGCCTTTGCCAAAGTGAAGCTGCAACACAGCATGTCATGTTTCAGTGACATGTTGGCTTTCTCCCACCTCAGAGAGTTATCTAAAGTACCATTCTGTAGCATCCATCCCAGCACTTCAGAGAGATATGCCGCCATGCACTGATGATGAGAGATGAAGCAGCTTTTTGGGGACAGTTCCCCTGGGAAAGAGTGGTGCGTTCCAAATTGGAACAGTGAAAGAGGCACAAGAAGAGTGCCTCCATAATATACTCCTCCTTGTCTCGTGCCCTCTTTTCCACTTTCACCTTCTCCTCCCCCCTCTAGCAAATTCTCCTCCTCCTCCACCGCTTCTTTTACCTACCACATTTCCTTTAAAACCTCCTCCACCCTCACCACCCATCAATAGTATTTGTATTATGTCTTGTCTATTACTCTTCTGTACTCTGTCATGTGTTTGTTTAAATATGTACCTCAGGACATGTAAATAGCTAATGGGTAGCTAATGGGTATAGAAATGAACTAAACGAAACCACATTTTTCTCCATGCTCCTTCTACCCCACCACCTTACCCAGCCCCTGCCAGAGAGCTAGTCCGTGTGTCAGCACGAGGGGGGCCATGCTAGCTGTTCCAGTTCCCCACTGAGCCACAGTTAGTTGCATGTCATGTCAATTAGTGACTGCGCTTACATTTTCCACCTGACACTTTTCATCAGCGTGTTTTTACTCATACTGCATCAGGGTAGGTGCTTGCCGAGTGTACCATCACTTGGCCCTGCTAAGTTCTGCACAAATTGCCCTCTGTTTACCGCACTGCCACCAGTGTCGTAATGTTGTATGCTAATTCCAGCACTGCCACCACTGTGGTAATGTGGTATGCTAATTCAAGAATCGCCACCAGTGTGGTAATGGTGTATGCTAATTCAAGCAACCGCCACCAGTGTGATAAAGGTGTATGTCAATTCAAGCACCGCCAACAGTGTGGTAACATTGTATGTCAGTTTAAGCACTGCCAACAGTGGAGTGACATTATATGTCAGATCAAGCTCAGCCACCAGTGTGGTAACATTGTATGTCAGATTAAACTCATACACCAGTGTGGTAACATTGTATGTCAGATCAAGCACCGCCACCAGTGTGGTAACATTGTATGTCAGATCAAGCACCGCCACCAGTAAGGTAACATTTTATGTCAGATCAAGCACCGCCACCAGTGTGGTAACATTGTATGTCAGATCAAGCACCGCCACCAGTGTGGTAACATTGTATGTCAGATCAAGCACCGCCACCAGTGTGGTAACATTGTATGTCAGATCAAGCACCACCACCAGTGTGGTAACATTGTATGTCAGATCAAGCTCAGCCACCAGTGTGGTAACGGTGTATTTCAGTTCAAGCACCGCCTGCCTGTCAAGGACTCGAGACCCTCACCTGTCTTCTATTGTAACAGATGGACTGTTGTCAAATTTTCAAATTTTTCATTGAGGGGAAAGAAGAGAGATGGTTAGCAAGTGTTTTGATGTGGCGAGGTGCTTTGAAGTCACAGAGCGAGTGGCAGGTGGAGTTCTGTTCTGTTGGGCTTTGAGATAAGAGAGTGGCAGGCACATGCACAGATAGGGCTCTTTTTTTGCATAGACAAAATGTCTTGCTGTTTGGAACCCAGCGCCCATAAGTGGTCCTATCCTAAAATGATATTTCATTCATTTGAGCCCCCTGAAAGGCGTATGCACAGCTCTGGAGAACGGATTTGAAAGCATTTTCCTGCTGGGTAGGCAACGTTGCATGGTGTTGTTGCTGCTAGTGTGTACATCAGGCACTATTTTGCCACATGCCGGGGTCCTCAGAACAGTTGCGCATGGCAGATCAAAGCAGCTTATTAGCACTTTTTTTTTGTTAATGCAATTTGCTATTTGTTTATGTACATGAAAATGATCTGAAGTTATTAGCGAATAACTGACAGCAACCCACCAAGCAAAGGACATTGGAAAGACCTCTTTTAAATTATTTTGCTCAGTGGGAACTGTGTGGCAAAGTTCAATTGGCAGACGAGCAGCAGCTGGCGCGCCTCTCTCAGACTAACAGTAGCAGCTACAGTGTCTATGTTCTTTCTCGTCTTCAACAAAGTCGAAACACTAATTAGCCTGCATTACTTTTAAGAGTCAATAAAGCATGTGTTGTGTGATAAGCCTTGTTCCATTTTCATGCTGATAATGTCTTTGGATCGGACATCATTCCTGACCGCCCTCAATAATCATAATTTTCCTGTTGTTTTACGGTGCTGACACTGAAAACAATCCTGCATGTAGGCCTGGATGCTGGGTCATTCTAAACATTACATCTAATTCACCTGCATGTAATACCACAGTACTAAGGTGGCTGGCCACCTGTCTTATTGTTCCATAGCAACGCACCAGAGGGAATAAATCTAAGGTCCACTCTTCAAATGGTGTGATCGCCTGTCACACTCCTTCTCATCCATTGTGCTTTATTGGATGTGGCTCATGCCTCAAGATATTTATATCTTTACAGCACATACAGTCCTCTGAAAAATAGAAAAGAGAGGGAGTAAAAGAAAAAGGAGCGAGGATGCATGCGTGCTCGGCTCAGGGAGTAATGGTGTGGAATGTCGATTAGGATGGTATGTGGGGCTTTGGCAGACGCCGCCTGCATCCATCTTCTCCTGTTTAAACCCCTACCTCACGGTAATGGTCGCCAGCTGCGAGGTGGGTCCAGCAAAGGTTATGTATGGCAGCTGAAGGAGATGAAGGATATAAGAGTCAAAGAGGCCAAGCTGAGATGTCAGCTCTCCCAACTTGCTCTTTGCATTCTGGGTTGAGGCCTTAGCAGCTTGCCCCTCTGTGCCAGTTCTGTAGGAAAAAGTTTCCCTCAGAGGACGTCACCTGTGTAAGAGGGCCACACACAGACAATTAGGGTCACAAAAGGAGGGTATATTATTGGAAACTTTCAAGTTTCCCAGTAAGCTCCCAGAAATTAAATTTGTTTGTTTTTGGTTACTTCAGATTATTACTTCAGCCTTTTCGGTTATTTCAGATTCTCACAGATGTCCGATCTCTGAACCTCTGACGGGTAACTTATCACAACTAACTTGTGCAAATTAGATCATTTTAAAATCCAAAATTCAATTGATAAAGCTGTAAAATGTTTTATATAAATCAACTTACTCTGTGCCATTGGTGTTAATTATGAATGTGTATTTTACTATGAATAGTATGTTTTGTATATGTTTTTCTTTTATCATGATATAATTTTAAGCATGCCCCTTATGACACTGGCAAACATGGAGGTAATATTTCAGATGAAAGAATATATTTTATAGGTGTTACACTTGTAACAACTCGTCGCGGTGTAGTGTTGGAGGAACCAGGCGCAGGCAGTACTCTCGTTCGTGGGTTTTTATTAAAACAACAAACAAACCAAACACGAACGGAAAACGAAACTAACTACTGATGAAAATAAAGTGCGCGACAACGCGTCTTAACAATCAACATTCAACAGTAATTTAACAACACTCACCGGTATACTAACAGACAGCAACAATGACAAGCAACAGCAACAATGATCCACAATGTGGGGAGCAGAGGGGAAACATATATACACATACAAATGATACAAATTGGGACCTGGTGTGGAAGATTGGAAACATGTGACAGTCCGGGATGTGTTCGTGAGATATGGGAACTTGTGATAATATGGCACGGTGGCGCTGCTGCTCACCGCACCATGACAGTACCCCCCCCCAAAGGCCCGGCCACTGGACGGGCCAAGATGAACCCCAGCCCAAGGGAGGGGGGGCGGGGCAGCGCAGTACCCCCATCGGCACAAACCCGCCGAGGGGGCGGAACAGCTGCGATTAACCAGGGTGGCGGAGCCGTCGGGACAGGCCGGGGAGGCAGAACCGGCTGAAGATCAGGAGCCGGCGGAGGGTCAGGAGCCGGGAGAGCCGACGGAGGGTCGGTAGCCGGCGGAGGGTCAGAGGCCGGGAGAGCCGACGGAGGGTCGGTAGCCGGCGGAGGGTCAGAGGCCGGGAGAGCCGACGGAGAGTCGGTAGCCGACGGAGGGTCAGAGGCCGGGAGAGCCGACGGAGGGTCGGTAGCCGGGAGAGCCGACGGAGGGTCGGTAGCCGGGAGAGCCGACGGAGGGTCGGTAGCCGGGAGAGCCGACGGAGGGTCGGTAGCCGGGAGAGCCGACGGAGGGTCGGTAGCCGGGAGAGCCGACGGAGGGTCGGTAGCCGGAAGAGCCGACGGAGGGTCGGTAGCCGGAAGAGCCGACGGAGGGTCGGTAGCCGGGAGAGCCGACGGAGGGTCGGTAGCCGGGAGAGCCGACGGAGGGTCGGTAGCCGGGAGAGCCGACGGAGGGTCGGTAGCCGGGAGAGCCGACGGAGGGTCGGTAGCCGGAAGAGCCGACGGAGGGTCGGTAGCCGGAAGAGCCGACGGAGGGTCGGTAGCCGGAAGAGCCGACGGAGGGTCGGTAGCCGGAAGAGCCGACGGAGGGTCGGTAGCCGGAAGAGCCGAAGGAGGGTCGGTAGCCGGAAGAGCCGAAGGAGGGTCGGTAACCGGAAGAGCCGAAGGAGGGTCGGTAGCCGGAAGAGCCGAAGGAGGGGCCGGGGCGGCCGGGACAGGAAGGGGCGCCGGGGCGGCCGGGACAGGAAGGGGCGCCGGGGCGGCCGGGACAGGAAGGGGCGCCGGGGCGGCCGGGACAGGAAGGGGCGCCGGGGCGGCCGGGACAGGAGAGGGCGGTGGCAGCCAAACCCCGGCAAGCTCAGGCGGTGCAGGCCACACCTCCTCGGCCTCAGGCGGTGCAGGCCACTCCTCCTCGGCCTCAGGCGGTGCAGGCCACTCCTCCTCGGCCTCAGGCGGTGCAGGCCACTCCTCCTCGGCCTCAGGCGGTGCAGGCTGCTGCCACTGGCAGGAAGGAGGCGCTGGCTGCTGCTCCAATGCAGCAGGGGGCGCTGACTGCCGCTGCTGGCAGGTAGGAGGCGCTGGCTGCTGCGCCAATGCAGCAGGAGGCGCTGACTGCCGCTGCTGGCAGGTAGGAGGCGCTGGCTGCTGCTCCGATGCAGCAGGGGGCAATCGGCGCCGTGGCGCAGGGACAGGGGCGGCGGAAGGCCGCGGAGCAGGAAGCGGTGTGCGCCTAATTGCCAGCCTACAGCCTGGCCAGCCTGCACGGGGTCGAGGAGGCACCGGACATAGAGGGGGCGCCGTCGGGACTTCCCTCGGGCACCCTCTCAGCCCCCCCCTAAAATTTTCCTGGGGGGACCTCGGACCAAGCGTTGGGCACCTCGCCCTCTTCTTCCTCCGGCCTCGCCTGCGTCCTGTCCTTCCTGCCTCCTGCATGTCCTGCAGGAGACCCTTCACCAGCTCCCCTTGCTCTTTGGTGAGGGGCTTGACCACTCCATACTGGTCCATGCCCCACAGCGGCACCCCGAACCCGTCTTGGGGCAACCCCCAGCACTGCTCCCCAAGGGGATCCTCCTCCACTCTCTCATAGACCGCTTCGTCGTCATCCGAGGAGAGGGAGTCAGACCCCCAATCGCCCCTCCAGGTATATACCCTCTCTGGAGGGACTGCCTGCTGGTTCCAGGTTTGGTGGATCATTCTGTAACAACTCGTCGCGGTGTAGTGTTGGAGGAACCAGGCGCAGGCAGTACTCTCGTTCGTGGGTTTTTATTAAAACAACAAACAAACCAAACACGAACGGAAAACGAAACTAACTACTGATGAAAATAAAGTGCGCGACAACGCGTCTTAACAATCAACATTCAACAGTAATTTAACAACACTCACCGGTATACTAACAGACAGCAACAATGACAAGCAACAGCAACAATGATCCACAATGTGGGGAGCAGAGGGGAAACATATATACACATACAAATGATACAAATTGGGACCTGGTGTGGAAGATTGGAAACATGTGACAGTCCGGGATGTGTTCGTGAGATATGGGAACTTGTGATAATATGGCACGGTGGCGCTGCTGCTCACCGCACCACGACAACACTATTACTGTGGGGGCAACTGGGAGGTTATTGCAAATTCAGCAACAGCTCTTTTTTAGTTTCTATATAAAACATCAAACACATGATATATTGCAAGACTGTTCTAGGCTGAATATATAACATTCAAACATAATATAAGAAATACAAGCAAAAAAAATAAAATCACACTTAGCTTGCTTTGCTAAAGTGTCCAATGTCCAGTAACTAGCTTATGTAACACCTTAGTATCAGTCAGCGAAAATCTAACAAATGCTACCTGACAAGCAAAGGTAACTAGCTAGCTATTTGGTTATGGAATGAGAACATATTGGGTAATAATTGAAAACTTTAGAATGCAGCATCTGGGCATTAGCAATACTAGCTAGACACTAGCAAAGTATGAGGAAACATTTAGTCTTTTGGTATCAGTTTTAGGCAGATTTGCTCAAAGTTCAGATTGTTTGGACCAGTCACAGATGTTGATGTATGTATGTGCAGTGTTAGGTTTGTACTACACATAGGGGATGCGATTCAGCTATGTCTAATGTCACTACATTTCAGGAGAGCCATTTGAAACAAGAAAACATGTTCTGGTGTTCATATAACAAGACAAGATTACACCTGAGCAATTCAGATGTTGTGGCAGAACCTTAAACAAGAAAGCAGGCAAGCCTAGTTCAGCCGGCCCGTAATAGAAAATCTTATTTTTCCACTGGCCGTTTTAATAGTTAATTGGCCATTCGTGAATGACACTGATACAGTTAAACTGACTAAAGTTTCTTACTAAGTTTACCTCCACCACAAATAGCATCTATGTATTGCGTTTGACACTGGCCATTTTAACAGCATATTAGCCAGTTATAAGCCTTCCCGGTATCTACTAACTTACTGGAATAGTCATAAGAATTGATACATTTCTAGCGAGTCAGCTAAAGCTATTTCATTTCATGGCATCAGAACATATTTGTTTCTTTCATGGAAAAACAATATACTTTTTTCACATTGTATGATTTTTAAGTAATTAATTTGCATTTCATTGCATGACATAAGTATTTGATACATCAGAAAAGCACAACTTAATATTTGGTACAGAAACCTTTGTTTGCAATTACAGAGATCATACGTTTCCTGTAGTTCTTGACCAGGTTTGCACACACTGCAGCAGGGATTTTGGCCCACTCCTCCATACAGACCTTCTCCAGATCTTTCAGGTTTCAGGGCTGTCGCTGGGTAATACAGACTTTCAGCTTCCTCCAAAGATTTTCTATTGGGTTCAGGTCACTCCAGGACCTTGAGATGCTTCTTACGGAGCCACTCCTTAGTTGCCCTGGCTGTGTGTTTCGAGTCGTTGTCATGCTGGAAGACCCGGCCACGACCCATCTTCAATGCTTTTAATGCTCTTACAATACGGTGCAGTCGTCCTGTCCCCTCTGCAGAAAAGCTTACCCAAAGAATGATGTTTCCACCTCCATGCTTCATGGTTGGGATGGTGTTCTTGGGGTTGTACTCATCCTTCTTCTTCCTCCAAACACGGCGAGTGGAGTTTAGACCAAAAATCTCTATTTTTGTCTCATCAGACCACATGACCTTCTCCCATTCCTCCTCTGGATCATCCAGATGGTCATTGGCAAACTTCAGACGGGCCTGGACATGCGCTGGCTTGAGCAGGGGGACCTTGCGTTCGCTGCAGGATTTTAATCCATGACGGTGTGATGTGTTACTAATGGTTTTCTTTGAGACTGTGGTCCCAGCTCTCTTCAGGTCATTGACCAGGTCCTGCCGTGTAGTTCTGAGTTGATCCCTCACCTTCCTCATGATCATTGATGCCCCACAAGGTGAGATCTTGCGTGGAGCCCCAGACCGAGGGAGATTGACCGTCATCTTGAACTTCTGCCATTTTCGAATAATTGCGCCAACAGTTGTTGCCTTCTCGCCAAGCTGCTTGCCTATTGTCCTGTAGCCCATCCCAGCCTTGTGCAGGTCTACAATTTTATCCCTGATGTCCTTACACAGCTCTCTGGTCATGGCCATTGTGGAGAGGTTGGAGTCTGTTTGATAGAGTGTGTGGACAGGTGTCTTTTATACAGGTAACGAGTTCAAACAGGTGCAGTTAATACAGGTAATGAGTGGAGAACAGGAGGGCTTCTTAAAGAAAAACTAACAGGTCTGTGAGAGCTGGAATTCTTACTGGTTGGTAGGTGATCAAATACTTGTCATGCAATAA
Source organism: Esox lucius (assembly GCF_011004845.1). Lineage (NCBI taxonomy): Eukaryota > Metazoa > Chordata > Actinopteri > Esociformes > Esocidae > Esox > Esox lucius. The sequence continues at coordinate 5,335,377 of NC_047591.1, forward strand.
AATGCAATTTCATTATAAAAAAAACGTACAATGTGATTTTCTGGATTATTTTTTTCTATTCCGTCTCTCACAGTTGAAGTGTACCTATGATAAAAATTACAGACCTCTACATGCTTTGTAAGTAGGAAAACCTGAAAAATCGGCAGTGTATCAAATACTTGTTCTCCCCACTGTATCTCAGTCCTGTGCCGCTAGCCTGGTCAAGTATACAAAAAGCATTTGTTCACTCAATTATAGTTTGACCACGGTATTTATTGTTGGTGATGTTGGTGATGTGTATGAGACAGACTGGAGTCACTTTGAGATCACCTTTTTATGGAGTTATGGCGTTATGGAGGAGCTTTGCAATTTCAATGGGGTGATCATGAGATCAGGGTGCACTTTTAAAGATATAGTGCTTTACCTTTTAAGCAGCTTATCATATTGTTGGAGCACCTCCTCCTAGCTTGAGGAGGTTTGAATTCCAAGCAACCTGCCTAAACATTGTTTGATGTGAAATGGTCCAACATTGCTAGTGCAGTAAGTCAAAATTGTATTCGGGAAAACGTTGTTAGAGCAGTTGTGAATAAGGCAGTCTTATTTATTTATTTATTACAATTATTTTTCTTGGTCAGGTGAACAGTATCATATGTACAGTATTTGTGTATGTATGTATTTGGTGGAGCCAAGAGACAAAGCTTACAGTAAGTAAACCTGGACCGGATTGTTTACAATGATCCATGTTCGCTATGACAATAGCATTGGTTCCACACGGTGAATATCTTACAGGCAGAACATCAAGCCGTCATCATACATTCTAAACAATGGGCGAGAAATTCTAGGCGACTGGAACAAATGCAAGGGCAGGGTATTTTCTGTTTTCCTATATAACTGTGTCTCTTTGTTCCTCTGCAGCTTTGTGTGCTTTTCAGTGCCCTGTCCCATTCACAGGTGAAATTACATCTTCTGCCTCTCAGCAGCAAGATGCCGTCTGTCTCATACCATTTTGTACTCATACTTGAGAAAGATTCAGTCAATTTTCCAGCATCAGTCTAACCATCTTCAATTTGTTAAAGGCTACTTGGCAGTCTTGGTACAGAGAGAGATAATTGAATAGCATTTTTGCTGATTGTTCATACCTTTAAGGGACTTTGCTTGATAAGAATTTGCCGCAAAGAGCCTTTTTGTATTTGATGCAAAGGACATCCATGAAAGGGATATAAAAATCATATTGGAGTGTATGCCGTACTTTAGCGCTTATTGTTTGTTTGAAAGGAGAGAGTGCTAAGGTATAAGGTTCCCACTTTTGAATTTCATACCAGCGTGCACTTAATTTATGAAGAGGGAATACAATTTATCTGGACATAATATTGAATATTCTACCTAACCTGAATAAAAGGTTCTTAGAAAAGCTTTCAATATTTTTGATGGAGTTGCAACAGATAACTAACAGAAAATAGAAGACAGAATGTTCTCATCGATTTCAAATACAGAAACATTAGCACTCATAACATTGGCTACATATCTCTTTTACAAAAATCAACTAGGGTGTTAAACGTTAAGCTCTTTTCCTACAAATCAGGGATCAGAAAGATTTCGCTTTAATTGAGCTGACACCACACTAAAATAAATAAAACATTTAAAAAGTGTAACCATTTAAAGATAAAGACTCCAGTGGAACCCAACTAGCTAAGTGCTCGACTTTGCTGTTATGTGTCTGTGATGACATATCATGCATGGTAAGTCACTTTGAGTGCATTACAAACTGTAATTAGTGTAATATCTTGAACTCATAACTAGATTTTGTACAGCTACTGTACTGCCGATTGTGCCATCATGACGTCTGTGAAGTGTTACATCAGTGACCTTAAAATAGAAAAGCAGCAAAGTCTTTACTAGTGGGTTGACAGTTACTTAAATAGGAAAGCTTTCATAAAGCCCAGCAAGAGTCATGTTGGTCATTCATTTTTGTTCCGTACAGAATTCTGTGATGCTGCAAAAAAAAATGTTGACACATTATAAATTGAATGCCCTCCCTTTTCTTTGAACTATAGGGACACTTCATTAATTGTGATTGTTCACCCCTGTGATGAATACAATAGACAGTGCTTGTGTAGGAACAATATAACACAAATGGTGTTTTTACTTTTTAAAGCTTAAAAAGCATAAAAAGGAAAGAAGAGCCTAAGGAGTTTTTTTTATGATATTAATAATTGGGCTATGTCGGAGCTTACACTATCAATTAAATGTTGGCCTATTGTGCATTTTAAGCTCCAAAGATGGGCCTGAGTAACTTGCCAAGTCTGACACTTTCATGCTTGCTGAGAAATCTATATATTTTTTCGCCCCTTCAGGTCAACTTATTATTTTGCCATTTTGGTTGACTGCGGTGACAGAATAATCCCCCCCCCCCCATGTAAATTAACATTTTCTTATGCTGCTTGTTTTACTTTGTGTCTCCATTCCTCTTGTCATCTAGAATATTTACGTTTCCGAATATTTCAAAGAGCTATGGGTCTTCATTAACGTGCCACTGTGTGACTCGTGGAAGCTGCTCGGTGACGGACAGAATTACTTCCAGGAAACCGTATATCTCCCAGATTGCCACTAGCCCGGCTGTCAATCAAACAACACCCATCACTGCTCGCCTTGATGATGAACACAGCTTGCACGTTCAATATGGAAATAAAAAGGGAAGTGGATTATTTACCTGCGACGGCAAAGGGCATTTGGCGGTTGGACTGCCATTGACATAATCGAATCAGGTCACTGTTGTTTTGACAGTAAAGGTCAAACAGTGGGAGACAAGGAGAAGGAAAAACCTGATTTCTGTCCGGGTTGATGTGTTGTCTATTGACAGGAAAGAGGAGCCAAGCATTGACATGGTGACTACATACGACTTGAGTGGCACCTCCACTTCCCACTCATTTCCACTGACAGAGACATTACAGTGAATGCACTAGCAATGGTTACTGGGCCTCACAGGCACTGAGATTGATTGACATGACATTAAAGTGTGTCGCAGAGTGCACAAGCTGGGGGATCTAGCTAGGCTAGTGAAGGCTCTGGGGGGGAGATTTAGCTGCAAAAAGGTTACAATTCAGATGGCCGTCATCAAGTTCAGAAAATGTATTCAATGTCCAAAACAAGTAGATATATCCAAGTGCTCAAATGCAAATATTGTTCAGAACAATACAGACATTCTGAATACCTAATACAAGTTTCTAATCTGGGTGGTTTGAATCCTGAATACTAATTGGCTTAAAGCCATTAGACCAGGTTTATTTTTATTTATTTGTTCATACTGTTGTAATTGTGTTGGCACTAGTTTTAATAGCAATGAGGAACCTTGGGGGTTTGGGGTATATTGCCCAGATAACCTGTCCAAGAACAGTCCTTCGCCATGGTATATTGGCCATAAACCACACACCCTAATGCTCTACTGCTTTAATAATTACATACTTTGGGTATTATATACCAAACTTTCATCCAAACATGAGGACAGAAATATAAAATGACCTTCAACAGAAGCAAAAACAAGATTGCAGGTGCTGGTGATGTCTAACCAAGATACTGTACATTTCCCAGGGATGGAATATTTGATGAGTGACTATACAGATAAGCTACAAAAGTTCTTTATCTTGGCGGGGAAGTAAAATGTCACACTAAATGGATGTCCTGATAATGCACCGGGCCCCTGGGCTACCTTAGCAAATGTCAGTCATGTTCCTCCTTAACTGAACCCTTTACTAGCGTCATTGGATGGAACACACTGTAAAAGCCATGCGGAGAATTTGGATGCTCTTTGAACGCTACTCTTTGGCTTTGCGCTACCTTTTCATCTGCCCAGCCTCTCTGAGGGGTGGTAGGCAGTATGGTGGCAGCAGGAGAGCAGCCATCTTGCGTGTGAGATGCTAAGTGCTTCTGCAGGTGAAGTCCATTCGTTCCCAGCGTGCCATGGCTTACTGCTGACCAGGACCTATTTCACACAGTGGTGGGTTGAGGTTGTCGAATGAAGGGCAGAGGGAGGGAGGGAGGGAGAGAGGGAAAGAGGGAGAGAGGGAGGGAGAGAGGGAGGGAGAGAGGGAGGGAGAGAGGAAGAGAGTGCTTCGCTTTAAACCATTTAATCCATAACACCACTCAGCTTTTAAGCAGAGCTTTCAAATTTGACCTTGACTTAAATCCATCACGTTGACATTTCTAGTTGAACAGTGGTGGTGGTGGTGGTGGTGGGGTGGCAGCCTCCTTAGCGCACACAAAGGCAACGTTCTTTGCTTTCCGCTCAGTTCTGCTACGACTCTGTAGCCCGCATAAAGATCTTTAATTAAGACCACTTTTACTTAACTACACCTCCGTTTACCCACAGAGGTAGGAAATTCGAGAAAGCATGGCATAAATGTAATTATCCCATGTCTTAAGCAGGGTGATGTATGCAGAGTAGCAAAGCTTAAGTGAGGCTCCAAACATCCTCTTCAATTCTGTTGGGCTCAGCCAACCATTTGGGCAGGTGGGGAAAGGGAGTTTGAGACAGACTGACTTGCATTCTGCTTTTTGTAATAATGCTGATTCACACAGACCAGGCGGGCCACTGCTTGGGCTAATGAGTTGCCCTAGCGCTGCAACAGCATAGCTCCATCAACCGATTCCCACCATGGGCAAAGTGGTGCTGCTTTGCATTTCCATCATCAAACCAATCTACCGTAATTCACCAAGTAACCAAAACACATTGTCTGCATGGCATGACTAAAGGAAATCTTGTCTGCCTGACACTAACCACACAGGTGACTTGTGAGGCCATGTGTATTTTTCCCTTTTTTGTGTCTTCCTTCCCTGAGGAGTTCCCTTTGTCATGGTCCCTCCTCCTAGCTAGATTACCCTGTTGCTCATTTGCTCATGTTTAGCCATCAGAATAAATCATGGTGTCTTACTGGTAATGGTTCTGACTGAAGCAGGATGACGACAAACGGATGCATCTGTTGTATCCATGTAACTGACTAATATGTCGTAATGTGTGATTGGCTTCAATCTCAGCTCCTGCATTATACCAACCGGGGTTGTTTGTTGGGGTCTGGGTTTTGGGGTGATCGAGAGGAGGGAAGCTCATAAGTACCTTTCAGAATGGATTTGTGTTTAACTGTGACTTCTATGCAGGTTAAATAGTTGGTATACTGCAAACATAACCAAGCTTTGTGGTCCTGCAGAGGCCGCTGTTTTTGGTGCACATGTATATGTTGATTAATTATGGGTTTGAATATTGCCCTTTGCTCTTTCAAAAAATAGATCTTTCCCCACTGTCTCTGTCAATTTGAGGCATTCTGTCTTAAAGTTGAATGTTTGCAATGTAGCTCAATATAAATCCCCTCAAAGCACCTGAGAACAGCCTCAAAGACCTTTATTGAATCCTGCCTTTCTCAAATCCAGATCTGGCAAGACATTCCCAAACATGCACCATGCAAAACTGGCATTAGGCCACACATTTTTACATAATTATTAAGTAATGGAATTATTGCGATTTAATTGATTCTCTTCAAATCCCTGCCTCAGAGTTGTGGGCAACCAGTCGTGAACAGCAACTCTCTTTGAGTCCAATACCTCCTAAATGCTCAAGTTTTAAACAAAGAAAAGACTATTAGAGCTGTAGCAAAAGTTACAGTGCAACATGAATATTTTTCATCTTAGTTGTAAAGTCAACATTTGAATACAGCATTACTATCCAATTTATAATCTAAATACTATTTGTACAACAGCAAAAACAAGCATTAATTAATGTCCTTCTAATGGTAAGTGGATAAAAGAGTTATAATGACACACAACATCAGCGACCTTTCAGTCAATTGTGATGATTGCCCAAGTCAAAAAGTACATTCACAACTTCTTACTGAAGTATTTACTGATGTCCAGAACAGTGAACAGATTTGCAAGTTCTTGATGTAATGGCAGAATCAGTTGCAACACAGGGAAAGATTAAGACTAATTCAGGGCTGCACAACCCGCTTCCTGGAGATCTACCGCCTTGTAGATTTTCTCTCCGACCCTAGTTTTGACAAACCTGATTTTGCATTTCATTCAGCTAATTATAAGAAGCAGATGTCCTAAAGCAGGGGTTGGAGTGAAAACCTACAGGACAGTAGTTCTCCAGGAACATGATTTGGCAGCAAAGTTTTAACAACACGTTTGGTACGTCCAAATATAATTTATCCATGAGAGAATAACAGTAGTTCCCAAGGCTGCTTAAAAGGTAAAGATAGATATACTGTATCTTAAGTTATTATTTGGCTTAACTTTCACATTGCATTATAAGAGTTACTAACTGTGGCATGGTGATTGGCAGCCAATTAATGTCAACACCCTCATCATCACTACCAGAAGGTAGTCATCTTGGAATGTGCCCACTGGCTTGAAAATGAAACACAGGCACAGCTGACTGTAATGGGCTCATTAAGGGTGTGGCTGGTTACTCAATGAGCCACCACACTTAGCAAGCTGGTTTTCCCTCACTGTGAAAGTAGGTAGATCCACTTGCAAGTTGAATGTGTGATTCTTAAAGAGATTATTTGTTTTCATGTTACAGGCAATACAACTTATTGTTTTGAATTGAACCAGTCTCATAAGTCTTTGTATAAGGAACCAAGCCCAGCTTGGCTGCCCCAAAGGTACTGCCGAACAAATCCATGTGTTAAAAGACTGACGCAAGCAGCACTTCATGTTTTACTGGTCATATTGACAAAGATGCACATGTTATTGACCAATTCAGTGAAAGCCTTCCTTGCCGAATGTGTAAATGCATACACTTGAAATGTAATCGTAATAAAGATAATACTAATTAGGATAGTAGTGTGAAAAAAGAAAAGGTTGCAAACAGAGTTGTAATGATGGATTCTTTAATTGTTCACTCGTAAATAGTCACAGAGTTTGAGCAATACTAAATAGTAGAAAGTTCAAATGTTTGTATATTCTTTTTAACTGAGCTGAGATTTACTGTGAAGAGCAATGTGTGGAAATACAGGTGAAATCATTAATTGACACGGTGGTGTAGCAGTAGGATTGGAATGCCGTGAACCAAGAGATTTATTTTCATTTATTTCCTCTAAATCCCAGGTGAAGACATGCTGATAATTTCTGTGTGAATAAACAAACACAATGTAATCATGTGTGTCATTGATGTCCGTTAAATCACTGTTAACCCAGGATTGCAAGGAAGAAGCAGGACCTGCATATTATCTGCAGGTTAACTCTGGAATATTTCAACATAATACTAATGGCAGATTACCCAAAGTTGAAATAACTTTAGTTGTAATGTACAATTACATGTGTGGACCAGCTGATCTGACGGTATAACTGCATCACTCAAACAACACATTTACATGGAGTCCTGTGCCATAATGAAACAACATTGAAATTTGAAGCAGAAGAATATTACAATGAAATGGTTTAACTGGAAATGTATAATATATTATATGGACTTAGTTGATGAATGACAATTGCTGAGCCAACTGATGCCTACATTGAAGAATTTATTTAAATGACCTTCCAAAATTTTTATATAATAAATAAATCACATTTATTTTATAAAGCCCTTTTTTCATCGTCTGTTGTCACTAAGTGCTTTTACAAAACACCCAGCCTAAAAGTCGTATGGATTGCAGTAACATAATTAACAATTTAAATATCATTACCAAAATAAACATCTGTTTCTTTGCATAACAAAAGATACTATGTACAGTGCCTTAATGGCAACATTATTGTAGCAAACCAAATTTATGTCTGGCCCAACTTAGTGTGCTTCCCCTTTAAATTCAATTTATATAGCCAACATCAGCTGTACCAAAATGATTAATTGAATGAGGAAGTGGAAACTATGTTTCTGAAGCTCCTCCAACTTATTTGGTTTTGTTTGACAGTGTATTGTAAGTAGGATTGTCAGAATGGAACTGCAAACCTCTGGGACGATGCAGAATCTCTCAGTGCTGTTCTTCGCTGGATTGATATTGATGGACTGCCAATTTTTTCCGCAAGGTATTTGATTTCATTGAAATGTTATTTCCTCTGTGTTTGATTGGTTATTTATATTAAGTTATGGGTGCAGAAGATTGTGAATCCTGTTCATTATTGTCATTGTGTGGATCAGGTGTGTGAATGAACAGAAGTCCCTTGAAACAGGTCACTGGATGTATACCAAACTGGACTGTTTTTGTCTGGATGGCTATAAGCCCACTGTATTATCTTGCTCAGCAATGTACTGAACTTTGTGCTGTGAGATTGTGTCCCATCGTGGTTACAGTTTATTTCCACATCAGACTTTTTCATAAGTATTTAGCATTGGTTTGATTTGCTTAAGAGATCCCCTATAAAAATCAAGCATTTCTTTGGTAGGCACAACCTACATTCAACCGAGACACCGCTAAAAGAAATGAACTAAAATGAACTAAAAGAAAAATGTGTCTTGGGCAAAGAGGGGAAAAATGGTAGTCAAAAAAACAAGTACAGTGCAAGTAACAAAAGCAGTAACAAAAATAAAAGCCAGAAGAGACACATCCTTTCCCCTCACCTAGTCTGAGCCTCCCCTCCACCAGTCTGAGCCTCCCCTCCACCAACCCCGTTCCCTCGCTCCCTCCCTCAAACTGCTCAGACAAAAGAGTCAGAATGCAGAGCCCATAACCACGTACAGAGATGGTTAATGTACCAAAGGCACAATTTCATGTGGGAAACTTGACAGCGCTGGCTGTTTTAATTGGGAGTAGAGGGGTGGCAAGATCCTGTGAAAATGTGATACTTTCCAATTCAGTATGGATTGACTGCAAAATTTGTATTAATATTATATCCGGCAAGATAATGACACTCACATTACAAGACTATACAATAAAAGTATCTTTCGAGAATTTATACAGTTATGAAAGTCTTAGTACAAATAACTGATTTTAGCAATAATCATAATACAATATAATAGATTGTTCCGGTTAATCACCTTCACCCCGGACTGTCGCCATATTGTCGCCCACACCTGTTATTATTTCCTTGTCACCGTGCAGTGAGTACGAATATTCTATGTGTATGTGTATTGTATCATTCCGGCTTCGTCCGCGTGTTCTGTTTTGGAGTCTTTTCACCTCACTTTACTTTGGGCTTGACCAGTCAGTTTTTGACGTGCTTTGATTTGTTTATAGAAACCCTTATTTGTCTGTCTCCACTCCCTACAATACTGTGACAGAATAACCAACCTAAATATATGGAGACAGCGGGAAAGGCGGAGCCAGCAACCATGGCCGACGTTGTTCAGCACCATGACTGCCTCGTCAGGTTTGGTAGTGCCATGGACAGCATGCTGGTGGCTATCACTCGCATGGCGGAGAGGGTGCATTCCTTTTTGCCACCAGCCACGGATTCGGCACCTGCGCCTTTACCAGCACCATCCACCGTTCCATCTGAGGCATTCCATGGGATACCTCGGGGCCTCCCGGAGCATTTTGACGGCACGCCGGCGAAGTGCAGGTGGTTCCTCCTTCAGTGTGACCTGTACCTCGCGCGCTACATCGGGGTTGTCTCTGTAGGGGAGATGGTTCGCACTGTCATCTCAGCGCTGACCAGACGAGCCCTGGAGTGGGGTGCCACGGTCTTGGGCACGGGTGGACCACCTCTTCCATTCTGTGTATGACCACCCAGAGGAGAGCCGAGAGGAGGGTGAGCGTTTGTTGCATCTTCATCAAGGACCTCTGAGTTTGCCCTAACGTTCTGAACCGTAGCTGCATCCACCGGATGGAATGAATCGGCTCTGATCACCGTTTTCCGCAGTGGACTGCGGTAGGAAGTACAGACCGAGTTGGCTTGTCGGGATGACGACCTGTACCTGGACCGTCTAATCCACATGGCTATTCGTCTGGACAACCTCCTGCAGTCCCATAAGAAGCCCAAGCGGACTCCAGTGCACATGGCTGAGTCTACTCCATGGTCAGAGACCTACGTGCAAGAGAACCTTCGGCAGGGGTTTATCTGTCCCTCCACGTTGCCAGCCTCTTCACGCTTCTTTTTCATGAATGAATAAAAAAAGATGGGGAATTGCGCCCATGCATAGATTATCACACACTGAATAAAGCCACCATAAAGCGACAAATCGAAGACCGCTTTTTCCATGACCACAGGGCACTATGAATATCTCGTGATGCCCTTTGGACTGTCCAACGCCCCTTCAGTCTTCCAGGCCTTCATTAACAAGGTCGCGCACAGCACGTGTTGTTGTTTCCGGTCTTTGCTGGGAAGGCTGTTGAAACATAGCCTGTGTGTAAAGCTGGAGAGGTGTTTGTTTTTTCAGCAGTTAGTGTCCTTTCTGGGATATCTCATATCAAGGGCATAGAGATGGAAGAGCACCGCTTCAGCGCAGTCAGGTCGTGGCCCACTCCCACCTCTGTGAAAGCCATGCAGCGATTCTTGGGGTTCGCCAATTACCTCTGTAGGTTCTTCCGAGGTTTCAGCGTGGTAGTTGCGGCGCTCACCTCCCTACTGAAAGGAGGGCCTCAGCGGCTGGGCTGGACGGCGGAGGCAGAGAGAGCGTTTCGGGCAATGAAGTCGCGCTTCACCACTGCTCCCGTGCTGGCACATCCCGACCCCTCACTTCCCTTTATCGTCGAGGTGGATTCCTCTGAGGTGGGAGTAGGAGCAGTGCTGTCTCAGTGCACCGGGACCCCTCCTAGGCTGCGGCCGTGCGCCTTTATTCCAAACAGCTGAACCCAGGTTCATTTTAACAGGTTCCAGTTCAAACTGTCCTTCCGGCTGGGTTCGAAGAATGTGAAGGCTGATGCCCTATTGTGCCTCTATGATGTGGGGGAGAGGCACCGTCCTGCATCGTCGCTGTGGGATGTGGATGCTGACGTCCGGCAGGCTCCTCAGGCGGAACCAACACCAGCACAATGTCCTGAGGGCTGCGTCTACGTGCCCCTGGTGGTGCCGGATCGTCCTCTCGCCTGGGCTCACACGGCACTGGGATCAGGACACCCAGGGATCGGCCGGACCATCACCTGTCTGCAGGGAAAGTACTGGTGGCCCACCTTGGCCAAGGACGTCCAATTTTATGTCTCTTCCTGTTCCATCTGTGCCCAATCTAAGACACCCAGACACCTCCCGTATGGAAAACTCCTGCCCTTGCCGGTTCCACAACGACCCTGGTCTAATCTCTCAAGCATGGAAGTAACAGAAGGAAAGTGTTGCCCAGGCCAACAGGTACTCCAGTTATTCTTACATTATTACATTTGGAGTGGCTCTGTAGATTCAAAGTATTAACTGTTTTGTTGGAAGTGTATTCAGCCTAACTTTCAAGTTAGATTTGCTGGCTACGTGATGTGATGGATCAGCATGTACCTCAGCAATAATCATGATAAAGCTATATTTCCAGACCAAATGTCTAAGACATATAACAATTGGTGTGCTTCCTTCAAATATAAAAGCATTAGTCAAGGATCTAAAGACCTTGCCGACAATAGGCAACCCATCTTTTTGGTAGGTCATGGTGAGGGTTTCTGTTTTGTTGGACAAGTATGAAGATATTCTGGAGAACCCCTCCTCTCTCTCCCTCATTCTCCCATTCCATTGCTTGTTTTCTGCCTCCCCTCTTTCTCTCCGGTTAATGTCACCTCCAGGATCCTCTCCTGACACCGGCAAATGACACCCAACACCTACGCACCTTCCCTTTACTGCAACCAGTGGCAGCCAGCCACAAACCCCAGCGGTTTGATGATAAAATTTATTAAAATCCACTGTCTTGTATAGTTAAACCTTGACTGTTTGATAAGATGAAAACATGAGCTTTTTTAATGTACTATTCACAAGTAGAAAAAAATAAATAAATTATTATTATTATTACAATCCACAGTTGGAGAAGTTATTGCCACTGTTCCAGGGATAGATTACTGAATGGATGTGGCTACAAGTCTTGGCAGGTACATCGTTGTAGGTGGCTGTAAAGCCAAATCTTGGAGGTTCAGCTTAAACCTGTTAGGGCTGAATCTGTAAATTGTGCTGGTGGATGGGCTCTCTGGGACCTGTGCTGACAGTGCATCTCCATATTGACATTCCAGGTGGCCTCCTGGAATATGTCATTACATATGGTCTGTTTTGAGGACCCCTGCCTTGATGTTAGAGCTGTCGAGTCTCCCTTTTATAATGACTCTTTTGTCCACCTCTCTCCTGGTGGCTTTCATGATTTCGCTATGGAGATAGGTGTCAGGATACCCTGATCACGTGACCTGCCCTGTGGAGTAGATGCCTCCATCGCAAGGCTTGGGGTGAGCCTGAGGATGATTATGAAAGACACGGTTCTCCTTGATGATAACAAAGAAGCATTGAAGACCCCCCCCACACCCCCCCCAAATCCTCCGCAGATTAAACTCTCTCCAAAAAGGCCCTCAACTATGAAATGTTCTCCCCGTTCTTTGTTCCCTCATGAAATATGGAATCAAGATGAATTATCCAGAGCACCTGCTCATTTGACATGCCATTACACATACAAAGAGCTGCTCCGCTCCCACCTGTTCCCACCGTGACAAGGTCTTACCAGACCCTCAACGCCTCATTTAGGTGCTGTCTGAATTATTCTCCGGGATCACGCCCAAATGTTTTATTCATACATTAAATCTTTCATGCAGTTTCATATTTGAACACTCACTCAAGGCATTGTGAATCATCATATGGATTTGTTTCTTTCTTTGAACAGAGTTTAATATCTGTTATTGGGACTGATGTGTTTAATATGAAGGCATCATTGCAGGGTGAGAGTACTATATAAAAAGAATAGTAATGCAATTGTTATTATATCTTAATTGTGAATATTTGCCATATGGGATTATTCATACGACTGTATTATAGTATGCCTATTAGTCATTTTATGAATACTCTCACATTTTTCACCAGTGATGCATGAATGCTCATTGAATCTTGCCCAGTAAGGTGCTTTTACACAGCTCTCTCTCTTTCCCTCCCTCCCTTTCTCTATACTCTCCCTGGCTATATTAGCATAAATACAGATATTTTAAAATGTCAGTATCAAATTAAGCCACCTGACGAGCTCATTTGCTGGGAGATAGTAGTCCATTAAGTTTATTAGACCGGCTGAAAATACTTCAGTGTGGAATGCAGGTACTTCAAGTTTGATGCATGTAGTTTGGCCCCAGTTTATCCATTCCTCAGTCAGTGGCCTTGGCTTGTTGAGCGAAGTGTAGACTAGTGGAGTGAAGACAGTGTAGAGACAGTAAAGACAGTGCCAAGGAGTCATATCCCAGACAGGTATAGCCTGGTTATTGATGTCTGCCAGCTGAGTTGCTTGGAGGGGCCTGCAAGGGGATGAAAAAAGCCTGCTCCATTTACTCGGCACGCCACTTGGAGGAATCGCTCTGCGTTTGATCTCACACAGAGCTTTACGTTGGAAAGATAACTCAAACTCGTCTCAGTGGGCTTTTTTCCTCCGTAACGTTCAGCCCTGGCCACCTCAGCTCACTCCCCTCCTCTTGTACCCGTCCCAGTATAAAAAGCAGGAGAGGGGGATCAGGGAAGGAAGAAAAGGAGGAGAATGATTTATGAACATCCGAACCCACCGCTGGGGGTAAACACTGCAGTTTGCGCAGAGGAAGTGTGCAGATAATGCATTGTGTGCTCGGCTAGCGGTCTACTAGTTGGCTGGATCTTGTCTTTCCCTCTCTTTCACTTACATTCTCTTCCCCCGTTCTCTACATTTTAATAGATGTACCCTTTGTGCTGACTTCTTGAAAGGTCTCCAGGGTGTCAGCCGGAGCAAGTGGGTAATTGTGTTTAGCAAAGTGGAGGCAATATCAGAGCTCGGACAAATGACTACAGCAGAATTCTCTAGAAGCTTATCCACTAAAATTCCTTCATGTTACTTCCCCTCCAATTCTTTTAATAACAATACCAGTATTATGTTTCATTCCAATGAGCCAAAGAAAGCTCTGAACTGATTTGAACCCCAAAAAAGGACTGGTTTGTATCATTCCTTTGTTTCGTTATTTTCTTTTGAAATTTACAGTTTTTGTACATTTCACAAAATTACTCTGGTCAATGTAGACAGAGATTTTTGTGGAAAAAGCAAGCAAGCAAGCTAGCTGGCCTAGCAGGAGAGAACAAGGGGTGATGGCCACTGAAGCGGTGGCCATCAAAGTAGGCTTATAAAGGTTGTGCTTCAGTGTTACACTGACACATGCAATACAGAAACGAAAATCCTTTGGATTGTTTTGCATAGGCATGGGATAAGGACAAATTATTGAGAACTTACGTTCCCAGTTCTGTTTCACTGAAAATGTAACTTCATGGTCAATCCTGATCCGGCTTTATACAAATCATAGAGACTGTCCTATCTCCATCACCTTCTGATTTGTGACTGCATCCGGCCGCTGCAGGTGTGAAGGTCATCATATTGTAAGGTCTTCAGAAAGGCACATCAGCTGCTGCCACCTGCCCTCAATCTAGTTCATCTGTGACCCCAGGGCAAGAAAGTGTGCAGGAAAGATCAATGACCATATCTTTTTGCATGCAATGATTGCCTGAATTCTGCAACATGTAGACATCACTAGATGCCTTGGTGAGGCTCTACCAGTCCTGTACTGCTGCCATCTTCAGTTCTGCTTGTTCAGAGGATTTGTGCCTTCCATTTTGTCTCCATCATGAGAAAGGAATGCGTATTTAGATTCAGACTAGGACACTAACTTGGTCAATTAGGAACATTTTAACTCTGGCCTTGAAAAAGTATTCAGGAGCTATGCTACAGTTTGTTTGAGGTTATTTTCCTGCTGTATTATGAAGCGCCATTCAATGAGTTTAGGAGTATGAAAGTTATATTTGAGCAGGCTCAAACTTACAATTCAACCTGCTGCTGTCAGCAGCAGACCACATCATCATTGAAGACAATTGAGCCAGTTCAGTGGCAGTCAATAATCCCCCAAAAAACATAATTTCATCAATGCATACTGTATCTCCTTGAAAGGTTTTCTGAGCTGTTGGAAATGTTTGTATTGGTCATCCACTGAGGACTTCTTTGGTCTAGTGTTTTTAGATATTGCTGTTTTTAGCTATAGCCAGCGCTGTCATTTCTGAATGGCTCATCCAATATTGATGAAAACACCCTCCAATTAAATCAGAATTCAGTGCTTGAATGTGGTTGAATGCACAAACCCAAATACAGAGCCAGATTCATCCCTTAATTTTATCTTACATTATTGTGTAGAGTTTGTTGAATCTATCTCTATATGTTTCTTCTACTAGCAGCACCATTCATTTCACCAAGTAAAAATGTTAGTATGTGTAAATGTACGTATCGAATAAATGTGATAATGTACTGTATTGGCGCTGCATTCAGCAATGATGATGACTGTTTGTTCCAGTTAAAGCTACACTGCAGAACTTCAAACGAAGTAAGGCCCGGGGCTCGTAGAATCTCGACGGTTCCAAATGTATCCAAGCTCATTAGTAGTTCTTTCATTCAAGTAAAAGCAAGAGGAACAATCGTTCCTCTTACTAAATAAATGTATTACCTCATGCTTTTATAATGTGACACTTAAAAAAAATTATGCAGAGAACATTTTAACATTCCCCCAAAGTGGATTCTTGTTAGTGCTTTCATAACATAGACGGATATGTTTGAGTTCTGGATGCATTCTAGAAATACCTGAGATAAGTTCTTCCAATTGACAGGAACTAGTTTTTAAGAAGCTTCGCAGGTTTCTCACGTACTTTCACATCTTTATATCAAAAGTATATTTCACAAGGTAATATAATCCAACACATTTTGAAATCTCTATATACAGACCGATGTTTACAGTTTTACAGACAAGTTTTTATTTATAATGGAAGGTATGCAATATTTAAGTCATAGTGCATGATCAAACTTCTGTATTTTGCTTCTGTATTTTGTAATAGTGCTCTTTAACTACACAGATTGCATATAATAAACCTTAAAATAAAAATAATTACTGAAAAACTGGTCTTTGGACTAATCAAATAAGCTCTTTTCAATTCAGAACAATCATGATTGATCACAAGACCAATTAGTGAGAGAGAAAAAAAGATGACAGTTGTACTGTCATCTTTGTACTGTTTTGCCAGCTTCTGTCATTGTGTACCACAATACAGATAGCCCCTAAAAGCAAAGTGTCTTTGTTCTGTCTTCTCTACCATTCCGGTCCTTTGCATCTCCCATCCCTAAACCACTGGCCTGACCTTTAGATCATGCGGACAGGCTGTCTCCATCTTGGGGGATGCCATGCCTCCTTGTGTTGGTGATAATGACTGTTATCACCAGGAGAGAGTGGGCACTGTTGGTGTGGAGGTGTGTATCTGTTGTGTGTGTGTATGTCAGTGAAACCAGCTAGTGGAACACCACTGGGATATAAATGAGCGGGGCTGACAATGGGGGTGAAGACAAAAGCTCCTATGCCTTCACTGCAGGACATCCTAAAAATCGGGAAACCGAGTGATTAAAAATAGCCAGGATGTAGATTTCCTAGTACATTGCATTTTGATGTGTTCTAGGAATACTATGTTCCATGTTTTTGACGAGCATTCTGAAATGAGTTTTTAAGCTGTACTTGGAAAATACAGCTCAATATTCTCTTTCACCACTTTCCATTTGTCTTATTTGGTTTATTTTGTATGTATGCCTTTTTTGTACTTCAATGCATGCTACAGATGGGTTATTGAAATAATGTTATAATTCAAATAGTATCAGGAATGTTTTATATTTTTTTATTTTGTTTCCAATAAGATTCAAGTATTTCCTCTTAATTTCCAGTTGTGGTTAGCTATAGTACAACTGTATTATAATGATCATAAGAATGTATTCAGAAATTGGATTTGGTTTTAAGACTTCAAAGATAATTTTTTTAAAATATTTGATATGAAAAAACAGATCAGGGAGCTGAAGTGTCTTTTCTATACCTGAGAGGTATTAGATGTACGGGGGGGCAATCTGCAGTGTGGATTGTTTCTCTATACCCATATTTGACTTTGTTCCTTTTTTCATGCTCCATCAGTAATTGAAGCTCTGCATTGAAACTCCAAATGACATGCCTACCTTCAAATGTTTTTCTGAGGCTTGTGTGCATCAAAGAGAAAAAGATGATGAAGCATGTTCATAAGAATGCTGCGATTCTCTGCCCCCCTCTCTGCTAGAAGTGAATGCTTGAAACTGGCAGATTCTTTAAAGTGAGATGTTCACTGTGAAAAAGAAGGAATCAACAAACGTATGATGCACCAAAGTCACATTTCTATCTTGAGTTAAGCTCATGGAGAGAAATAGATGCTGGCCGTCTATCCTACCTGCTCTCTTCTATTAATATGAGGAGCCAGAATGTGACGTGTGAGATCGGAATTAGCAAACAAAGGGAAGTATGTGTGGACAAAGTGAGAGAGGCAGTGGCGTTGTTTTTATGAATAGTCCCAGATCTCAAATTTACCAAAAAAGAACAATAGATAAAAGAATAGCGCCTGATCTATTCATCTATAATTTTAATTGTGCATTATGACAATGTAGACACGCAGGCCACTAGCATTTTCCGCAAGTATATTGAAAACCCTGTATTTTCTATAATTTGGGGGGGGGGGGGGTGTATTGTGATCCAAGCGATGCCTCTGGAGGGAGGGATTAGTCAAGTAACTTGTGTAATCATTGACTACCTGTCTATGAGTGTCAGCTGGCTATGCTAATTGTCCAATTTGGTTACATGCTGCACTTTCTCCCCAAAGTTAGTCATTGTAGCCTACTCTAAACTCACTTTTGTGCAGTTTTTACATCATGCTTTGCATTGTGAAACTTGACTCTACTTGTGAAGCTATCACAAGAAATCAGAAGGTGGATGCTGAGCGTCAACCATACAATGGCGGTAGCAAACACAAACGGCACAGCAAGTCAAACATGGCACTGAGGCAAACCTTTTGTAGTGTCAGAAGATGGCAGCTCACGTGCAACTGAGACAAATTAAAGGTAACTGGAAATGTATTCCTTTGCATGCACACAACTTCATGATAAACACAAGGTGACTTCAGCAGTTTGCAAAAAAAGGAGCAGAAACATGTCAACCTCATACAAATGCGCTTAAAAATTTGTTTAATTTATTCATTGAGTCTAGCAAGTCCAAAATACTGTGTGAAGAACCAGCCTTCAGAAAATACAACAAAATGCTTTGATTTCAAATGTAAAACTCCTGATGCTGCCAGAAGAAAGGGTTGAATGTTTTGTAAATGGATATGGCGACACAAAGTTCAGGAAATTACGAAAGTAGCAACAGCCCTGTTTGTTGACGAATAGAGCATGAAACAACTCTGTTTATGGGCATACCAGCATGCTTCTATCGACACACTCCTCCAACAAGGTCACAGCATGCGTTATTCAGTCTACATAGGGTTTCACATCCACGTCGGGAGGTAATGGCAAAGTGTATTGACCGCACACAGGACATACCGGAGGAGATTATCTTCATCATCATAACATACAACAGGGTGAACATAGTCAAGGCTGTCAAGCTAATGCAAAAAAGGAAGTCGGCACTGGATTTGATTTTCTACCCCTTTGCATCTTAAATGTTTATGGTGAGGACATTGTACTGTATGTGGACAACTGTGAACAGGCTTATGAATCCAAACGACCAGCTCTTTGAAAAGCACAGAAGATAAACTAGAAAATATGGTTTGGTCGACCAGAAACTTGACACGCTGTCAAGATAGATTTGAGAAGTATTAAATTGCTTGTTTTAACCCCATCAGTGATTTATGTTCACCTTAGTAGCTGTTTGGAAATGCATTGTATGCCTAATGTAAATGTAATATGTGCCATCACTTAATTTTTTTTCCACTGGCAATTGGCCACACTGTATTAAATGTACTATTAAAATTAAAGAAGCATTGTAAAGGGAGAATTTCTTTCTATACTATGGCCACCTAACAGCAAAGAAATGACATCCTAAAAAAATGAATGATCACCCTAAAATCCTAACTGGATCCAAGCCTCTGAACTACCGAGGGAGACAGGCCCACAGACACAGCACTGGACTCCACTCCAGCAGCTGTACTTCTCCAAGACAGGGTGACCGTACACGTGGGCCCCCCCCCACACACACATACACATCCTCATATACACCAAGAGTCTCTTCACTTATCTTAAATTTCCTCATTTGACGGCTCCATTTTTCCAGTGGATGGATCAACTCCTACTTGGCTGCCTGTTGCTGGTTGGGAAAGTAAATAATTCCTGATATATCGAACACCTCATAAAATTCCCACCTTCCCTGACAGTCAGTAGCAAGGCCTTAATGAAATGCTCTTCCAATATTCAGCTTCTGTACTCCTATGGAGCAGGGTATCCCTTTCTGTATATTTGGTACAGTGCAGTTCATGTTCTTGGCAGGTTTTCTTGCTAACCCATTTTCCTTGCCTGCTGCCTGCCTTCCTTACTTCATTTTATTGTGCCACAAAGGTGAAACTCAATAAATGTCAACCTCCCCATGGCTCTGGCTTTTGTTGAGCAGTCATACATTTTAAAGCTTGCAATTATGTCAAAGCACAGAAAATTTATGAAATGCCTTTTCACATGGGACCTGCCCATAATTTACATAATATTATTTCACTCAATGTGTTTTTTTTATGGTCGTACACAATACTGCTCCAGTCACATTTCAATGCGCATCAGCCAAACCTGAAACTGTAAAACTTCCTAAACTGTGCAAAGATGTTTATGAGCCATTTGCTCATTTTATGCTACGCTATTATGGGTACATTACTGGAGCCATTTTGCATCTGTGATCGACTTCTGACCAGGGCTCTAAAGAGCAAAACTGTGCCCTGTAAAGGGAATAAGTTGTAATTTGGGACACATAAATGATTAGGCCTGTGTATATCTGATTAGGCCTCCTACTCCTCTGCAATTCCTTTACCAGAGTTTATTCTTTTCATGTCTAGTGTAAATAGGCAAACTTTAGTGCCTATGTTGGTGTGAGTGTGCATCAAATCTTGAGTTCTCCTGGTTACTGTGGCATGAAGACACGTCAGAATAACAGCAGAAGAACATGAACATCTGCCGTTTGAAGATTAATGGCCTGGCATTTCCATTATCACTGACCTTGGAGACACTAGGGGGACTGGGGGCTGAGGCCGGCCAGGGTGGCCCAAGTATGACACCCTGTGTGGATATTCCAGAAATAGGGGAACATACTTTAAGGTCCACCAACTACTGTCTTTCTAGCTTGATCGGTATTGGAGACACTGGAATTAAATGGAGATTTATTTAATCAAACATTATTGTCCAATAACAATGGAATATATTTATTTTAACCAAAAAACGGCAACCACACTCATATTAAGAAGCTAAAATGTTTCTAAATTGCGATGCCTCATGATTGGGAAATTATCTACTTAGGCCCTGTAGAAACGTTTGAACTCCCCTACCTCCGTTGAGTAATCAGTGTTCAGCATTTAACAGCTTTGGATGTCTTTTCTCTAATTAATTCAACAAGACGACCTATGCAGGTGTGTGCTTGTGTGTGTGCATGTGGAACCAATAGAGAACAAAAAATGAATAAAGAAGGCTCTTTCTGAGCAACTTTTGATGTTGTGGTTCATGCTGGTTTTATGTTTTTGTTTTTCTTCTCATCTCCACCTACAGTATACTCATTTAAATTAATAAGGTCTCGTTTGATAGAAGTCCCAAGACAAACTCACCACAACTGCTTCTTTTCTTGTGGTTAGACAAAATCTAGATTCATATAAATAAAACTATACTTTATTATAAAGGTTCAATCACATAAATATTTCTATAATCCCTAATGGATGTTCCTGAATTCCTTACACTACAGCTACGCATCACATTGTGTTGCATTGTGTCAATGTGACGTTCTATCTGCCAGAAACCTACCAAAATATAGTATTCCCCCCTCATTATTTCAATTCACAAGATGAAATGAACAAAGTGTGTCAGCCATTCAGCATCAAATCTCACTGCTCTTGGTCACAACGCAGACAGGTTTTCCCTTTTTTCATGGATTTCCAGGTGTGCTTAAAGATGCGTTCCCTCAACGATTGATGTCTATGCCTGCCGCCAATGGCTGTACTTGCTGGGCTGTTACACCCTTTCAGATTGCAACCTTTGTCATCGACCTCCACATGGTCTCAAAGTGTGAAAAATGAAAATTATTTTCTGGTGGTGTTACTTGCTCGCATTCTCTGGATCCGGCTTTAAGTCCCAGATGTTGCTATTTGCTGTATTTTTACCCTCCAGCAATGTGCACTCAGTGGGGATACGGTAGTCTTGCTTTGAAAGGTTTTAGCCTGAAGATAAATTGGGTAACCTTCTTCTGTCATTAGCAATACCTTTTTCACCAGTGAACACATAGACAGTAGGGGCAGTGAGTGCGTGCAGGAGAGCAACCAAGGAGATAGAGAGGAGAGAGGCGAGAGGTTGCACAGGAGTGGCTGGTAATTAGCCATAAAGCTAAAGCAGAACTCCACTCTGTCAGACCCAAGTACAAACCTTCCTCTATCTCTTAGGACCGTGTCAGGGATTGAAGTCTTTGCCCTTCTTTACCTTTAATCTGCTATTTCTACTAAGCTAACATACAGAATTTTTTTCAGAAGCATATACCATGGAGTTTTGGATGTTTCCAAATATAATTGTAGTTCCTGTTTTAGATTTTCAAAAATATTGACTGTAAGTTAATGAACTTTGCCTTAATGCATAACACAGTTGGAAGAAACATTTAAGAACTTTTGGAAAGAAAAACCGCTTTTAAGGAAAAACATTTAGATGCCTGCAAACCATTTTTCTTTTCAGAAAGTGCAACTTCTTTGTACCAAACAGCATAATTTTCTTTCTATTACAAACATATACAGTAGACCTAAATACAAAAGAATGTGATACATTCGATTCTTTTTCAAGAATTGCATGTTTCTCCGCAATACTGTTTTTAACCATCCTTTAATGCTGATGTCTAACTGAGCATTCTACTCAATGCATCCTGAATGGAAGCTGATGAAAATTTGGTTTGAATTTAAATTAAAATGCATTACTAAGGCTTAAAAACACAATAGCATGCCTAAAGAAGCTGCATCATTTGTAGCTAAACCTTTTGTCTTCATTAATGTCACCCAATTGATTTTAGATTCAGTATAATGTTAACTGCATTAGTCCTATTAATTTTAACCAGCTAACATTAGCATTGATAGTTATTTTTGACTGTCTTTGCTAATCTGTTGATAATATCTGTTAAAGAACATTTGATAATGATGGCAATATTGTTGTCTGTTAAATGTTAGCTTATTTTAACAAAGTTTTCATATTTCCAAGTCCCTAATTAGACAAAATGGTAATTAACCAAACGTTTCTGAACTGAGTGCCTTTTAATGCAAAAATACACAATATTTGCTACAAAAGGGTTCTTCATGTGTGTACTCAGAACATCCAATGTTGTCCTATAAGAATGTTGATGTTGTTCTATAAGAATATCGACTAGAAAACGTTGTTATAGGGCCCAAAATAAGATCATTTTGTTATATAATTTACCGATTAGAGCATGATAATTGCAACAACAGGTTTGTGTGTTCGAGTCCCATGAGAGCGAGTCCAACAAAGGTATGACTACGACAACTGTTACCTTAACATTTACGTAAAGAATCCATGGACTTCATAGCTTTATTTTTGCTCTGATATGCTATTTGAAAGTATGTGCAACTAGTATATTTACAGTGAAATCGTTATTTAATCAGAACCAGTCTTTTTCAAATGTATATGTAGTCCACAATATCTAGAATAAATATGTAGATATAAATAATGGATTTGGGTAAAGATGTCAAAACTACTGGTCGTCTTAGACTACTCCTCTGGGATAGAGGTCTTGAACATGTGGCACAGTGATGTTAAAGGGTTAAGAATAACCCATGGTTGGGCCGTCAGGAGGTCCAGGAGCCTTGGTGAAAGCCATCCCCGCTCCTCAGGCTGACTTCCTGGGGACGAGACACAATGACAGGCCTTTCATTAGCATCTTTGTCCTGGAAAAGCCTACCACATAATTAATGTTTCCGTGATGGATTACTCAGGTGGATTGCGAACAGCGAACATGTCAAAGGGAAAAAGGAGCAAGAGGATGAATAGACTCCCCCTCTCTACTTCCTCTGCCCCCCCCTTGCAACACCTCATCCTCATTGACTCTTGCTGATTAAAAAGTCACAATATTTACAACAGGAGTGACTATAGTCTAGGGAGGTAAATCAACCTCCATGTTTTTCCAGTTTGCAAATTCCTCCGGAGCTTTCCACCCCAGATTCCAAGACACAATGAATGCTGCTGGGGCTTCTGACAAATAATCTTTATTGTGATAGTCACAAATTGGACTGAGCTTGTTTTTAACCATCATTTTTAACCATTATAAATAAGGGTGAACAGCATAGAGGGAAACAAGCACTACTGGTGTATGCATTTATTCACCTCCATATCAAATATGGGGATGCTTATTTTTGTCTCACACACACTCCCACAGTGTGTTCATAAAATGAAAATGTTTTCTTTGCATTTCCCAATTCCCCCACAGACACCTTTTTAAGGGTGAGCAATGCGTGTTAAGGGCTTGCTCAAGGGCTGCTTGACAGACCACAAACTACATAATTACCATGTTTGTTACAATTCCGTGATACCTTTTATCGAATCCCTTTTGGAAAGTTGTAGCTATGTTATTGTGCCTTATAAAGTTAAGTTATTTTCCAGTAGCCCGTGTATTAGCTTAGCTGCTTTAATTGCCTCATTAGGATAGTATGCATTACACAGCTTACAGATTCAGTATACTTCCTAACTCAATAATTTTTTTGTAAGATTTCAAAATAACCATTACATTGTTTTCTAGTCCATCCTTAAGGTGATTTGTTATGGTGGATTGTTATTCATTTCAATCCACCATATATTAAGAGGCGGTCAAGTGTCTTCAAGTGGAGTGAAATTAAGACTAATTGCAAGCATAATAAATATTTAATACATTGTTTACACCCGTGCAAAGTGGCGTCGTTTGGATAGTTTGTCTGCATAAAGCACTGTTTTAAAACTTGATTTGTATTTTTTATAGTTGCTGTCAAACAATAATAGAAGTGACCTCTGGCAAACCTTTTATTTGATATAACGGTCAGTGGAAACCAAAATCACCAACCGATTGAGGGCTGGATTCAAACTCACACCGAAAATCTAAATACACAATTGAAATCACAGGTTGTTCCAACTTGGCTGTATGTACTCCCGGCAACATCTGGGCATGCTCCTGATGAGACGGCTGATGGTGTCCTGGGGGATCTCCTCCCAGACCTGAATCAGGGCATCAGTGAGCTCCTGGACAGTCTGTGGCACTATTTGGGGGCGTTGGATGCACCCATACATAATGTCCCAGAGGTTCTCAATTGGATTCAGGTCTGTGGAACATGAGGGCCAGTCAATGGCATTAATGCTTTCGTCATCCAGGAACTGCCTACACACTCTGGCCACATGAGGCCGGGCATTCCTGCACCAGGAGAAACCCAGCGCCCACTGCACCAGCGTAAGGTCTGATGATGGGTCTGAGGATTTCATCCCTGTACCTAAAAGCAGTCAGAGTACCGTTGGCTAGCACGTGGAGGTCTGTGTGACCCTCCAAGTATATGCCTCCCCAAGAGCATCACTGACCCACTGCCAAATCGGTCATCTTGGATGATGTTGCAGGCAGCATAACGTTCACCATAGCATCGTCAGAGTCTTTTATGTCTGTCATGTGCTCAGTGTGAACCTGCTCTCATCTGTGAAGAGAACAGGGCGCCAATGGCCGAACTGTCAATTCTAGTGTTCTTTGGTGAATGCCAATTGAGCTGCACAGTGAATGCCAATCCACCCTCATGGCGTCGGTTTCTGACAGTTTGGTCAGAAATATGCACACCAGTAGCCCGCTGGAGGTCATTTTGTAAGGATCCTTCTGTTCCTCCTCGCACAAAGGCGTAGATACCTGTCCCGCTGCTGGGTTGATGCCCTTCTATGGCCCTGTCCAGCTCTCCTTGTCTAACAGCCCATCTCCTGGTACCTCCTCCATGTTCTTGAGACTGAACTGGGAGAAAACAAACCTTCTTGTGACGGCACGTATGGATTTGCCATCCTGGAGGACCTGGATGGTCTGTGCAACCTGATAGGGCTGCAGGTAGTACCTCATGCTACCAGTAGTGACAAGGACACTAGGAAAATGCAAAACTAGAGAAGAATGGATCAGGAAGTATAAGGAGAGAAGTGTAATTAGGAAGTATAAGAAGTGTAATTCACTTCTTTTGAGCAGTGTATTTGTTTTTTCTAGTAACACTTAATTTTGCCAGATAGGCAAATGAGAACTGATAACCACTTTCAGTGATAACATTACCCACAGAATCGGAAAACACACAGAACAATACATGTTCCTTCCATATTCATTTATCAACAAGGTAAAGGTTTGATAACACATGAAATGAAATAAAAATTTGTTGGCCTTCATAAATCAGTCAATGGCTATAAAACAAATTGCTGAACGTTTGCTAAATGTCATGCAATTGGATTTCATGGTCAGGTACCTTCTCATATGTTTGGTTTATCAAATTACACAGTAAAGCATATACACAGATACATTTGATAGCAGGTGCACTATAAGCAGCTCGGATAGCTACTTTTGAAGTGTGATATGTAATGAAAGATTCAAATGTAAGATGTAACAATCTGCAAAATGTACAATTCATTTACAATTCATGTCAGTCAGGGTCAGTAGATATCTAAAATGAATGACTCTCAAATGAAGTTTCAGTATGAATAGGTGAAGAAGATTTTCTCTGTGTTTTATCCAGTGAGAAAAATAAACCATAAAGTAGTGTACTATTGGAATAGCAGAGGTTAAAGAGTTAGCTAAGGGACATTACATGTTGTGTATTGAAAAAAGTGGTAACACTTTATTTGAAGGGTTGTGCATAAGAGTGACATGACATTGTCATGATAATGTCATAGCCATGACTTAACACATGTAAGAATCATTATGAATGTTTATGAATGATGTCATTAGGTGTCATTCAGTTGATTATGTCATTTTGTATGCAAGGTTGACATTGTTTGGGATGTCTTTGTTATGACAACTTGACATTAACGAAGACAAGATATCCTGTTAATGTCTTTATGACAATTTGACATTAACCATGACAACATTAGATTAGACTCAACTTTATTGTAATTGAACAAGTACAGTTCAATGAAATTGAAGGTGTAGGGTAGCATGTGCAACTGAAATGCAGGGATAGCAGCAATGAGATTCCCAAGGTAGACATGTACCTGTAACAACTGAAAACTTCAGACTTTGCAAGGCAGTGTCAGAGTCCAGTAGTACAAAGAGTGGATATGGTTAGTGATGGGTCACAGAGTTCAGCAGAGTTACAGCCGATGGAAAGAAAGTGTTCCTGAGCCTGCTGGTGTGGGAACGAAGAGACCTGTACCACCTGCCTGATGGAAGGAGGGCAGTTTGTGGCCTGGAAGTGAAGGGTCCCTGATGATGCCACACACCCTGTGCAGACACTGCTTGTGCTGGAGGTCTACGATGACTCTGTACCTGTGATGTGCTGGGCGGTTTCCACCACCCTGTTGCAGGGCCTTCCAGTCGGCTACGGAGAAAACGCCAAACCATGCTGTGGGGCAGTTAGTCAGAAACATTACCTGTCATAAACATGTCATAGGCCTGATTATCAAACTTGAAGAAACTATTTATCTTTATGTGTTAGCATTAAATACAACTGTCATATGTGGTTGGTTTTCATGAGACCATTATAATTGTGTCATGAATATTTTTCTTGATCTCAAGTACAGTGGTACAATTTAGACTTAATGGACATAAAGATGTCATTAAGTTTGTCAAGTACTGTAATTTGTTAAGGTTGATACAGGACATCCATTCATGTACAGTACCTAGTTCTTAGCATTAACAATAGCCTAAGTAATATAAACTATTCATAATATTATCACATTGAAAACATTATTTATAAAATTGTCTGCCCAAGACACCATTATAATGCCGTATGGCTTTTTGAGGTGAATCTTCAGTGACTCAGGAGTGCGATTACCTTTATGACTCCATATTTCCAATTTGTATTCCTGCTATACATGCTCAATATGCAGAGTATGAGCACCAGTCTCAGGATCAGCAAAGTTCAGAATACTGGCTAAATAGTTTCTTCAAGTTTGATAATTAGGCCCATGTTTATGACGGGTTATGTTATCTTGTTTACTGTCATGTTGTCATAAAAAAGACACTGACAGGTTATGTTGTCTCAGTTAATGTCAAGTTGATATAACAAAGACATTGGCAGGTTATGTTGTCTCAGTTGATGTCAAGTTGTCATAACAAAGAATTCCCAAACAATGTCACCTTTGCATAAAAAAATAATCAACCGAATGACTCCTAATGACAACATTCATAAATGTTCAAAATGATTCCTTCATGTGTCAAGTCATGGTTATGATAGTGTCATGTCACTCTTATGCACACCCCTTCAAATAAAGTTTTACCAAAATGTTTTGTGGCCTTTATGTCTTAGATTGGCATAATATTCTTCTTTACCACTGTGCAATTGGTAATGTTTGGCTAATTGCGGAACAAGAAAACACATTTGGAAATAACTTTCCAGTCAAATACTATGGTATTTGCAGATATTCAGATACGCTAACTCTGACCCATTTTGGTTAAATATGTTTGGTTGCTAAGCAGGTTGAAATTAAATTGAATACGTTTGGGGTAGGTGGTGTTAATAAGGTGAATAAAGAAGTTACCAACAGCTTTGTTGGTAACTCTAGGCTGGTTGTTTAAAGTTCTGTATCTATCAAAGAATAAGTTTGATTCTTAGTTGGACAAAGAATTTCACTAAGATAAGACAAATGGCTTAAGATACTTTTTTCTTCAGATTATCCAGCCTAGCTTTTATGTAACAATCAAGATTTTCCAGCCATTTATGCAACTAATTCACCTGCATTGACTCAAAGGAGAACTCTACAGGAGATGGTGCAGCCGTGCTAGAAGCAGGAGTGGGCATAGCAAATTGAAATGCATCATCAGCCCTTCGAAACTTTAAGCTCTCATCAATTCTAGCTTTTTCAGAGATGACAGTCTTCTCAAATCAGACAAAACAAAAAAGTTTAGCGCAACAACAAATAGAATATTGAAATGTTGATTCTGTCCAATGTAACATTAAAAATCAGGTTAATTGATATAGCTCATTGTTATATCGGGATGGATGACGTTATGTGGATGTATTTTAAATGCTTTCAGAATAAAAAGGCATATGAGGTAATAACATATAACCACATCATTTCATTCTAAATTAAATTATTAAAACCAAAATTATTAAAACCATCCCTGACTTTCTCAATTATACATTAACTTAATCAAATAATGAAGTGCGTTTCAGCATCTTACAGAGCTGGGGAAAAGCATTACACAGTATTAGCTGTTTTCCTGCCTTTCTACCTCCTCTCTCTATAACTGTGGTTTTCCATCAGGAAAACAGAAATAGTATCCAACAACCCCATGATGAAATCACACAACATGTTTGAAAGCATGTTTTTATTAACAGATATCTTCAGTCTACACTGCTGAAATTCACTTTCGGCTGTCGTTTATTCCCAGTTGCCCTTTTTTAGAGTTTGTGAAGAGTTCATTCATTACACTGCCTTTTTTTTCTTTTACTCTATATTGTTTTTAGATGACTACATTTAAATTGTCATTTATGATAAACTATACAGTTATGATAAAATGTGTATTCATATTGTTTTGAGAGACCCCATTCCTCATTTGCTGAAAATTCACTGTTGTTAAATAGATTTTTGTGAAAATTACTCAACGTTTCTGACATTTTGAGACTTGCTCTGGTGAAAGGACTTTTCATGAACCTCTCTACTACCTAAACCCATCCACTTTTTTTACATTATGTGCAAGACCCTGTTCTAAATGCAATGAGAGGAGGGTGGGTCTTACTTTCCTCATAGAACACAGAGTTTGAATCAGTTAATTACTAGATAAAAAATCTAAAACCATAGGCCTACTAAAAACAACACTTTTAAAACAACACAATTTGAATATTTTGCTAGACACCATTAAGCGTTGTATTAAACTGATTAACGGTTCTTATGAACTTTACCTCCACAACAAATAGCATCTATGCACTGTATGGCTTTTGACAGTGGCCAATTTAACAGCTTATCAGCCATTTGTGAATGACATTGATACAGTAACTGTCAGTATAGGTGACGATAACTGACTTTTCCGTCAAGTGAAAAGACGAGAGAATCATGTAGCCAGCAAAGTTTTTGTCTATCCTCTATAAATACTAATACATAATTCAAAAATCCACCAGAAATAGTCACAATATAACAGTAAACAGTTTTATTTTTCAAATTCATATAACGTAGCTACTGAACGTTGTAGACAGCAACGTTTTTGTCTGTACTGAACAAATCAATCAATGAAATGTATTTATAAAGCCCTTTTTACATCAGCAGTTGTCACAAAGTGCTTTTACATAACACCCGGCCTTAAACACCGAGGAGCAAACAACAGTAGTGTTGAATTCATAGACTGTATATAAAATGGACAACGCCCTTTCGCTCTTTTCCATTGGTGAAAAATGAAGCCACCAGTGTCCCGATACGGCGCGGACATCTTGGACTTGCGTCTGCGCAGATAGCGATCTTGGGACCAGTTCTGCGCAGTAGTTATGCGCAGTAGCGAGCAGGAAGTAAAGCAGTAAAGCCGTAAAGCCGCGAAATCAACGGCCCCTCCCCTGTGCCCCGCCCTCACTCTCCCTCGCAGAATGCGCATACCGTAATCAATCGCAAGTCCAAGTACAGTACAACCTTTGCTTGTTAAACCTAGACGATATGTTATAGCCTAACTTACATCATGTTTAACCTTAATTTAGAATAGGCCTAATACAAAAATAATTGGTAACTTCTAGCTAACAATCCCCTGCTAGCTATTAACATGGCTATTAACGAGGCTTGTTGTCTTTTAGCTAACGTTAGCTAGCCCATTACATTTATTTACTAATTAAATAGCTTATACATTTAACTTACCGAAAAAAATTCAAAGATCGATTGGAAATGCCAGATCGGTTAGCACAATGTACTGCAGAACAACCCATTATGTCCGTGTGAAATTATATCAATTATAGAAATTTAGAGATTAAATGTAAAGCTCCAATCTCCTCAGTCCTCCGAAGGAGGATGGCGCTTCAGTGGCTCCTTGGCTCAGATAGCTGTCAATCAAAGCTGTGAATCACGATGTCACACCACCGTTTTTAGAGCATTAAATAACTAACTAAAAACCAACTTATTTTAAAAACAAACTCTTGAATTTACATTAGCGTGATACAAACTACAGTAAATGACAGAAACCAGCTTCGGAAAAAGGATAATTGAAGGGTAATTTAATTGTTTAGTTGGTCTCGCGTCCCATTGAATAACATGGGGAGGGCGGGGTTTATGACCTATACTGGGACCACTCACCAGGGGGCGATCGAGACGTTTTGGCTTCACTTTTCAGGGCTTGTGCGGCACGCTTGGTTGAATTTAAATGGCTTGGAAAAACTCCATAAGAAGGCCGAAATTTAGGAAGGATCCTAGAGGACTTAGGCTCAGAGGGATGACCAATTCTCTTCTGGCTGTGCCGGGTGAACATATTAAGAGTACAAATTGGAATAATTAATAAATGCATGTGGGCTGAGTCCAGAGTCTATTTTAACTTAGCCTAGGTCGGAAGCATGACCAGTTCATAATGCATTATTCGTATTGACTGTGTTGGGAGTTGAATGTGAGACCTGTTGTTCGGTGGTCCGCGTTTCTAACCACTACACTATTTAACAAAGGTTAGTTAGTCAGTCAGGTACTCACTCAGTCAGTAAGAGACATTCGCTCTTCTAGGCCGGCTCCGCTTACCCTGTCCGGTGAAAAAGAATAGCTGTCCAAAAAATAAGGAACACTTCTGGTGGTAGGCATGGAAGTGTCAGCCACTACAGTGCCATCCACTGAAGACACTGAAATAACAGGATGGTCTAAAAAGAGCTTGCCAAATTTGGGGAAAAGAGTATTGTGGACAAAGTGGACAAAGATTAAAATGTACCAGAGTGATGGCAGGAAAGAAATTAGAGAAAAATCTCATCTGTGAAACATGGTGGAAAGGGTGTTATGGTTCGGGCATACATGGCTGCTGATGGAACTGACTCATTTGTCTTCATTGATTGTGATTCCTGATGTAGGTAGAATGATCAATTCATAGAAATGTCTTATCTGCAGTCTCCAAACTTATTGGATTGGAACTACAAAAAGATAATGACCCCACTGGACATTGGAGATTCCACAAAGTGGAAGTACCTGACTGGCCATGATACAGGCCTAAAAATTCCATCCATCCATCCATCCATCCATCATCTTCCGCTTATCCGGGGCTGGGTCGCGGGGGCAGCAGTGTAAGCAGGGATGCCCAGACTTCCCTCTCCAAAGACACTTCCTCCAGCTCTTCCGGGGGGACACCGAGGCGTTCCCAGGCCAGCCGGGAGACATAGTCCCTCCAGCGTGTCCTAGGTCTTCCCCGGGGTCTCCTCCCGGTGGGACGGGACCGGAACACCTTCCCAGAAAGGCGTTCCGGAGGCATCCGAAATAGATGCCCAAGCCACCTCAGCTGACCCCTCTCAATGTGGAGGAGCAGCGGCTCTACTCTGAGCTCCTCCCAGGTGACCGAACTTCTCTAAGGGATCGCCCAGCCACCCTGCGGAGAAAGCTCATTGAGGACCATGGCCTTGGATTTGTAGGTACTGATTTTCATCCCCACCGCTTCACACTCGGCTGCAAACCGTCCAAGTGCATGCTGAAGGTCCTGGCTTGAAGGGGCCAACACGACAACATTATCCGCAAAGAGCAGAGACAAAATCGTGTGGTCCCCAAACCTGACACCCTCCGGCCCCTGGCTGCGCCTAGAAATTCTGTCCATAAAAATTACGAACAGGACCGGTGACAAAGGGCGGCCCTGCCGGAGTCCAATATGCACAGGGAACAAGTCTGACTTACTGCCGGCAATGCGGACCAAGCTCCTGCTTCAGTCGTACAGGGACCTGACAGCCCTTAGCAAAGGACCCAGGACCCCATATTCCCGAAGCACCCTCCACAGGATGCCACGAGGGACACAGTCAATGCCTTCTCCAAATCCACAAAACACATGTGGATTGGTTGGGCAAACTCCCATGAACCCTCCATCACCCTGTAGAGGGTATAGAGCTGGTCCAGTGTTCCACAGCCTGGACGAAAACCACACTGTTCCTCCTGAATCCGAGGTTCTACTATCGGCCGTATTCTCCTCTCCAGAACCCTGGCATAGACTTTCCCAGGGAGGCTGAGCAGTGTGATCCCCCTATAGTTGGAACACACCCTCCGGTCCCCCTTCTTAAAAAGAGGGACCACCACCCCGGTCTGCCATCCCAGAGGCACTGTCCCCGACTGCCACGCGATGTTGCACAGGCGTGTCAGCCAAGACAGCCCCACAACATCCAGAGACTTGAGGTACTCAGGGTGGATCTCATCCACCCCCGGTGCCTTGCCACCAAGGAGTTTCTTGACCACCTCTGTGACTTCGGCCCGGGTGATGGACGAGTCCACCTCTGAGCCCTCATCCTCTGCTTCCTCAATGGAAGACATGACGGCGGGATTGAGGAGATCCTCGAAGTACTCCTTCCACCACCCAACGACATCCCCAGTTGAGGTCAACAGCTGGCCACCTCTACTGTAAACAGCGTTGGAATGGGCACTGTTTCCCTCTCCTGAGGCGCCGGATGGTTTGCCAGAATCTCTTCGAGGCCAGCCGATAGTCCTTCTCCATGGCCTCACCAAACTCCTCCCAGGCCCGAGTTTTTGCCTCCACAACCACCCGGGCTGCAGTCTGCTTGGCCTGTCTGTACCCGTCAGCTGCCTCAGGAGTCCCACAAGCCAACCAGGCCTGATAGGACTCCTTCTTCAGCTTGACAGCATCCCTTACTTCCGGTGTCCACCACCGGGTTCGGGGATTGCCGCCTCGACAGGCACCGGAGACCTTACGGCCACAGCTCCGAGCGGCCGCTTCGACAATGGCGGTGGAGAACATGGTCCACTCGGACTCAATATCTCCAGCCTCCCTCGGGATCCAGTCGAAGCTCTGCCGGAGGTGGGAGTTAAAGATCTCTCTGACAGGAGACTCGGCCAGACGTTCCCCAGCAGACCCTTACAGTACGCTTGGGCCTGCCGAGTCTGTCCAGCTTCCTCCCCCGCCATCGGATCCAACTCACCACCAGGTCATCTCTTCACCTGAGTGTCCAAGACATACGGCCGCAGATCAGATGAAACGACAACAAAGTCGATCATCGACCTGCGGCCTAGGGTGTCCTGGTGCCACGTGCACTGATGGACACCCTTATGCTTGAACATGGTGTTCGTTATGGACAAACTGTGACTAGCACAGAAGTCCAATAACTGAACACCACTCGGGTTCAGATCAGGGGGGCCGTTCCTCCCAATCACGCCCCTCCAGGTGTCACTGTTGTTGCCCACGTGGGCGTTGAAGTCCCCCAGTAGAACGATAGAGTCCCCAGTCGGAACACTTTCCAGCACCCCTCCCAGAGACTCCAAGAAGGTCGGGTACTCTGCACTGCCGTTCGGCCCGTAGGCACAAACAACAGTGAGAGACCTACTTCCCGACCCGTAGGCGCAGGGAAACGACCCTCTCGTTCACCGGGGTAAACTCCAACACATGGCGGCAGAGCTGGGGAGCTATAAGCAAACCCACACCAGCCCGCCGCCTCTCACCATGGGCATCTCCATAGTGGTGAAGAGTCCATCCTCTCTCAAGGAGTGTGGTTCCAGAGCCCAAGCTGTGCGTAGAGGTGATCCCGACTACCTCTAGTCGGAACCTCTCAACCTCACGCACGATCTCAGGCTCCTTCCCCGCCAGCGAGGTGACGTTCCACGTCCCTAGAGCTAGTGTCCTTGTCCAGGGATCGGGTTGTCTAAGCCCCCGCCTTCGACTGCCGCCCGATCCTCTCCGCACCGGCCCCTTATGGTCCCTCCTGTGGGTGGTGAGCCCACGGGAGGGCGGCCCCATGTCGCTCGTTCAGGCTGGGCCCGGCCGCGAACGAGCCCCAACCCCGGGCCTGGCTCCAGGGTGGGGCCCTGGCTGCGCCATGCCGGGCGACGTCACAGAACACAAAATTGTTTTCATCATTAAGGGGTTTTTGAACCGCTCTTAGTCTGACCCGTCGCCTAGGACCTGTTTGCCTTGGGAGACCCTACCAGGGGCATATAGCCCCAGACAACATAGCTCCTAGGGTCACTCGGGTACTCAAACCCCTCCACCACGTTAAGGTGGCAGTTCAAGGAGAGGGCCTAAAAATTGTGAAATCAATATAGAAAAACACTCAAATAGAAGCTGAGAATTAATTATTTAACCTAAATAGTTATTTTTAACTGAAACATTTGGAGAATAGAGCCAAAGAAAGAAAAAATGACAGAGTGAGCTGTATCTATGCGTCACACTTTGATAATTCCACCTTTTCAGAAAAGTCCTAGTACATCTGAACTGTGTGCTACACTAGTACTTAGATCTACAGTGTCTTTGGAACAGTATCTTTGGTACAACATTGGTGATCCTACAGTAACTCTCAATTCAATAGCTCTTCTGAATAATTACTTAAAATACTTTCCACATGTAAAATATGTATTTTGTTGCTACAGCTAGAGTATATTCCTTTCATGTCCATAATATGTATGTAATAGTTAATTTACCTTCTGTCAAATTACTTCTCAATTCCAGTAACACATTGTAATCTTGTAATAACTGCCTACTTACCTTCTCCCTAAGCCTTGGGGACATTGGGCCAAATTAGTGTGTATGTTTAATACTCTCACAAAACCTGTGTTACATATTTGAAAGCCAAAGTGACACTTTTCTTTAAAACAATCAACTCCGAGACCTCCCCGTCTCTCCTACAGGAAACACTTAAAGTATACCGTATATCTGAATGTCTCCATCATAACATGCATGGAATCCAAACAGAAACCAAGTGGGGTAAAGTTAGTGGAACTGGAAACCCAAATTCACTTACGAAATAAGGAATGCATGTCATTCAGCTTTGGATTGCTATGGGATATAATTACATTGATTCTTCTCCCAGGGATGTTAAGGACAGATTACCGCACTTTAACAAATACCTGTATACTCAGTATGTACCCAAAGCAGACCCTTGTCCTTTCAACATGAATACCTTTTTAGAAAAGTGTAATTCCCCCTCTCTGAACCTAGGTGATTACTTCCAAAATGTTGACATATTTATGGTGGAAATCCGAGAAAAAATCAGTTCTTAAAGAAAGGGCTCAGTGCTTCCGCTGTAGATACAATATAAACTTTTTTTTTTCTTTTTTCAAAGAACAGAGGAGGTCTGGTTATTCTATCCCCTGAATGTGTAGGAATGATCATGAACACAGAAAAAGCCATCTGGAGATTGATGTACACACACTGTAAAAAGAATGTGCCATCTTTCAAACGTCCAGGTATCTGTTAAGGAAGAGCTGGGAGCTCAGGAAATCTTCAGAATGGGAGAACACGTTATCAAGACCCAGCATGGAATTGACAATCATAGCTTCTCTCTTCTCTTCTGGCTTGTTGAAAAATACTTTAAACTTTGACAACATCACATTTTCAAGGTCCACAATATCCGTCAAAAAGGCCAGAGCCTGAGAAATAAACTCACAAAAAACATTATTTTTAAAGGGCAGAAATGAAAATGAAGAAGACCGTGGCAATGTTTTGAAGGCGTCTCAACTGTAAAATCTAACTTAATTCTTGTCTTTAAATGTATGTGGCTAGCATGCCTGGATTTTGAGGCAATCAATATTTGGATGATAGGGCTGAAAATAAAGGGTTGTTTGGGAATTTGGGGTACGTTTTGTGAGTGAGAGTAGTCTGAGGTAAAGAAATGTAGATATTTGGGAGATGGTAAATTGTGGTGGGAATTTGGGGTACGTTTTGTGAGTGGGAGTAGTCTGAGGTAAAAAATTTAAATATTTAGGAGATAGTGGTCAATTCTTGTTAATTTTGCTGCTAGCTGTCTCTATATATTTCAACAGGGTTGGGTAGGTTACTTTTTAAATGTAATCCGTTACAGTTACAAGTTACCTGTCAACATATGTAATCAGTAACATAACTTTTTTATTACTCACTCAGTAAGGTAATCCAATTACTTTGATTTACTTTTAGATTACTTTCATATTAAGAGGCATTGGAAAACAAATAGAAATAGCCTATAGGAATAACCAACTGAACACCTTTTGCGGGATCAATCAATGTTAGAGTTTACATAGCTGGCCAAAAATAGAATTCACATTTTATCTTATGGGTTGTGTAGGCTAGAGTGCCTTTGGAAATGGATTTCTAAACCATTGCTTTTTATTTCAATATGATTGGGCTACATCTCTACATTACATGCTAAAGGTCTGTCAGATATTCAGTCATTCCAATTAATCCAATAAACCTTGAACTTCCAGAATCTGACTTTTTATCTGAACATAAACCAAAATCTAATGATGCATGTACTGTTTTTGTGTTTTATTCATGTTTTTAATTGCTTAAAAACATTGTTGAAAAATAAAAAGCAATTACTTGAAAAGGGTATGGCGCAGCCGGGGCCCCACCCTGGAGCCAGGCCCGGGGTTGGGGCTCGCAAGCGAGCGCCTGGTGGCCGGGCCTTTCCCCATGGGGCCCGGCCGGGCATAGCCCGAAGGAGCGACGTGGGGCCGCCTTCCCGTGGGCTCACCACCCACAGGAGGGACCATAAGGGGTCGGTGCGTAGAGGATCGGGCGGCAGTCGAAGGCAGGGGCCTAGGCAACCCGATCCCTGGACACGGAAACTAGCTCTAGGGACGTGGAACGTCACCTCGCTGGCGGGGAAGGAGCCTGAGATAGTGCGTGAGGTTGAGAGGTTCCGACTGGAGGTAGTCGGAATCACCTCTACGCACGGCTTGGGCTCTGGAACCACACTCCTTGAGAGAGGATGGACTCTTCACCACTCTGGAGTTGCCCATGGTGAGAGGCGGCGGGCTGGTGTGGGTTTGCTTATAGCTCCCCAGCTCTGCCGCCATGTGTTGGAGTTTACCCCGGTGAACGAGAGGGTCGTTTCCCTGCGCCTTCGGGTCGGGGATAGGTCTCTCACTGTTGTTTGTGCCTATGGGCCGAACGGCAGTGCAGAGTACCCGACCTTCTTGGAGTCTCTGGGAGGGGTGCTGGAAAGTGCTCCAACTGGGGACTCTATCGTTCTACTGGGGGACTTCAACGCCCACGTGGGCAACGACAGTGACACCTGGAGGGGTGTGATTGGGAGGAACGGCCCCCCTGATCTGAACCCGAGTGGTGTTCAGTTATTGGACTTCTGTGCTAGTCACAGTTTGTCCATAACGAACACCATGTTCAAGCATAAGGGTGTCCATCAGTGCACATGGCACCAGGACACCCTAGGCCGCAGGTCGATGATCGACTTTGTTGTCGTTTCATCTGACCTGCGGCCGTATGTCTTGGACACTCGGGTGAAGAGAGGGGCGGAGCTGTCAACTGATCACCACCTGGTGGTGAGCTGGATCCGATGGCGGGGGAGGAAGCTGGACAGACTCGGCAGGCCCAAGCGTACTGTAAGGGTCTGCTGGGAACGTCTGGCCGAGTCTCCTGTCAGAGAGATCTTTAACTCCCACCTCCGACAGAGCTTCGACTGGATCCCGAGGGAGGCTGGAGATATTGAGTCCGAGTGGACCATGTTCTCCACCGCCATTGTCGAAGCGGCCGTTCGGAGCTGTGGACGTAAGGTCTCCGGTGCCTGTCGAGGCGGCAATCCCCGAACCCGGTGGTGGACACCGGAAGTAAGGGATGCCGTCAAGCTGAAGAAGGAGTCCTATCAGGCCTGGTTGGCTTGTGGGACTCCTGAGGCAGCTGACGGGTACCGACAGGCCAAGCGGACTGCAGCCCGGGTGGTTGTGGAGGCAAACACTCGGGCCTGGGAGGAGTTCGGTGAGGCCATGGAGAAGGACTATCGGCTGGCCTCGAAGAGATTCTGGCATACCGTCCGGCGCCTCAGGAGAGGGAAACAGTGCCCATTCCAACGCTGTTTACAGTAGAGGTGGCCAGCTGTTGACCTCAACTGGGGATGTCGTCGGGCGGTGGAAGGAGTACTTCGAGGATCTCCTCAATCCCGCCGTCACATCTTCCATTGAGGAAGCAGAGGATGAGGGCTCAGAGGTGGACTCGTCCATCACCCGGGCTGAAGTCACTGAGGTGGTTAAGAAACTCCTCGGTGGCAAGGCACCGGGGGTGGATGAGATCCGCCCTGAGTACCTCAAGTCTCTGGATGTTGTGGGGCTGTCTTGGTTGACACGCCTGTGCAACATCGTGTGGCGGTCAGGGACAGTGCCTTTGGGATGGCAGACCGGGGTGGTGGTCCCTCTTTTTAAGAAGGGGGACCGGAGGGTGTGTTCCAACTACAGGGGGATCACACTTCTCAGCCTCCCCGGGAAAGTCTATGCCAGGGTTCTGGAGAGGAGAATACGGCCGATAGTAGAACCTCGGATTCAGGAGGAACAGTCTGGTTTTCGTCTGGGCCGTGGAACACTGGACCAGCTCTATACCCTCTACGGGGTGTTGGAGGGTTCATGGGAGTTTGCCCAACCAATCCACATGTGTTTTGTGGATTTGGAGAAGGCATTCGACTGTGTCCCTCGCGGCATCCTGTGGAGAGTGCTTCGGGAATATGGGGTCCTGGGTCCTTTGCTAAGGGCTGTCAGGTCCCTGTACGACCGAAGCAGGAGCTTGGTCCGCATTGCCGGCAGTAAGTCAGACTTGTTCCCAGTGCATGTTGGACTCCGGCAGGGCTGCCCTTTGTCACCGGTTCTGTTCATAATTTTTATGGACAGAATTTCTAGGCGCAGCCAGGGGCCGGAGGGTGTCAGGTTTGGGGACCACACGATTTCGTCTCTGCTCTTTGCGGATGATGTTGTCGTGTTGGCCTCTTCAAACCAGGACCTTCAGCATGCGCTGGGACGGTTTGCAGCCGAGTGTGAAGCGGTGGGGATGAGAATCAGTACCTCCAAATCTGAGGCCATGGTCCTCAGTCGGAAAAGGGTGGCTTGCTCACTTCAGGTTGGTGGAGAGTGCCTGCCTCAAGTGGAGGAGTTTAAGTATCTAGGGGTCTTGTTCACGAGTGAGGGAAGGATGGAACGGGAGATTGACAGACGGATCGGTGCAGCTTCTGCAGTAATGCGGTCGATGTATCGGTCTGTCGTGGTGAAGAAAGAGCTGAGCCGCAAGGCGAAGCTCTCGATTTACCGGTCAATCTACGTTCCTACTCTCACCTATGGTCATGAGCTTTGGGTCATGACCGAAAGGACAAGATCCCGGATACAGCGGCCGAAATGAGCTTTCTCCGCAGGGTGGCTGGGCGTTCCCTTAGAGATAGGGTGAGAAGCTCGGTCACCCGGGAGGAGCTCGGAGTAGAGCCGCTGCTCCTCCACATCGAGAGGGGTCAGCTGAGGTGGCTTGGGCATCTGTTTCGGATGCCTCCGGAACGCCTTCCAGGGAAGGTGTTCCGGTCCCGTCCCACCGGGAGGAGACCCCGGGGAAGACCTAGGACACGCTGGAGGGACTATGTCTCCCGGCTGGCCTGGGAACGCCTCGGTGTCCCCCCGGAAGAGCTGGAGGAAGTGTCTGGGGAGAGGGAAGTCTGGGCATCCCTGCTTAGACTGCTGCCCCCGCGACCCGGCCCCGGATGAAGCGGAAGAAGAAGAAGAAGAAGAAGGGTATTGATATGTATAAAAAAATAAAATTAAGATATCCGTAGCTTTTCACGCATAAACTAAATCTGCAATAGTCTGATGATTTGCTCCACAACCAACATTGTCAAAATGTTTCAGTAACCCCCGGCACGCGAATGCACGCAAATGAAAGAAATAAACTGTGATTATAAACCTGCACTCTTAGCTTAAAGCAAATGATATCAGCAGCCAATGATAACCAATGAACAAAATTTTCAGAGATGCAAAGCAAGCAGAATCACATGGCCTACCTGCTTCCCAACACACCTTTTCTCCTCAAATGTCATGGTAAATTCCATATAATGTTTAATCTTGAAGGCAGCGCCATGTTACAGCTATCTAACAAATAGTTGCCTAATCTATTCAACAATTCCTCTCATCTCATCTTCATCCGCTTATCCGGGATCGGGTCGCGGGGGCAGCAGCTCCAGCAGGGGACCCCAAACTTCCCTTTCCCGAGCTACATTTGCAAGCTCTGACTGGGGAATCCCGAGGCGTTCCCAGGCCAGTGTCGAAATATAATCTCTCCACCTAGTCCTGGGCCTACCTCGAGGTCTCCTCCCAGCTGGACGTGCCTGGAACACCTCCCAAGGGAGACGTCCTGGGGGCATCCTTACCAGATGCCCGAACCACCTCAACTGGCTCCTTTCAATGCAAAGGAGCAGCGGCTCTATTCCGAGTTCCTCACGGATGGCTGAGCTTCTCACCCTATCCCTAAAGGAGAAGCCACCCTTCTGAGAAAACCCATTTCAGCCACTTGTACTCGCGATCTTGTTCTTTCGGTCATGACCCAGCCTTCATGACCATAGGTGAGGGTTGGAACGAAAATTGACCGGTATATCGAGAGCTTTGCCTTCCGGCTCAGCTCTCTTTTCATCACAACGGTGCGGTGAAGCTAATGCAATACCGCCCCCGCTGCTCCGATTCTCCGGCCAATCTCCCGTTCCATTGTCCCCTCACTCGCGAACAAGACCCTGAGATACTCGAACTCCTTTACTTGGGGTAACGCCCCAAAACTCTGACCTTCTAACTGTTCGGACGCTCTTGCTTACTGCTCCGTGCTTTGCTCTATCGCTTTTATATTCTTATACTTTATTTCCTTTTACCACCTAGTTTTAAACTCAGCAAATCAGCACAGTGCTCAAACGCTTGAATTGTGCTCAAACGCTTGGATTACTATTTTTTTTTTTTATACAACCAGTCTCCCACAGAAAGCTTACATTCCGGGAAAAGGAACTCTTAAGGATAAGAGAAAATGCCTCTTCTGGAATCGACTTGCTGTACTAACTGCCATAAACTTTTACAAAGGATTGCAGTTCTTGAAACAAAGTTATTTGTGGGATCACCAAGCCAGACGGAACACACAACAGAGCTCCATCGTGGACACCCTCAGCACACAGCCGGTGAGTCCCATGAATCTAATGCTCCTCAACAGACCATACTGAGTGTAGAGAAACAAGCCGATCGACTTACACATCGATGGCATAAACAGGGAGCGAAACCTAAAGGCATTCGAGACATCAGACTGTCACGAGTATCACACATTGCCGCAGTAGCATCCTCTACCCCAAATACGGCTCTGACAAGGATTGCAAACACTGGTCTCTTCTCACCGCCTATACATCTTGAGAACAGATTTGATGTATTATTGAATGAGGAATCCCCAAACTTGAAGAATGTGTTTGAACATAGACTGAATCAGCCAGTAGCTAACTCTAAAGCTAACAGGCGCTCAAGGTTGAGCAGACAGCGGCATTCAGCTCAGAGCACAGCTGAGCCCAGGACTCTGATAGTGGGTGACTCCATAATCAAAAACATTAGTAGCAGGGATACAACTACATGCTGCCTTCCACAAGCAACAACTTCTGATGTAAACAGGGAACTTCAGAACATTCTGATGAAACATAAGACTGCAAATAGACTCGTCATTCATGTGGGGAAAAATGACATTCATAAAGAGCAGTCAGAACTCCTAAAGAAGGACTTCAATGAAC
This sequence comes from Esox lucius, assembly GCF_011004845.1. Classification (NCBI taxonomy): domain Eukaryota; kingdom Metazoa; phylum Chordata; class Actinopteri; order Esociformes; family Esocidae; genus Esox; species Esox lucius. The sequence continues at coordinate 5,377,245 of NC_047591.1, forward strand.
TTTTTGAAACACTTAAAAGACTGACAGTTCAAACTTTCATCAGTGGACCACTCCCAGCAAGAGGAACAAACAGGTTTTCACGCTTGCTTGGGCTTAATACATGGCTGCAAAAAACCTGCAATATAAAAGGAGTGAACTTCATTGACAACTTCAATCTTTTCTGGAGTCAGAGGCAACTGTTTCAACAAAATGGTCACCAGCCAAACAAACTGGGGTCAAGAGTGCTTAAGGACAATATCTACTTCTTCCTCCGTCATCCTTCTGCCAATCCACACAACCAGAATGGCACATACACATCTGGACACACTATGAATGACCACAGGACTTGATAACACCACTCACCCACAACAACCCTTGCTCATGGACACAATCTCAGCTGAGCCCTGCCCACCAAGGTTTGCCAACTTACTAGATGTCACAGACATATCACAGCCTCAGATTACACCTGAGAAAAAGACCCTCTCACCACATACTTTATCTCTTTCTCCAGCATCTCCTCATCTATGCTTCCCAGAGAAAATGGAGAAACTGGTGTGTGCTGGAACCATATTATCCCACTCTTTTGCAAGCCCCCAGATACCGGTCAAAAAACGACTGGCTCCACAACCACCAAAGCCGGCGGACCCAGCTCCCCCTCCTCCTGTGAGATATCTTCGATCACAACGCCAGGGCCCACACCCTCTTCCTTCTGTTCGAGGTGTACCAAAAACAACTGATACCAGCTCTCAGTGATATGGGTCGGGTCCCCGCTGTGACAACAGCAACTTTATCAAATGTTTACAGAACAAGCGGGAACCCAATGTGCCTGTATCTTTCTCTATTGCTGTTCTATTACATGATAGAAAGTCTAAGGCCTTCAAAAGCCGCACAGCAAACCCATCTAATCTAGTGCCTATTGCACGTCAAACTAAAATTACTGTGGGGACAAAAAGTAAGACTGTTAAGTTAGCACTTTTAAACATCCGCTCACTTAAAAATAAATCACTTCTAGTCAACGAATTAATAACTAGATACAACCTGGATTTTATGTTTCTAAATGAAACTTGGCTAGAAGACAACTGCAGTGCAACAATTCTCAATGAAGCATCCCCTCCTAATTTTAATTTTATGAGTGTCTGCAGATCAATGAGGAGAGGTGGGGGAGTAGCTGCTCTTTTTAAAGATGTCTATCAATGTAAGCAAATATCATTTGGGAACTACCAGTCTTTTGAATATCTGGGTATTGTGTTAAAAGGTGCCCCTCGCATTTTAGTTATCACTATTTACCGACCTCCTAAATACTCTCCAGCCTTTGCTGAGGACTTTGCAGAACTGTTATCATTAGTTTCCTCAGAGTTTGACTGTTTTGCTATTGCTGGAGATTTTAACATTCACATAGATAATGCAGATAACAATATGGCAAAAGAAATCAAAACAGTTTTAATAACTTTTGATCTGACTCAGCATGTACATGGACCCACACACTATCATGGACACACTCTAGATTTACTTATCAGCAAGGGTATAAATATTTCATCAATTATTATTAAGGATGTAACACTGTCTGATCATTTCTGTATTTTCTTTGATATATTGATCTCTCCTGCCATCGAAGTTAGATCTGTGTCTGTCAAGAAGAGATGCTTAAATGAGAACACTAGTATACTATTTATGAAGGCCATATCTTTAACACCAAGCATATCTGCTGACTCTGTTGATTTTCTCCTTGATTCTTTTAACTCAAAGGTTAAAAGTGTAATTGATGATATTGCTCCTGTGAAAGTCAGGAAGAATGGTAGACAAAAAGCACCTTGGAGAAACTCGACAGCAGTGCAAAATATGAAAAGACAATGCAGAAAAGCAGAGCGCATGTGGCGAAAGACAAAACTTGTAGTCCATTACAACATCTACAAAGACACCATCCATGCTTTCAACATGGAATTAGGCAAAGCTAGACAGATTTTTTTCTCAAATATTATAAACAGAAATCTAAATAATACTCGCATTCTTTTCGCTACTGTCGATAGACTAACAAATCCCCCAAGCCAGATTCCCAGTGAAATGCTCTCAGACAGCAAGTGCAGTGAGTTTGCATTCTTTTTCTCTGAGAAAATCAATAATATCAGAAAGGTGATCAGCACATCCTCGAGTAGTGCTGGGGTCAGACAGATCCAACCATAACCTGAGAAAGTGGTTACTATGTCTGATTTCGAAGAAATTGATTGCAAAGTTTTGGAAGAAACTGTTCAACACCTTAAAACATCAACATGTGCCCTTGACGCACTTCCCACATATTTTTTCAAAAGTGTGTTAAACTGTTTAGAAGTAGATCTCATAAAAGTGGTAAATGCCTCACTTCTCTCTGGAAGTTTCCCAAACTCCCTGAAAACTGGTGTTGTCAAACCCCTCCTGAAAAAGAGCAATCTGGATAAGACCATATTAAACAACTATAGACCGATCTCAAATCTTCCTTTCATAGGCAAGATCATTGAAAAAGTTGTCTTCAATCAGCTGAACAAATTCTTAAGCTCAAACGGATACTTTGACAATTTTCAATCCGGTTTCCGACCGCATCACAGCACAGAGACAGCGCTCATTAAGATAATAAACGATATTCGCTTAAATACTGACTCAGGCAAATTATCAGTGCTGATACTACTTGATCTCAGTGCTGCATTTGACACTGTCGATCACAACATACTTCTAGACAGGCTGGAAAACTGGGTGGGGCTCTCTGGGATAGTCCTAAAATGGTTCAGGTCATACTTAGAAGCAAGAGGGTATTATGTGAGTATAGGAGACCATAGGTCTGAGTGGACGTCCATTACATGCGGAGTTCCTCAAGACTCAATTCTTGCGCCACTCCTATTCAACCTGTACATGCTCCCAATGAGCCAAATAATGAGAAAGAACCAAATCTCTTATCACAGCTATGCAGATGACACACAGATCTACTTAGCCCTATCGCCAAACGATTACAGCCCAATTGACTCCCTGCTCCAATGCATTGATGAAATAAATAGTTGGATGTGCCAAAACTTTCTTCAGTTAAACAAAGATAAAACTGAAGTTATTGCGTTTGGAAATAAAGATGAAGTTCTCAAGGTGAACGCGTACCTTCACTCTAAAGGTCAAACAACTAAAAATCAAGTCAGGAATCTCGGTGTGTCTCTAGAGTCAGACCTTAACTTCAGTAGTCATGTCAAAGCAATAACTAAATCAGCATACTATCATCTGAAAAATATTGCAAGAATTAGATGCTTTGTTTCTAGTCAAGACTTAGAAAAACTAGTGCATGCTTTCATCACCAGCAGGGTGGATTATTGTAATGGACTCCTCACTGGCCTTCCCAAAAAGACCATAAGATAGTTGCAGCTCGTACAGAACGCCGCGGCCAGGATTCTCAGCAGAACCAGAAAATATGATCATATCACACCAGTCCTCAGGTCTTTACACTGGCTGCCAGTTACATATAGGATCGATTTTAAAGTATTACTACTGGTATATAAATCGTTCAAAGGCCTAGGACCTCAATACATTGCAGATATGCTCAATGAATATAAACCCAAACGAACACTCAGATCATTAGGATCACATCAGCTAGAAATACCAAGGGTTCACTCTAAGCAAGGAGAGTCTGCTTTTAGCTATTATGCCAGTCGCAGCTGGAACCAGCTTCCAGAAGAGATCAGATGTGCTCCTACAGTAGTCACATTCAAATCCAGACTCAAAACACATCTATTTTACTTTGCATTTAATGAATGAGCACTGTGCCACTGTCCGTCCGACTGTTTTCACTGTCCTTTATTTTATTATATTTTTTATTCTAAACTGTATTTGACATTATATTCTTAACGGTTTTAATTGTTCTTATTTCTTCACTGTTCTGTATTTGATTTTATATTCTTAATGGTTTTTATTATTTCTTATTTCTGTAACAGTTCCTCTGTCAAATGGATATTTATGTAAAGCACTTTGAATGACCATTGTGTATGAAATGTGCTATATAAATAAAATTGCCTTGCCTTGCCTTGCCCCATTCTCTACCCGAGGAGGCACTCCATCGGTTTCCTGCTGAGAACCATGGCCTCAGGTTTAGAGGTGATAATCCTCATCCCAACCGCTTCGTACTCGGCTGCAAAACGGTCCAGTGAGTGCTGAAGGTCACAGACTGTTGATGCCATCAGGACCACATCATCCGCAAAAAGCAGCAATGAGATCCCCAGCCCACCGAACTGCAAACCCACCCCGACTATGCCTCGATATCCTGTCCATAAAAGTTACAAACCTCCACCTGGAACGAGTCCGACTTACTACCGAGAACCCGAACACAGCTCTCACTTTGGACGTACAAGGATTGGATAGCCCTCAGAAGGGACCTCCTCACCCCATACTCCCGCAGCACTTCCCACAGTATCTCCCGGGGAACCTGGTCATACACCTTCTCCATATCCACAAAACACATGTAGACAGGATGGGCATATTCCCAGGCCCCCTCCAGGATCCTTGCAAGAGTAAAGAGCTGGTTGGTTGTTCCGCGACCAGGAATTAAACAATTCCTGTAAGTTATTCAGTGCAACTCGTCCTGGCTGTGTTATTTGGTGTATTTGACAAATAAACCTTGAAACTTGAAAAATATATAACACCAGGTAGGCCTATTGCCTATCATTGTTCTGAGAATTATGCGTAGAGTAGATAACTAAATAAAACTTTATATGACTCGGCTAATGTCAGGGACATTTCTGAAACCTGATGCATTCTTACTGAGTAAAGGACTGATTGTTTAGATAAGTAGAGGAGTGTGGGAGAGGGGATCTGGTTTTTGTCCTAGGGGGCATTCTTGATTGGTAACAGTAGATTATAGGGTTAATCTGCCTATCTGTAGGTTAACCAGATGCTTTAAGTCTCCCTCAAGGGTTGAGAAGGTTAACCAGATAGGGGGAAGACAACATGTCCCTTGTGTCAAGCCCAGGACATGTGATAGAACAAAGGGCATGTGTTCTATTGACATAGGACAGATGGGCAGCATCTTACCACACCCCTTTTTCCCTCCTTATACACTGATGATTTTCCCGTACTAATTTAGAGATTATTCATTGTTACTTTGTAACCTGTGTATTCTCTCCTTGCAAGAATAAACTGTTTATTGTGCATTTGAGTTTTCCTTTGTCTTACCCCAATTTCGTAAATCGTTTTGACTTTAGAAATTGCCATCACATTTGGGGGCTCGCCCGGGATCCTAATCCTGCTCGGTTTGAGTCTTTTTCCAAACAGGTTAACCGTGCACGGCCAGAGAGAGATCTCTGGAACTCTGTTATCCCCCAAAATAGGCTATCTTTTGAGGGGTTGAGAAGGAGTGCCTGACTGGAGTCGTGACTCGTACCTGGTCAGTACAGGCTTCCCAATGAAATTGAATTTTGGAGGTAAGAGCACAATACAGTTCAGTTAGGTCCGCGGAGTTGAAATTCTGCAGTTAAGGTCGGACCTTATCGATAAAATCTGCAGCAAAGGTTGGACTTTTTGAGAGATTAGATTTCTTTAGACTTGCAGTACAGGTTAGACCTTTCAAAATCTGTAGCAAAAGCTGTGCTTTTTGAGTGATTGGATCTCTTTCGATCTACAGTAAAGGTTAGACCTTTTTTTAAATTAGATTTACTAGGTAAAGCGGGAACATGGGTAGGTGTGGCAGTAAACCATTGATTATCCTCAGAGTTATGTTGGACCAGCTGAAATAATGAAGGATAAGTATGCTGTTTGGACTTGTGAACAATTGTATCTCTGGGAGTTTTTGGGTTTTCCAAAAAATGGCAGCTTTAGCCAAAGACAGTTGCATGGGTTGAAAGAGAAGTTGGAGGAATACCAGCAGGGGAAAATTAAGAAAATACAGAAAGGGAGACGGAGAGTAGACTGGAAACTTATGGAAAGAAGAGACTGATAAAAGATTTAGGCAGAGTAGTGTAGGGACTACTGACCAATGTGTTCTGACTTCTCCTACTAAAGTAGATGTGAACCTTGACTGTCCCCCATCTGGCCGACCTCCGTCATATGCTGCTGCCTCACTACGAAGGTTCGCAGCAGATCCTGAACCACAAGCAGAAATGTTGCAGAAGATGTCGTGAGATAGTCCTCCTCCTGCCCGGAAATTGTATCCTTCACTCGTGGCCGACTTTGGTGCGACATGCCCAATTGCTTGGAGCACCAGGAGGGTCACATCGTCTGGGAAGCCTGAAGGTCATTTCCCGATGGGAGGTGAAGACCATGCGCCCCCAACTATTTTCGTCTACCGCCCATGGTCGCTTGCTTACCTGAAAGACGTGGCCGCCTCATTGACCAACCCAGACAAAGAAGGAGGGGAGGAATTCAATTGTGTATTTCTCCAGATGCTTGACCAATATAAACCAAATATAGTAGAAATGGTAATTATGAAAGCATTACAGTTAAGGTGGGGTAGGGTGAAAGGAGACCGGCCCGTGCATAATGGCCCGTATAATTGGGACGTTGGTTCTCTATACAGGTTAACAATCATGGCGCTGTGTGGACGGATAGGTGTTTTTTTCCCGAGACGGATGAACTGGGAGAGAATTTCTGACTGCAAACAGAAACAGGGAGAAAAAGTTACGGACTATCGTAATAGATTTGAGAAATAATTCTAAATTCACAGCGGAATGGGCCGCAAGCCAGATGGAGGTAATGACTCTCCCAGGGAAGAGAAATGTAAGATGAGGATGATTGCGGGACTGCTCCCAGACGTACAAAAACATGTGTGGCCACTGCACGGCCTTGGACGAGGGCCGTATGTAACTCGTATGGCCGTATGTCAAGCATGCTGAAAAACTCTACCAGAACCAAGAAAACAAGACAAAACAAGACAAAGGGGACCGGGAAATGAAACTTCAGATGGCCCAACTAGGTTTCTACAGCGACTACGACCAAGGAGGTCGACGACGCGGTAGAGCTGGAGGACGAACACGGACTCAAGGCAGAGGCCGAAACAATGCAGACAAAGTTTGCCTTCGTTGTGGGTCGCTTGAACATTGGGTTCGCGGATGTCCTGAAAAAGATACGAGAGAAGAGGGCCAAAGGAATAGAGACAATTTTAATTCCAGTGGATTTACAGTGAACAATCCACAAGGAGCTCATAGGAACGGGGACAACCAAGAGGAAGGATATTGACGGTCAGATGGGGCAGGAAGGGACACATCTACCGGTAAGATCGATCCATTACATGACCCTGCATATATTGATGTTATGCAGACACTTAATGTACAACCATTTAGAGAACACGTAGTGTACCAAGTTAAACCCACAATGTTTCTTACAATTAATGGTAAACAGATTGAATTTTTGGTTGATTCTGGAGCGGGATATTCTGTCCTTAGAGCCCAGGAATGGAATCCGCTTCCGAAATTGAGTGGTAGAACCAAAATTACGGTAGGGGCTAGTGGAGGACAGACCACTGAGCGATTCACTATCCCTCTGTCGGGTTGTAGACGACGAGGGCAAGCGTTATCCAAAACATTAATTTCAGTTTTCCAATTGTTGTCCAGTTAATTTGTTAGCTAGGGATTTGATGACACAGCTAGGGATCACTCTAGAATGTTCAGACAAAGGCATGCAAATTTACCGTTTGACGCGTACGATCACACCAGTGTGATCAAGCTAGATTAGAACGTCTTGTTTAGAACGCACCATTAGCATGCCTATGATATTAACCAGGTAGAAAGCATTCAAATCGGGACAAGAAGTGTTACTTATGTACCAACAGACAGCCAACACTAATACACAAAAACGAATTATATTAGTGACTACTATAGAGCATCTTAACATTTCCTGGAAGAGCTGACAACTGATCAAAACCATTGTAAAAACCTTCTAGAAGGTATTTTTATATAGTTTATTAATTTTCACTGCACTGAATTACTGGTCACGCTTTGTTAGCTAGCTAGCTACAGTTATACATCAACCAACTTTTGCAGCGCTTAGAATTCGAGTCAACGAGAGAAGCTTGCAATGCAATGTATGTAGTGTTCCTTACCTGGCAAGGTGACTATTCAAATGCTGGAGTGAGTTCAAATGCTAGAGTGAGTACTGAAGTCACATGCAAAAAAACTCACGCTGGGGGGTCGGTTAGGAATATTTGAAACTCAGGCGTGAAAAGGTTAAACGTACTGTTTTGCAAGAAGTACAAAATGGTACGCAGCATGTTGATTATTGTTATTCGTGGGATTTAGAAAGTACAGGGCCTAGAGCTGTTTCACGTGAGTTGGTAAATAAAGCGATGAATGGAGTTGAAGCAGGTACGGCCCAGTTTATGGAGATGGGCGACTTGCGTTGTTCAGCTAAGTTTTCAGAAAGTCAGGACGTTGGTTTGGAGAAAGTGTGGTTTGAAAACGGTAAATGTGATTTTTTGACAGGTGAATATGTATACTGGTCGTCAGAAGATTTTTGTGCATGGTCTTTTCGATATTGAGGCGTCGGACCCCCATGTCCCGCTAGCTAAACCTTTGTTTGGCTCGTGGGCAAGTCTGGGTCCTTGGGTGTGGGGGTGCAATGAAGTAGTGGACTGGGTCCCTTGTCACATGGTGGGAGTGGAATTTTCCGTGGCAGCCCAAGCCTACAGTCCGTGTCGCACTCCTAATTTTCCAGTTAAGAAAGCCAAAGTGGTTGGACAACCTGTGGCTTGGCGATTTGTACAGGATCCTAAAAAAGTTAATGAGGCTGTATATGCACACGCACCGATTGTACCTGATCCATATACAATTATGACTCAAGTACACAGCTATAGTCAAATTTTTCTCAGTGGTCGACTTAGCCAACGCGTTCTTTAGCATCCCTGTGCACAAGGATTCACAATTTTGGTTCGCATTTGAATTCTCTGGCCAATTGTACACATGGACAAGATTGCCTCAACGTTATTGTGAATCTCCTGTCGTGTTTGCATCCGCGCTAAAAGATAACTTGGAAGGGTTCCAATTTAAACATGGCAGTACCCTTATTCAGTATGTTGATGATCTTCTTGTCTGTTCTCCAGATAAAGATACATGTGAAAAGGACACTCTACTGTTGCTGCAGTACTTGGCCTCGCAAGGTCATAAAGCCAGTTTAAATAAGCTACAGCTAGTCCAGAAGGAAGTTATTTTTCTGGGCCATAAACTAACACCAGAACAAAAATCTCAGTGCAGACAGGATAGAAGTCATTGTTGGCACCCCAAAACCTCTCACTAAAACCCAACTTCTGTCCTTTCTGGGCATGACAGGTTTCTGTAGACAATGGGTTCCTGAATATGCTCGTTTGGAACAGCCCTTACAGGACATGGCCCACTGCCAGAAGTTGGCATCACATAATAGGGTAGTGTGGACCCCTGAAGGAGATGCTTCTTTTACTTCCTTAAAACAGGCCATGACTACATCTCCCACTTTAGGGCTCCCTGATCCTAAGAAGAAGTTTGTTCAAGCAGTTTGTGAAAAGGATGGTTAAATGTCCTCTGTCTTAATGCAGAAACATGGTGATAAGTTGAGGCCAATTGCATACTTCTCTTCTAAACTGGATGCTGTAGCACAAGGCCTTCCCTATTGTCTGAAGGCTGTGGCAGCAGCAGCAGCAGATGCTGTTATGCGGTCACGGCCTCTGGTGTGTTATCACCCGCTTGAGCTCCAAGTTCCTCACTCTGTTGCCTCTATTTTGTTGGAACACAAGACTAGCCATCTGTCAGGTGCTAGGTTTCTGCATTACCATAACGTTTTACTGTCATTACCCCATCTCACTGTTGTAAGGAGTCCTGTTTTGAACCCTGCCACTTTCCTCCCCACAGAGGTTGATGGCAATTCGCATGACTGCCTTTCTGTTATTAACCAACAGTTAATGTGGGTTATGCCATTGTGACTGATCGTGATGTGGTTGAGGGTCACAGATTGCCACACCATCTTTCCACTCAGGCTGCGGAGCTGTTTGCTCTCACTCGAGCTTGCATCCTTGCTGAGGGACAAAGTGTTACTATTTACACAGACAGTAGATATGCTTTTGGTGTTGTACATGACATTGGTACATTGTGGAAAATGAGGGGGTTTATTACTTCTTCTGGTGCACGGATCCAACTTGGCCTTATTGGAAGCTGTTTTGTTACCTAGGGAAGTGGCCATATGTAAATGTGAGGCCCATACTACAGGCAGAGATGTTGTTTTTCTTGGTAATCGCAGGGCGGATGCAGCTGCTAAAGCCGCTGCTCAGGCCCCCCTCATTCTGCTTTGCAGATGTCCCATCTGACCCCCACAGTTTCCCTCTCTGATCTTGTTGAAGCGCAATCTCCGGCTTCGCCTTAAGCGAGGACCGCTTGGAAGAAAGCAGGGGAATCCTATGTGAATACTGTTTGGATCGGACCTAATGGTAACCCCTGCTTACCGAAATGTCTGTTTCATTTCTATGCGGTGCTCTGTCATGGAAAAGACCACGCTTCAAAAGGGGGGATGGTGAATGTTGTAAATAAGTATTGGTACACGCAGGGCTTTACGAATTATGCTCATTATTATGTGTTTGAGGTTTAATATAGGGCGGGGACAAGCAGTTCCCCAGTCCAACCATCCTCCCCCTGATGGCCCTTTTGACCATGTGATGATGGATTTTATTGAGTTGAACCCCTGCGAGGGAAAGAAAAACTGTATTCTGTTTGTTGATATTTTTTTCAAATGGGTTGAGGCTTTCTCAGCTGGGAAAGTTGCTAAGGCACTATTGACTGAAATCATACCCAGATGGGGTATTCCTAAGAAACTGTCAAGTGACAATGGATCACATTTTGTGAATGGAGCCATTCAGAAGATGTCTGAGTACCTAGGAGAAAATGGAACAATTCAAATGAAACTCTCAAAGTTGGGTGAAGAGACAGGGTTGACCTGGGTTAAAGCATTCCCCCTTGTGCTTACATACATGAAAGGAAGGCCCAGGGTGAAAACAGGCCTATCCCCTCATGAGGTCATCACTGGAAGACCAATGAACACAGGCCTAGGCGCCCCTACTCACACAGACCTCACCACAATGTTAACAATGTTAACATACTGCACTAATCTGTTAAAGGTTCTGAACAACATCCACAGGAGTGTGAGAGCTGCTCTACCTACTCCCATTGAAGACCCGCTGCACAACATCGAGCCTGGGGATTGGGTAGTCATCAAGGACTGCAAGAGAAAGCACTGGAGCAAGCCACGCTGGTTGGGTCCATACCAAGTTCAACTGGTCACTCAGTCTGCGGTCAAGGTTGCAGAACGAGGAACCTGGGTCCATGCCACACACTGTGAGAAGGTGCCAGCGTTAGAAGATACGGCGAAAGAATAGGTAAATTGAAGTTACCTAAGGGCGGCGTGGGTTGTGGTCCTAGTAACCAACAACTCCAACACATCCTGCAACAATGGAACGAGAGAGACAAGGACCATGTAACCCCTTCAGGAGGTCCGGAGGAATGAGATGCACCATCGGGTGCCTGCTGGTTTTGAGTATTATCGTCATCATACCGATAGTATGATCATTGGATTTCCAAACCGCACTGTAATGATCATGGACAGATAGTAAATATGACACCTAATGAAGCGAAGAAAGAGACATTTGTACACCATGAGAAAAGGCCCGAACCACAGATACAGATCTTGTGACATGATGTATTGCCTCCCGGATGGGGATTGCTATGTACTGACAAGCCCAGTGTTGAAGGATAATATGTCACCTAACTGCAAGAGAAAGCACTGGAGCAAGCCACGCTGGTTGGGTCCATACCTGAATACAGGAGGGAACACTATGTTCCCTTCATACTATTTGCCCAACCATGTGAATAGGTGGAGATGTTATGATAATGATTATTGTACTGTTAACATTTCCAAACCTCTAGGAGTAATCCAGGATTACTGGTGTTTCAGTACCGATGAGGATGACGCCCCTTGCAGATCACCTGACTACCCTAAAGGTAGACCCGCAATGATATGTCCCTTAACAGTTGCACGTACTACTGTAGTTCTTACTCCTGCACCACATCGTCCTGAACCAGGTAGAGTAAGGAGAGCACTGTTAGAGCCAGACAACATAGCCCTTGGGATTATGGTTGACTATGCAAAGCACAATAACATGACTGATTGCTGGATCTGTCAATACATACCAACATCCTCACGTTCCCCTATGTTAACCCCTATCCCATTTTCAGTAGCAGACTGGCAGGCACATGGTTGGACCAAGGTGGCAGCACAATTGATGTCTCCAGATAAGGACTGTTATACCCCGTCAGCCATTCCTGACCAGCCGGGTGGGGCTAACTTAGATTTGATTTATATGGTGATAGTAGAATTTAACAATCACCGTCGTCCTGTGGGGGTGAATATATCCAAATAATTTAGGCTAACCTACACCGAGCGAGTAGGAGAACGTGAATTCATTTTAAGGATGCAAATGATCCTGGTGCAGACAGACTGTCGCGCTGAGGAGGATGAAGTCAGATCAGGTATGACCTGTAATCCCTTACCCTCAGGTTTCTCTATTCGTATTGATGCAGTGGTTAACTATATCCCATGGGAGAGATACATGAATTTAGATTCAATGACCATCAATTTACATAATTGTTCTCTTCCAGCTATACCTGAGGTGCTTCAGGAGCCACACAGAATTTAGGACAAAGTGATTGCTCCACCACAACTCAAACCGGGTCTATATAGTCTGTGGTGGGAAAGCATACAGTTGCATTCCTAGAGACGCAGGTGGTGTATGCTACATGGCATACTTGGTCCCTTTGATTAGGCGAGCCGAACACAGGGAAATGGTGGCCTTATATCAGTCCCAATTTCGCCATAAGCGAACACTTACTAGAACGTATATTCAGTGTACTGATCCCAGGATATGGCACATATACCTCACAGAAAGAGATAATGGCCCTGTCCGTAGTGTTGGAAAAACACATGACAACTGACACAATTGCAGCAATAGGCATGGAGCTGAGTGAAACCCCTTCAGTTGCTCTGCAGAATAGAATGGCCCTAGATATGATTTTGGATTCCCAGGGCAGTGTCTGTAAGGTTGTGGAATCTGAGTGTTGTACGTACATTTCAGATGCATCACAATAGGTGATTCATTTAGTCCAAGAAACTAATAAAGGAATAGAAGAGCTCAATACAGTTCATGGATGGGACCCATTCTCAGGGTTATCTTCTATGGTTGGTCCCTGGGGGATGACAATTTACAAGTTATTGACAACTGCCTTAGCCGCTATTGCCATTTTGGTTGTTTGTGGTATATTTTTGTCTTGTTTAATAAAAATTTGTGTTTCTAAGTTTGCAACACAGGTAATGTTTCAGAGATTTTCCAGTTCCCAAATTACTGGGATGGTGATATCATAAAAGATCATGTTGTTCAAGAGCATTGTTTGTAATAGTCTGGAGCTTAATGATTGATGTTAAATGGTCTGATTGGTAAAACGTTGTATGTTAGTATTACATGACATTTCATGATATAGGGCGGATTGTCAGGGAAATTTCTGAAACCTGATGCATTCTTACTGAGTAAAGGACTGGGAGAGGGGATCTGGTTTTTATCCTAGGGGGCATTCTTGATTAGTAACAGTAGATTATAGGGTTAATCATCTGCCTATCTGTAGGTTAACCAGATGCTTTAAGTCTCCCTCAAGGGTTGAGAAGGTTACTCAGATGGGGGAGGACAACATGTCACTTGTGTCAAGCCCAGGACATGTGATAGAACAAAGGGCTTGTGTTTTCTTGACATGCGACAGATGGGTAGCATCTTACCAAACCCCTTTTTCCCTCCTTATATACTGATGATTTTCTTGTACTTATTTAGAGACTATTCATTGTTACTTTGTAACCTGTGCATTCTCTCCTTGCAAGAATAAACAGAGTTTTCCTCTGTCTTACCCCAATTTCGTAAATCGTTTTGACTTTAGAAATTGCCATCACACTAATATTATCGAAGATATACTCTGTTTTTACCAGCCATCCAACCAATCAAAACCGGAGAAATTTAAACTAGTGCTTCTTCCGTCACTCCACCTGTACGCATGATGATCACACACAGAACTGAGGAATTCATATTTTGGTTCAAATAACAATGTTTTTTAACATTAAATAATAAACTCAAACATACAAGGTGTCATAATTATTTCACGTACCTATTCTTTTTCAATTGAAGTAATCCAAAGGTAATCCGATTACAATATTTTTGGTTGGTAACGTAACTGATTACAGTTACTGTTTTTACTTGTAATCCGTTACTCCCCAACTCTACATTTCAATGTGTAAGATTGATTAACATTAGCACTATCTACGCCTGTACAGTATACAGGTGCTGGTCATATAATTAGAATATCATCAAAAAGTTTTTTTATTTCAGTAATTCCATTCAAAAAGTGAAACTTCATATTGTATACATTCATTCCACACAGACTGATATATATCAAGTGTTTATTTCTTTAAAATGTTGATGATTATAACTGACAAGTAATGAAAACCCCAAATTCAGTATCTGAGAAAATTGGAATATTGTGAAAAGACACCTGGTGCCACACTCTAATCAGCTAATTAACTCAAAACACCTGCAAAGGCCTTTAAATGGTCTCTCAGTCTAGTTCTGTAGGCTACACAATCATGGGGAAGACTGCTGACTTGACAGCTGTCCAAAAGACGACCATTGACACCTTGACACAAAAGGTAATTGCTAAAGAGGCTGGCTGTTCACAGAGCTCTGTGTCCAAGCACATTAATAGAGAGGCAAAGGGAAGGAAAAGATGTGGTAGAAAAAAGTGTACAAGCAATAGGGATAACCGTACCCTGGAGAGGATTGTGAAGCAAAACCCATTCAAAAATGTGGGGGAGATTCACAAAAAGTGGACTGCAGCTGGAGTCAGTGCTTCAAGAACCACCACGCACAGACATATGCAAGATATGGGTTTCAGCTGTCGCATTCCTTATGTCAAGCCACTCTTGAACAAGACCCAGCGTCAGAAGTGTCTCGCCTGGGCTAAAGACAAAAAGAACTGGACTTCTGCTGAGTTATGTTCTCTGATGAAAGTACATTTTGCATTTCCTTTGGAAATCAAGGTCCCAGAGTCAGGAGGAAGAGAGGAGAGGCACAGAATCCACGTTGCTTGAAGTCCAGTGTAAAGTTTCCACAGTCAGTGATGGTTTGGGGTGTCATGTCATCTGCTGGTGTTGGTCCACTGTGTTTTCTGAGGTCCAAGGTCAACGCAGCCGTCTACCAGGAAGTTTTAGAGCACTTCATGCTTCCTGCTGCTGACCAACCTGCTGATTTATGGAGATGCAGATTTAATTTTCCAACAGGACTTGGCACCTGCACACAGTGCCAAAGCTACCAGTACCTGGTTTAAGGACCATGATATCCCTGTTCTTAATTGGCCAGCAAACTCGCCTGACCTTAACCCTATAGAAAATCTATGGGGTATTGTGAAGAGGAAGATGCGATACGCCAGACCCAACAATGCAGAAGAGCTGAAGGCCACTATCAGAGCAACCTGGGCTCTCATAACACCTGAGCAGTGCCACAGACTGATCGACTCCATGCCACGCCGCATTGCTGCAGTAATTCAGGCAAAAGCCCCAACTAAGTATTGAGTGCTGTACATGCTCATACTTTTCATGTTCATACTTTTCAGTTGGCCAACATTTCTTTTTGTATTGGTCTTAAGTAATAATCAAATTTTCTGAGATACTGATTTGGTGATTTTCATTAGTTATCAATTATAATCATCACAATTAAAATAAATAAACATTTGAAATATATCAGTCTGTGTGCAATGAATGAATATAATGTACAAGTTTCACTTTTTGAATGGAATTACTGACATAAATCAACTTTTTGATGATATTCTAATTATATGACCAGCACCTGTATATTATGTTAGAGTCAACGAATGGATTCGTTGTCTACCTATAATGGATATTATAGGACATAATAACTGTATGTATACTAAGTAAACTATTTTAAATTAATTGATTTAGCATTATTTTTAGAAGAACATTGATTGTAAACATTATGCCATGCATACACATAAGTTTGTTTTATCATATTTAGGAAATGGCTAAGAAGACTAGTATGCCAGTTTGTTATGGGTTTCCATTTTTGGTTTGAATAGGTCCCAGGTAAGATGGCTGACTAACGGTTTCATTCTGATGTATAGCAGCCCTATGACATCTGGAGATCTATATTTATGGGTACCACCGTGGTCAGGATTGAAATATAATCTTTGATCAGACTACCTGGGGAACAATTAGATTTTAACAAGTTTGTTGATATCCAGGGCCACATTCAATTCCCTGGATAGTAGAATACATAAGATTTGCCTTTGTTTGTGGGAAACTTGTGTTTTGCCAAACTCTGATACATCTCGGTGGATTTGTTTTGTCTTCACCTATGTACAGTGTGCAACTGAGGATGAGGACAAGAAAATCTCCAATCACGAATAAGGAGACATATACATACATTACCTGCAAACAAAGCTACTGCATTACCAGATATACTTTATTCTCACTCGTGCTGCAAGTTTGACTGAACTCTAATAAATAGTAATGTCAGTTTCTAAAGAGGCAAGTCAGACTTGTAACTTGATTGAGAAAAATGCCTGTCTAGTGTCATGGATATCAAGTGAAGAGAAGTAAAGCCATGGAATTACAATGTAAACAGTACACACCCATCAGCCATGACATAATGACCACCTGCCTAATATTGTGTAGGTCCCCCTTTTGTCAAGACATGGACTCCACTAGACCTCTGAAGCTGTGCTGTGGTATCTGGCACCAAACTGTTAGCAGCAGATCCTTTGTCCTGTAAGTTGCGAGGTGAACACCATGAACTCTTTGTTGTGTTCCTCAAACCATCCCTGAACCATTTTGGTTTGTGGAAGGGCGCGTTATCCTCCTGAAATACGCCAATGCCATCAGGGGATACCGTTGCCATGAAAGGGTGCACATGGTCAGCAACAATGCTTAGGTAGTTGGTACGTGTCACAGTAACATCCACATGAATGTCAAGACCCAAGGTTTCCCAACAGAACATTGCCCAAAGCATCAAACTGCTTCTGCCGGCTCGTCTCGCTCCCATAGTGCATCTTGGTGCCATGAGTTTGCCAGGTAAGCGGCACCCATGCACCCGGCGTGATATAAAAGGAAACGTGATTCATCAGATCAGACCAGCTACTTCCATTGCTCCGTGGTCCAGTTCTGATGCTCACGTGCCCATTGTAGGCACTTTCGTCAGTGGACAGGGGTCAGCATGGGCACCCTGACTGGTCTGCGGCTACGCAGCCCCATTCACAACAAACTGCAATTCACTATGTGTTCTGACACCTTTCTATCAGTACCAGCATGAACTTTTTCAGCAATTTTGAGCTACAGTAGCTCTGTTGGATCGAACCACACGGGCCAGCCTTCGCTCCCCACGTGCATCAATTTGGCTTTGGCTGCCCATGACCCTGTCACCGGTTCACCGCTTTTCCTTTCTTGGACCACTTTTGATAGGTACTGACCACTGCAGACCGGGAACACCCCACAAGGGCTGCAGTTTTGGAGATGCTCTGAGCCAGTTGTCTAGCCATCACAATTTGGCCCGTCAACATCACTCAGATCCGTACACGTGCCCATTTTTCCTGCTTCTAACACATCAACTTTGAGGACAGAATGTTCACTTGCTGCCTAATATATCCCGCCCCATGACAGGTGCCATGATAATGAGATTATCAGTGTTATTCACTTCACCTGTCAGTGGTCATATTGTTATGGCTGATCAGTGTAAGTAAAAGACAGAATGAATAACCTGGTGGAGGTGTTGATGAAATTCTAGTGAATTTTGGATAGCACCATCAGAAAACTGTTTTAAAACATTGTGTTAACGAAATTATCAGTGTTATTCACTTCACCTGTCAGTGGTCATAATGTTATGGCTGATCGGTGTATAAACATAATTCCCTATGAGGTTTAAGATCAAAATGAAAATGATATACAGTATATTAGTTTGTATGAGTTAATCCAGATTGCATTTAATGTGAAAGCATATGAGGCATAGTTGCACCAAGGAGGAAGGCTTGTGCTGCACATGAACATGTGGAGATCAAATGTACAGCTAGAGCTTAGATTTTGGTGTTTACTCGGTTATTCGGTTTGTACTTACATGGATAACTACCTTATGCCAATTAATAGAATCAGATTAAAGTGCTTATAATGCCAATGTCATTGAATTCCTATCTGCTGAATATCTACTTATTCTTTTCCGTGTAAACATGCCCACTTTCAACAGTGTAAAATGTTTACAGTTTGATGCAGAACAACTAATAATATTGTTTACTTTGTAGTTTGAGTGCCAATGCAATTCTGCATCAGAAAAAAGCAATCACAACAACTCGTCCTTAGAATACACAGTAAGCCAGTGTAGTTGAGAATTGCATGTTACACTCAATCTTTCCTCAGCTAGTTCGGTGTCTCACACAATCTCACCAAATGCCTGGGGACGAACAAGATGCTCTGGGGAGGATGACTTCTCACCACCTTGTCCTACTTTGCATTTGCATGTATCTTCCTGTATGTGAGAAAGAGAGTGATAGAGAGTGAAAGAGATTAACAGATAAAATTGACAGTTCATGACTAATGTTCAGCTGTCGGCATTTGCAAATGTGACAGGAAGAATCTCTATCCGGAAGTTACACAGCTGCTAATTGGACGCGCACTCAACACAAGCAAACGAGGGTTTCATTTAAAACAAATTAACGTGATGGTCTTAAATTAACCTGAGCTGTTTCCCCATAACCAACATGCACTCTCTTCTCTATGTCTCACGGCAAGATTTTACCTGATAATTTAGCAACACGTTTCACATTTGCTGTGATAGAGAAATATTAAGGTATATTTTTCTGCAGAATATCACTAGTTTAGTCAATTAACACCAATGTAGAGGAATCATGAAATTGAAAATGCACGATACTCACCTTTTTACAATAAGAGTTGGAAGGCAGACTTAATGCAACACCTTCCCACTTGAGTTCACACAAGCATAAATGCATATTATTATTTTTTAAGGCATTTAGAAAGTTGAGATAGTTATCGCTCAGTTTATGATCTTATTAACAAAGTTGCATGTAGATACAGAAAAGCTTTTTTTTACTTTGCAATAGAACTTATTGAATAAGACATAGCACCTTAGTCCATTCCTTAATATTAGGCATTTTGTCCAGACTATTAAGCTAATGTGTTTCTGTGTGTGTTGTTCCAACATGCCTACTGGCACAACCCAACACAAGTTAAAAAGTGTCTTTTTCTTTATATCCTTCGCCCTTTCATGAGGGCATTTGTCATACGTGAATAAGCACATCAAACACGGCACACCACTATAAGTCTTCTTCAAGGGCTTTTTACATGAGGCTGGATGGGGTCTATACAATCAACCTGATTCAATCAAAAGGATTGTCAGATGACAGGGGGGAAAGACGCGTCTTATGTGGATAGACACATTTAATTCTCCTCCTCATTCCGTCCTCCACTCCTGCTCTTCCCCACCTTTCTTCCAACTCTCCACCCCTGTCGGATATTAAAGGATCAAAGAGGTTATGAACTTGCAGAACAATGCGGAACATAGCTACCGTGTGCGCACACACACGCAGAAGGCACATGGTTTTTTGATAGCTTCCGTCTTCTGGCTCAGGCTCTTTGAGGACGTGTTCTGTCATTTTCCTCCATCTCACCTCTTTCAAGGTTTCTTTGAGTACACTATCCCTCTGACATTTGCAGGCAGCTGAACCCAAAAACCTTTCTGTGTCACTCTCCGACTCAGTGAGACATCTCACCATGATTCACAAAAATATGATTCACATTAAAACGTCTCATTCTTCCCACACTAGCCTGGTGGGGTAAACATAACATTCGTCAACATCGGTTTTCGCATTACCTACAGTAGCGGTGCATGTAATTCAAGTTGAACAGTACACTCAAACACTTCCTCATGAACTTTCTGGGTTTGTTTGTTGCAATGTCACCTCCCACTGGAAAGGCCAGACTGATTCGTACCGCCCAGTATATCATTTTAAATTTTGCAACCTTGTGGTGGACTGTTTAATTGCCCCTGACGAAATCAAATAAGTTTGGTCCCTGAGGGAGCATATAATTGCACACGCCTCGTACGTAAATCAGACTCTTAGGCTGCAGGAAGGTGGAGGTGGTGTGGCAGTTATATAGAGGGTTGTCCACGCCACATGGCTGTTGGGAGGAAATGGAACTGTCGGAGGCATGAAATACTGTGACAGCCCCATCTTACCTCCATTTCATTATCATACCGGAACGGAATGTTGTCCCTCCCCCTGCCTACATCTGCTGCACTTCTCCCACCTGACACTGCCCTTATGGAAGTGTGTCCAGTGGTGGTCTATACAGGTGACGTCTGGCTGTGTGTGTGTGTGTGGTTGTGAATATCCTAAGGAGGGCAAAAGGTTGTTGCCATATCGCAGTTTTTAACGGCGTGCGTGTGTGTACTTCGGAGTGGATTACAGCAAGGGCTTGCACGCGTGCCAGGCGCCGTGTCGAAGGGTACAGCCTCACTGCTACTACTGCCGCCTCGCTCTTACCCGCCTCAGGGTTTTCTGAGGTAACGCTCTGAGAGTGAGGCCTGCATCACTGACTTTAACTGTGTTCTTCTTATTGATTTGGCTCTGGTTGTAGCCTCATATCAGGTCTTGCAAAGTTCTCCGCCGCATTAAGCCCCATCTCTAATTGAACTTCCCAGAGGCTAACTGGCTCTATCGCTTCGACATGTCAAAACGCATCAGTCAGTTAAATGGAGCTGTGAGATGGAGAACAATTATTACTGGACGGCTAGCCTGTGACCTTGCAGGCAAGGCTCAGCAAATCTTCCTCTTCCTTTCCCCTGTTCCTTGCCCAGAGCAGCCACACTAATGCTGAGTGAATTGCCATGAGAAGTGGCGCTACAACGTCCAAACCAGAGAAGGCTGATATCCTAGAGGTTAAACCCTGAGCCAACAAGTTGAAAAGAAAAACTGTCGCTCTGTCCTTGAAAAAAGCAGTTAACACTAACCGCGCTCAGGTTGTTGCTGGAAATGAGTCAGTCAACACACCTAGTAAAATAAATGTGACAAAGTGTGTTCCTTTTTATACTTTATTACTGTTAAAAGACCTGCTGTGTTGACCTTGGAAATTAATATGTTTTAATTTACAGCCAAAGTGAATTTGAACCAAGGTTAGATGGACATTAGACAAATAAAAAATGAAAATACTTAATTGGTACCAATTATGTGCAATAATATACTAGCCTATATCTGTGTGTAATAATAGTTTAATAATTAACCTTCACCAAACACCACAATGCAATGATTCAACCCCAATTGACATGATTAACACTGATTTGCAAGGCGAACACAGCAATCAAACCCTTACCCGTACTCTAGGGTTCCTTCTACATTTGATCATTGAGTGGTTATTTTTTTTAAGCCTTTTCGGTTAGAGGTTTGTTTCTATCAAAAGCCAGTGGACTAGTCTTTTAAAGAGATTTAATATGCTATTCCTTTGAGAGCATGCTTCCCCCTGGCTCTTCTGAAATGCAAAAAAAAAAAGTTTGGGTTCATGAGGGTATTTTAAAAACCTCATGAACCCTCCTCTGAATCAGAATAGTCTTTGTCTGAAGGTTTTATAGGCATTTGTATGTGCGGTAGAAAGCATCTCAGATCTCACCCTCTTCAGATGAATCAATAGGCACAATGCAAATAGACAGTGGCATTTGAGCATCACTTAGCCATGTCAACTTGGTGAGGAGAGAGGGCATATTTGAAGCATTTTCTAACAGCACTCTTTGCCTCGAAACCATTTATCTGCGTTTCCCCATGAATGCAATGTACTTTCTTTTACCTCTGTCTGTTACAACATGTCTCATTCTCCTTCTGTCTGAAGCAAACATCTCTCACTTTCTCTTCCTCTTCCTTCCCTCCTACTAGAAACTAGCATTGCTGGCACGTCTTGGTAGGGTCCTCCTGATCATTCTTCCTCAGACGGACAGGTTGATGTTGGCCCTGACTGACCTGGAGAGCTTGTTGACCTGTTTGTCTCTGCAGTTTGACCTCAGCGGCCTGTACTTGTATCACGATCTATGAAATGCTTGCTCACTGCTGGGCTCTGCCTGGCAGTCAGCAAACACCTCTGATCTGATCATCAGCCTGTGGCTGTGATGGCCCAACAGCTGTTTTGTATGTGTGTGTTAGTATGTGTGGTCTGCAGGCATGGAGGGGGATTGTTATCGGCCTGCCAGGTGGGAACCTTTTGATGTGAGCCACTGGAGAGGTTTAGGTAACTGCTGGGGCCAAAGATTGTCACACACACACACACGTCACGCTCTTGCCTGAATGACAATTAAGTACAGGGTTTTCTTGTCTTTCATTGTCAGAAGTGCATACAGTCTATTCACTGTATAGGTGTCTGTATGGCTGTGGTTTTCTGTGGCTTAAAAGCCACTGAGGACACTGTACTCTGTTGTTGTATTCGTGTTCTCTCCACAGTAACCTAGCTGGTTAAGTAAAGGTGAAATGTTCACAAGGCAACAGTCAATAAATCAGTGAATCGCATTTATTTCATTCTTAGCAAAGTGCTTATTCAGTTGCCCACCCTAAATCCTCAAAGAGAAATCAATGCAGTTAAAACACAGTGACCAGGAAAAACTAAAAAGTCAGGGTCTTAGAAAGAGATCTAGAGAGGAGCCAGGGTCTAAAGGCTGATGAGTCCTCTATTGATGCACCTTTACCCCTTAGGCCAATTAGTGAAATGTATTCTAATGAATGTTGGATGGATTTATTTAACTGGAAATCCAAACTTTAAAGCTATAATTGGACTTGCCTTGAATACTATCATGCCCATCAGTGAAATGTTGTTAATGCCAAATTTCTATAACATATGATTTGTGTTGGTTTTGTCAAAGTCAATAGTGCCATATTTAACATTCATTATAGACAGTTGCCCTATGGTTCACCTGAATGCCAGTCCCCCACTAGAGTGGTTCAGTCTGCCTCTGTATATCTTGTTGTACTTATAAGCGGTAGCCTGTTGGTAAGTTGTTCTTAGGTTGCTGTACCATAGGCTATCCATGTTTCTATATAATAGAAGTGTTGGGAAAAGCTGGTGCTAACTGCTAATAGAGCTTCAAACACCGCAATTCAAACCTCCAACATTTAGCCAGCCAGCTGACTGAATACTGTATATTTACCAAGCTTGTTGCTTTATTGCAGGTGTTTCTTAATGAGAATGGTTTATTCACAACCCCCATCCTGAATGCAGCATTCCCATGGCAATCCCTGTTTCTCTCTCCTCTGAAAGGCATGCATTCTGTCTCCCCTCGCCTCAGCACTTTGCATCATAAGTAAAATAAGCAACTGCATTATTATTTGATTTGCGATTCAGTCGCAACAGTTAGGGAAAACGCTCTTGCTAGCCGCGGGAAACAGTTTTCTATTTGAGTCACAACACTTGAAAGGAACATTGGGGAGGTCTGTGAATGTCTAATAGGAAGTATTATTAAGAGTATCAATATTAAGAGGAGCCTATAGTTATGATAATGAGGGAAAGCATTGAATGATGTGAATAAGCTGGTAAAGTGATGTCATAAGACCTAATCAATTTTATAATCATCATAATACATTTTGCCAGGCCTTTTTAAATGTTCTGTTTATAGAGCTGGCCATCCAGTCAAACTAAGTAACTGGGTATGAAGGACTTTAGTCAGGTAGGTGACCAATAACACTATGGTCACTCGAATAAACCTTCAGAGTTTCTCTGCATATGTATGGTATACCTGCCAGGAGGATAACCATCTCTGCAGCATTACATCAATCAGGAGGAAAATATATGGTCTAATGAAACCAAAATCAAACCATTTGGCCTGAATGCCAAGCACTATATCTGGCAAAAACCAGATAGCAATCATCACCTTGCTAATACCATTCCTCCGGTGAAGATAGGTGGTGGGAGCATCATGCAGTCGGAATGCTTCTCCGTGGCAGAGACTAGGAGAATGGTCAGGATGGTGGGAAGAATGCAAAATTTAGAGAGGTTCTTGGAGAACACTTAAGCAAGAGTGCACAGGACTAGGGCGAAGATTATTCTTTCATTGCCAAAATGACTGTAACACACAGCCAAGACAAGTTGGAGTGGCTTATGAATTATCCTTGAGTGGCCCAGCCAAAGCCTGGAACCCAAATTAAAATATGTGGGTAGACCTGAATATTGCTGATCATCAATGCTACCCCTTCAACCTGACCGGTCATGAGAAGAAGAATGGGAGAAACTGGCCAAAACCTGGTGTGCAAAACTAGTATAGACATACCCAAGAAGACTCAAAACTTTGATCACTGCCAAAGACGCTTCTACAAGGTACTGAATGAATGGTCTAAATACTAATGTCCATTATGTTTTTTTTTTTGCTTTGTTATTTTGGGCTATTGTGTGCAAATTGTTTTAATGGGTAATACATTCTAAATAAGTCTATAACACAACAAAATATGGAAAGACTGAAGGGGTGTAAATACTTTCCAACAGCACTGTATGACCTGTGTAAGACTGTGCCAGTTGATGAAAAAGCCAATTAAGTATTTGAAGATAAAAGGACAGGAGAGATTCCAGCAAGTGATATGAATCAATGAGTTGATGGCAAGAGTAGGCATGATAATTGAATCAAATAGGCAAGTAGATTTACTTCACATTGTAAAATTAATGAGTACATTATATACGGCGCAGACTCAAATTACAAGGCATTACTCAACAATACATCAGCAATCTAGACATGTTTAAGGATATAGATCTCAGTGTTACAAGACAAGCGTGAACAGAAAGGCATACAAACAGCAAGGGCCTGGATAACCTAGAATAGAAAAGAAGGCCATAAAACCGATTCACTAATTCCATGTATAAACTCCCATCCGACCTGTTTAATTCGATACACATATGAACCAACACCAGACCAAACCAGAAGTCATATACAGACTTTTTATTAAGTTTCAACTAACAAACATGGCTGCAGTGGTTTCATTCTGCACCACATTCCATTAGTCAATTGACTTAGGGAGTTTTTCCTAGCCACTGAAATTCAACACTACTGTTGTTTGCTCCTTGCAGTTAAGACCGGGTGTTTTGTAAAAGCACTTTGTGACAACTGCTGATGTAAAAAGGGCTTTATAAATACATTTGATTGATTGATTGACATGATACTGTGACAGAAAGTTTAGTAAATTATAACTAATATTTCCCATTGTAAAACATGTAGAAATTAACATACTCTGCTGAATGGCCAACTCAAAAGTTACTTCTAGAAAGTATTGTTTGTTACCTCATTACATGATTACATGATTTCATACACTCCTGAAATGACTCTTGGTTGATGTTGCATAACTTCTAATGCATTACAAAGCTTGATCTCTCTGCACACCCTTTAGACTGCCCTTCACCTGGGCACCTGGTCCAACAGTGGTGGGTAAGGCTATATTATAACATGTCTGTATAACATTATTAGGTTGAACTAGGTAGATTTCTTAGTGATGACTGGACACAAATTCCTTTTTGTGACATTTGGCTTCCGATTGAAATGACGAGTGTGTCCGAGATATGGATGCTTATCTTTTGTAGAATACGCTATCCCCAACTGCCTCATACCAATCCATGTGTTCAGTAGGCTAATTCAGTTGGGCTCTTGTTTATTAATGACCATTCAAACATTTAGTTGTTTGTGTTAAATTGTTGCCAAAGAAAGGCCTTTAAAAGGTGTGTTTGTCACCAGAGGTCTTTAGGATATGTTGTGAAGTTGGACTTTACCAGTATATTAACTGCCCAATCACATCCATATAAATTGCATATTTTTTCCTTTCTCTGTACGGCAACAAAACATACCACCGGAATTAATATTGAGAATGCAGCAATTACACAAACTGTTGGAAAAACATATTTGGTTTAGTGAAACTTGGACACAAAATCGATGTAGGTTATTATAACAAAAGCTCTCCTTTAGTTGTTGAGTACCTGGAATCCAGCATTATTTCTAAAATCTCTTTGTTATGGCATGAAATTTGACTTTTTGAGTGTTTGCTGTCAAAAGTTGAGGTAATTTGCCAGAGGAAAAGGCCAAAGCGGTACACACAGCTACCTCTGAAATGTAAGCGGCAACATCAGAAGCCCATAGGAAGTAATTGAAGCGTTGTTGTTTCGTCTGTATATTTGTTGATTAATGGCGAAAGACTAAAGCAATAGTATTCTGGACACTGAGTTGGACATTTAATTTCATAGCTCAAATGGATCCTTCCCTGGGTTTAGTAAACCTCAGTTTGGCATACTTATTATTTTCTCTGCAAATATTATCCCTCGTCTTATTCCCTGACTTCAGTGAGTGTGTGCGTGCTACCTTTCACTTTGGCAAAGAAACACAATATATGTCTTCATTGATTCTGATAGTTTATTGTCACGAAGCAGGTGTAGTGGAGTGTGTTGAAAGAACTTGGAGCCAAACGCAGGGAGGCGATAACAAAACTGTATTCTCAAAATAATCAAAGAACAAAGGCACGCTATCACACGGCGATCAAAACGCTCAAACGAACGTGCCTCTCTCCACAATAGAAAGACATAGAACAATACCACACAAAGACACCCAGAAACACAGGAACTAATATAGGCAACCTAATGAGGGAATGGACACCAGGTGTGTGCAATAACAAGACATGACAGTGTCGTGGGAGGAGGAGCGGCGTGGCTAGAAGACCGGCGACGACGCGCGCCGAATACCACGTCGGGGGGGATGGCGCGCGTCCTCCACGCGCGTCCTCGTTACATTTATTTTGAAAAGAGTTAAACAAGAAGTCTGTTAGGTCACTGAAAAACAAGACGTTCCAATAAAACACAGATCAGTTGTTGTTTTTTATTTACTTGAGGACGTCCTGGAACGATTCCACTGGCTGATTGGTTATGTTCTTTTACCTCATTCATTCACCCTGCAAATAAAATACTGTTTAGCTCTTGACTGGTCCCTGTGCCAGAACCATTTGGCAGGTGACACAAGCACAGGGCTCCACAGAAAACAGATCTATAAAGACAAATCGACAGAGCAGGGTCAGCAAGCGTGCTATAATAGAAATGGATGTGTGATAAGGCTCTCGTCCCATCGCACCATCGGGGTGTAAATGAGTTGTTTTGCTTTTCTGTCAGGCTCTGGTTTCTCAGAGGATTATTGTCTGTGATGTAGCCATATCGAGTTTTCCAAACCACCTTACCTGACAAGGAACAACTCTAGAGCTAGTTATCCAGAAACAGGAAACAGTTCTGTCCCTATACATTATGTGCAGTATGATGTATTGGAGAAAAAAACATACTTACAGGAGTGTATGCTTTTATGGAATTTCTTTATTATTCTGTTAAATCAGTTAAACCTCAACACTTAGTCCCTCCAAAATGTATTTGTTTCATTGTGTCATCCTAGCTTTTTCATTAACTCTTAGTCATGTTGATTTCGTAAGCCAGTGTTTCTTTTTCTTCAACAGGAGCCCAGCAGCAGTAAACATGTAGGTGTAGCTAAATAGACCCTTTTTAAGTGGTGCTTGTTTTCAAATGCTAATTACACGATTCCAAAACCATGTCTTTTGTTATGCCTGAGATTGAACCTTTCTCACTTCATTATATAATCATAATACACAGGCACACATTTGTAATTTTGCTATAAATGACGGATAAGCATAACCTGCATGTGTGAACGACAAAGAGGCCTCTCACTGAAAAACCATCAGCGGCCGAACCCTGATCCTGCGATTCATGGCAATAAACCGATCCAGTTTGGCAGAAAATCCAATCAAATGCAATTACCCACCCCTTCTGGTGTTAGGAGAGAAAATACACAGGCACGCAGCACTAGGCCTGATGATTTACTCTCCAAGTTGTGCCTCATCAGGTACTGTGTAGCTGACTAGATGCTCCTTTGGCTTTTTATTAACTTTTTCAGCTGTGGGCTGCACAACTTTTATGTTCTCTGGAATGTGAAGCTACTATCGTGCTTGGATGGAAGGCTGTTCATTTCACTATGGATTTCAAATGTCCCCCATCTCAACAACACTTAACAATAAAATCTTTAAGGCGCTGTCCTTACGCAGCATTGTATTAGAAATATATGATGTACTTATTCTCTTGTGATCTCAAGGCCTGCATCATAAATTATGTGTGAAAAGCAGCCAGCTTTTTCTATCTGGGCTGGAAATTGTCCAGCTATGTGACAGTTTTTAAAATGTTTTCTATGATGATAAGCATATGGGACCAAGCTGCTCCTCAAGGCCTTTGAATCTAAGTTGTTGGAGCTATAATCCATGGCGATGAGGTCTCGATAGTAAAGGAGTAGGAACAGCGACCGTCCCTTCAAGCAGACGAAAGTCATTGTGCACTGCTTGGAAGCTTGATGAAGCATGACACATTGTCACTTACTAGCTATACTCGGCTGAACAGCCTCTGTTGCGAAAGCAGTCAAGTTACGCAATAAATTACCTGTGATATCCTCAAGTATTCCCAGCAGCTCCGCTGTGAAAGGGAGAACTGAGAGCCATGTTTTGTCCTCCTCTCCACTGGTATTTTGCCTAATTAGGACCACTGAGGTGTGGGTACAGAGGAGCTGTATGGCATGTTGGACTGCTCAGGGATCTGAAGCCCTCAGATAACGATTCAGGAGATGAAAGCATATAAGGACGAGATGACAGCTATGTGCACCTGCTCAGGGACAACTCGCTGTGTGGAGACCTCAAGACTTAGTGAAGAGAAACAGAGAGGAGACAATGCAATGGAGACATGAGCAAAAGATGGAAAGAGGAAAAAGAAACCATAACCATTCAAAGCTTGTGAGTCAGGCCAGTTGAGAAGGAAACACACATTCCTCTATTTTCCTCTATTTTTATCCTATCCTTTTTCCAGAGGTCATTTGTCTCGGTGCAGTAAACACCAGAATAGTGAGGTGCGGGATGAGTTTGCGTTTGTGCATACTGTATGTGTTTATGTGCGTTTGTACTTTATGGGAAAGTGTGTACGATGGGGTGGGTATGATAGTGGTGGGAGGAGAGCGGGGATAGGACCTGCTGGTGTGATCACACGGGATGTCATAAAAGTCACACTCACGGATATTGCAGGAAGCGTGTGGAGGCGGAACTTGTGTTACAGATTAGTCTCATTAACGGGCCTGCATGTTTCCCCTGCTCAGTTTTCAATCTCAATCCTTCAAATGCATCTGGAATGCCTCCTGCTGTCCCTCGTGCACTTACTAAAACATCTAGTGACTAGAACTAAACAAAAGCGCATTGATCTAGACATTTCTCATCAGCATAACCAGCACCTTTCCCCACCCCCGAATACTCTGATGAAAAACAAATTTCGCTGTATGTTATCCGCTCTCACTGTCCTTGTATATTTGCCCCCTTGTTGATTTCTGCATTGAGAAGTTGAATACAAATAATTCATTATTTCTTGTGCTGGGGTGTGTGCGCGCGTTTGTGTCTGCACTACCTCTGTGTGTGCGTGCGTATGGGTTCAGGCCCTTGTCTTGCCACGCTGTCACAAGCCCGTGCTCAACTCAGACCCCCTCCGCGTGGGCCCCCGACCTGCACCCTCAGCAGTGGCGAACATTGATTGGCTGAATTAATTGTCGTTATCAGATGTTCCTGAAGGCCACTGCCACCCTGTCTGTTTTCTCCAGGGCCGGAAAGCAATAGGGGGATGATGCCCTTGTAGATCACACGGCGAGTGCAATCTGTGCTCTACACTCTCTCCCCTCAAAGGGTGGATTATGGGAAACGTTCTGTGCGTGCCAGTCGCCAGTAGATTGTGGTGATAAAGATAGATGTTGAATTTGAGTGAGAGAGTGAGGTATGAAAGCAATCCAAATACAATGACATTCATTAATCTGCATCCACACATGCGGTTGGCTGTCTGATTATGTTTTTGTAGGGGAGTTGTGGGTATTTGTGCATTCAACATACATTTCCTCATAGGGTGGGATATAGATATCTGTGTGCGTGCATGCGTGTGTGGGAGTGTCATAATATTGCATAATATTGTATACCTCAGTGTGGCCTGTGTGCAAATGAAGGGGCAAAGACGATGCATTCATCTGACTCAGAGAAGATGATAGGCCAGCAAGCATTATTAATCAATGAGTTGACGAGTTGAAGAATTGGTCAGAGAATGGAATTGTATCCAGATGGATTTACTTCACATTGGAAAATGATTGATTACACAAGGTACGGTTGTATGGCTACAGTGACAAGAAAAAGCATGACAGCGCACAAACTAATGACCCACTGGGTCAAAGGCAAAGAGCAGTGGTTCTGAAAACGTTTAGCCCTGAGGATCCCAATTCATCATGGAGTCATGTTAAGAACACTTCTCAAATAAGAAGTTTTACTACGAATTAGCCAGTACATGTGAACAAAACAAGTCTTGTGCCTTGGGAAAGAACCTTTTGCAGTTACAAGAGGATTTCCTGCAATTTGACAGATTTTTATGGTTGCAGCTGCAAAGCTAATACCCTGCCATTCTAATCGTTATGCCTGTTTTAATAATGAGATAATAAGAAGATTAAGACAATATTCTTAGGTACTATCTTTACTAATATCTCTAATACTGTATGTGCGTTAAATATTATCTTGTTTTTGTTAAACCTTCTAAACTTATTCTAAAATATGTTGAGGCTGGACATTTGAAAAAGGAATCTAAATGAATTTGTGTTATTAATCTGGATAGTTTGAGAACCAATGCCTGCAGGCCAAATCCGGCCCATGACACATTCACATCAGGGCTGTGCAATGCTTAGGGTAGCCACTAGCTGTAAGTCCTGATTACACCCAAACCGCTGACACCCCTCTACACTACTAGTCCAATCAAGCACTGCATACATACGATGCGCAAAAAGCAGCTTCCAAATACAACAGTCTAACAGAATTACACCTACAGCAACAAGCTAGGCAGCCAGTGCACCAGTGGTGGCTTCTGATTTGTTATGTAGTAGGGGCGGTGCCAAATGGTGCCAAAATTGGTTTATCCACCGACATGCATTGCGGTGCCTTCAAGCCATCAATCAATGCTGATTTTTTTTTTATAGCTACTAATCTTTCACTCTGTTACCAAGCATGGGTTTAGCTCAAGAGATAATGACAGACTTCAACAATGGAATATCGATTGCAATTAACTCTGCATATACTGTACCTTACTGTACAGAAAAAAAACAACCAGATGGTAAGCTGACAAAGTATTACATGATCGATATCTAGAACAATAACTAGCCAACAAGGGATTGTGATTCAGACAAACTGCTTGGAGAAATAAAAATAAAAAAAGTCTGCCCACTTGCAACAGTATTTTCCACTTTCCCATGGCCTGGGCATTTAGATTTGTTGCCATAGAAGTAATTCACATCTCATAGGCCGCATTTCTCTGGCAGTCAGAGGACTGCTATAAGCCATAGGCAAGCCGTCCAGTCATGAGATCATTTGAAAGACAATTGCAATTGCAAATTTCGGTATTTTCAAATTCAGTCTGCTAAATATTGCCCCAAATTTGTATATGTTCCCAAATTTGTAAAAACAAAAAAAGATTAAAAAATATATACTGGTCATCAGTAGCATACACACATAAAAAATCAAGCATGTCACAAATAAAAAAATAAAAATAAAAGAGTATACATTTTTTGTGGCTTTTGCCTACATTTCCATAATTGTTTTTACATAACCTATTAACTCATGACTAGTTCCTTTTGAAACATCATCTTCATGTCATGACTAAGCTACTTGATATTGACTACTGACTAGAGAGTAAATTTGTTTTAAGTCTTCTTCCTGCCCAGTCTAGCTGTATCCTGTGTTAGCTAGGTTAACAGCTTTGCAATTAGTTAGCTTAGCTTTGCAAAGTATTCCTGAAGTGCTTATGAGCATATTGCTGCACCATTTTGTCCAATCACTATTTGTCTAGCCTTGTGGTACCGCCATGATGACAGTGACTATATTCCATGCTCTTTGGCGCCATCTAGGCAATACCTGATAACAAGAAAAACCATCAAGTATACTTAGAGACCCAGTGGTCCATTAACAATGTGCTGTAAAAGTCGTGATGAAATACCTAATATCTCCTTGGTGCAGCTCTCCCTCATTGGCAAAGGAATTGATATGCAATCTGAGTACTGGGTGTTTGGCCCAACGCCCAGAGCTGCTGCTGACTGTAGTAGGTGACTGTTTTTTTTTGGTTTTCTTTATAATATTTTATAATATAAAGTTAAAAAATTCAAATTTAAAAAAACTGTTGCAGTCACTAGTGGGTCTCCACCCTAACACCCTAATGGACGGGCCTCCACTGCGCGTTATCATTACAGCTTTACTAACAAAAATGTGCACCCAGACTGTCTGGCCTGGCTTGAAAACTATTTCTCTTACTCTGATATAAGCTTTGGTGAAGCCCAAGTTCACCATACATAAAACTGCAACAAACAGAATAACAAAATACCAACAAATAAAATGTATTACCAATTACCAATGCCAAGATACACAATCATAGCCACCAATGAGTGCATATGACATATTGTCAGACAAAACTAGTTCTATTAATGATGTGAAATAGTAGACACAAATAAAAGCTCATTTTACAAAAGTAGATTGTTTTGGAAAATTAAGTTTTGTTTTTCAATATTCAAAAAAAAAAAATCAGCAGCATCCAGTCAGCTTCGCACATCTGTCTGATCCCTGAAATTTACATTTAAAACTACACAGATCCGTTTGGTTGGGCTGTGATTCTAACCACTGGGCATTTCCAATGGGCATTGACAAAAGATAGTTTGAATGCGATTGGATCAACCTTCAACCAAAAACGCACTTGACATAGTACTAAATTGCCTTGATTCATGACAAACAGCAAAAACATTGAGCAACAGCAATAAAAAAAAATATTCTGTAAGTGTAGCTGATTAACTGAAAATAATGATTGATGTCTTTGTCACAAACATTTGCGCATTAATGGCATCTTAGCTAATACCAAGAACATTTTTGGAAAAAAAAAAATGCAAAAAAACAACATTTTAAACCCACATAGCATTAGCTTGAACATTGCTGAAAGTTTCTGAAAAATCCATTTGGGTTACTCATCATCACCTAGACCACACCCATAATTCATAAAACTGCCTGGTTTTGGCCTTGTTAAACGGTAGCCAGTTACAAATGTAGGCCTAGTCATCATGACCAGACTGATATCTGTGCAGTGTTTAAATCTACATGGTGATGATTTGTGACAAGACAACCGCCACTAATGACTGCAGAAAACAATTCTATAGCTCTGGCTGTTACTACTGTCTGGCTGTGACTACTTCAGACACAAGCAAAAAGACTGCAACATGATTGGTTGACAGGCAGATTTATAAGAATGTAATGCACACAATGAAAGAAAATGTGCAGCTACCACAGAGGGAACTATGGGTAATTGAATGAGACGACCCATTTCTGGCATACTTGCAAGACCATGGACTTCATGGATAATAGTTAGATATCAAAAAAGAAGGATGGTGGTAGAGATTATTTGCAATCGTAATGGATATAAAACATGGCTAACCTTCCGTGTGAGGTGACAAAATATGTATTTCAGAAGCTCTGCAGCTCTGGAGGGAAATTAAGATAATTACTAGCCTACTATAAAACATCCTAATGCGCTTTTTCTAGGCCAAGAAACGTGTGCTCAAGCAGTAAGCAATTAGCGGAGGACTCAGCGCATTCTGGAGGGAAATGTGTAGTGCCTTCTCGTCTTGGCATTTTAAATTAGCAATGTCATGACAATACTAAGCTGTAGACTGTAAACCATGTATAGACCAACAAGTTATAGAATATTAATGTGAAACGTTAACATTCACTGCCAATGAAGCAAGCATTTGGTGTCTTTCAGATACCCCTGGGTGATAAACATCCAACACAGTTTATATCTAATCAACTCTCATATCTGAAATATTTCAGATCAGATATGGTCAACCATATCTGGTTGATTGGATATAGATTTTTCAACCAAAAAAACCCAGAAGATTATAAATATAAAATTGCAATTGTACAGATACAATTGACTTATATATCAATATACATTTCGAGATCCGATACAGACCAGTTCCCCAAACAAATTATATCAGCGAGCCAAAATGATCCAACTTAAACTTTGAACTGATTTGTAATATTTGTCTCGCTCATCTGGCCTGGGTTCCTGTGTTAGTTCTAGTGTGGTGCATTTCTCCTCTAACCCATCCTAAAAAAATCAAACTAATCTGCTGGCAACCTTTGGTAATATACAAATGCCAGAACACCATGTCCATATTTTTTGTCTGTTTCTATATAAAAATCAAGACAATGCCTTTGACATCCATGCCTTAGAGATCTGACTGATAATGGCTGATTGTCTGTACAAGTCTGGTTAAGGCTGTATCTCCACATCTCCATCCAGCAAGTGTGCACACTTGATGGATTGACTTCCACTGTTTTGAAAACAATTTTACACTCTGGGACATATTATGCTGACTGTAAGAACACCCAATTTAACTTTTGAATAAATGTAACCTCCGGCCCTTTTGTCATATCTTGGCCTGTACCCAATTAAGCTGATGCCATCACTGAGGACCCAAAATGTTTGAGCTACCAGTTTTTCAATGCCGTTGTGCTTCCCCAACACTTCCAACTCATAATCAGCCAAAGCCACAGCTCGTTTGGCAGCACTCATATCATCAAATCCTTAACAGCTTCCTTGACTTCGCTCTTAGCCACATGAAGCAAAGTCACAGATCTGAGCTTGGTTTTTGACATCTGTGGTGCTATCTCCAAATACAAGACATTACTAAGGCTGCAATAATCTCGTCTTCAGTGTCCTTTCAAATCACATCACTGACTTCTTCAATCAAATCATTCTGTATTCCGTTTGATTTACCCAAAAACATGGTTTCTAATAAAGCAGCGTAGATAACCATACATTTTTTACACTTTTCAGAAAAGTATACAATAACTCCATATAATTTCTATGATTACATTAGCATTACGCCGTATAACCCTGCAACGCCTGCTAGTATACCTATTTAGCATGCTGCTAAAATCAGGGCCTTCAAATCCCGTTGTGACTTGATGTTTTTTCTGCTCATTTAATCACTGTGTCAGATGTGCAATGACTGTTTTCTTTGTTTGTTTCGGGCACTGGACAGGTTCCTCAGCTTTCAGAAGTCCCCTTCTACCCAAATATTGTCCTCATTGAGAAGAGCAGGCTGGAAAAAACGCAGAAGGCGCCATGCTACACAGACATTCCTTATGGACATACCACCCCGGTTTCAAATAATAAATTATAAAATTCCTGTCCCTTCCTCTGATGGAGACATGTTTGTAATTCTGTCTCATTTATGCCCAGCGCTGCTTGGAAATGCAGGTTAGGTTGTTTTTGCCACTGGGTTAGTTTTTTACAGTTCAAGAGGATTTGCAGATGTCCAGTAACCATGTACAGTTAAGCCCATAAGTATTTTTACCCATGCCAAATTTTGAGCCATAGTGACTTTTTTGGACCAATAGGTTTCTTCTGCCTGGAAATGGCATAAACAAGTGACAAAACACGGTAAGACATTGTGCTGGAGATAGAAATGAATAACCAACTATTTCTGTTTTTAGCCATGACTTGCTGTTGACTAGTAACCAACTAGAGAACTATTGCTGTTCAACTGTTTGGCTGTTCTCTATTTTTAGTTGATTTTAGAATGCACTCTCATGGTGGAAATTACAAGACTGTTTTAAATGATATAGAAGCTTGCATTTTCTCAAAAATGGGGTATGTATAATGTTGGACATGGCATTTGTTTTTTTACATTTAAAAAACTTAAATAGTTACACTATTCATTTGTATCTCCAGCACAATATCTTAACGTGTTTTGTCACTTGTTTGTCATTTCCAGCTGGAAGAAACCTATGGCCAAATAAAAGTCACAATGGTGCAAGATTTGGCATGGGTATGAATACTTTTGGGCTTAACTGTATATCTCAGTATACATATTTAGGTAATATGCATTTAGCCAAGTTAGAATTGTATCTCAGTATTGACCACCTTCATCAACAGTGACTGAAGTTCAGAACTGACATGCATCAACAATGTGAATATACACCAATTAGCCATAACATTATTTCCCCCTGCCTAATATTGTGTAGGTCCCCTTTTGCTGCCAAAACAACCCTGACCCGTCGAGGCATGGACTCCACTAGACATCTGAAGGTGTGTTGTGTTATCTGGCACCAAGATGTTAGCAGCAGATCCTTTAAGTCCTGTAAGTTGCGAAGTGGGGCCTCCATGAATCAGACTTGTTTGTCCAGCACATTCCACAGATGCTAGATTTGGATTGAGATCTGGGGAATTTGACCAGGTCAACACCTTGAACTCGTTGTGTTCCTCAAACCATTCCTGAACCATTTTTGCTTTGTGGCAGGGGACATTATCCTGCTTAAAGATGCCAATGCCATCAGGGAATACAGTTGCCATGAAAGGGTGCTCATGGTCTGCAACAATGCTTAGGTAGGTGGTACGCATCACAGTAACATCCACATGAATGGCAGGACCCAAGGAGAACATTTGCCCAACGCATCACACTGCCTCCACCGACTTGCCTCCTTCCCATAGTGCATCCTGGTGCCATGTGTTCTCTAGGTAAGTGTGCACATGCACCCGGCTATCTAACTTGATTCATCAGACCTGGCATCCTTTTTCCATTGCTCTGTGCTCCAGTTCTGATGCTCACGGACCCATTGTAGGGGCTTTCGGCAGTGGACAGGGGTCAGCATGGGCACCCTGACTGGTCTTCGTCTACACAGCCACATACGCAACACCTTTCTATCAGTACCAGCATTAACCTTTTCATCAATTTGACCTACAGTAGCTCGTCTGTTGGATTGGACCACATGGGCTAGCCTTCACTCCCCACATGCATTAATGAGCCCATGACCCTGTTGCCAGTTCACCGCTTTTCCTTTCCTGGACCACTTTTGATAGGTACTGACCACACCAGACCGGGAACACCCCATGAGGGCTGCATTTTTGGAGATGCTGTGACCCAGTTGTCTAGCCATCACAATTTGGCCCTTGTCAATGTTGCTCAGATCCTTTCGCATGCCCATTTTCCCTGCTCCTAACACATCCACTTTGAGGACAGTATGTTCACTTGCTGCCTAATATATCCCACCCCATGACAGGTGCCATGATAATGAGATTATTAGTGTTATTCACATCACCTGTCAGTGGTCATATTGTTATGGCTGATCAGTGTATGTAAAGGATAGAATGAATAACCTGGTGGAGGTTTTGATTAAATTGTAGTGAATTTTGGATAGCACCAACATTGTGTTTTAAAATGGTTCTATTACCCAAGGTATTGAAATAGAACCATAATATTTACCCAAGGTTTTTAAATACTTGATTAGTGAATGGTTTTCTTTTTTTAATAATTATATTTATAACCTTTTGTTTTGTTGACTGAAATCAATTTTATTTTTGTAGAAATATACAAGCTGACATTAGCATAAGTTTAATAAATCAAACTACTCTTTGTCTAGCCAGTAAATGACCTGTTTTTGCCGGACCTTTTGCTGGCATGGAATTGTTCATATTCAGTCTTGCTAGAAATTGCTCAATTCTTATGATTATTCCTAGGAAGTTAATAGATACAAGAAAGCCTATTTAACACAATCCTCAATGGAGTCTAGCGACTGCTGTGGCGTAGTGGTTAAGGAAAGTGTCTCTCATATCGAAGACCTACGTTAAAATCTATTGAGAGCAACAACATTTATGAAATATTTCTGATAGATTCCATGATTCTCTCGTCTTTTCACTTGATGAAAAAATGTGTTATCGTCGCCTTTATTGATAGTTGTTATATAATTCACCAATGAAAGAAAAAAGTATGTTGTTATTCCATAAAAGCAAAAAATACGTTCCTATCCCATGAAATGAAATAGCTTTGGCAGACTTGCTAGCAATTGCTCAATTCTTATGACTATTCCAGTAAATTAGTAGATACCGGTAAAGCTTATTACTGGCTAATATGCTGTTAAAACGGCCAATGGCAAACGCAATACATAGCCACTATTTGTGGAAGAGGTAAACTTGGTGAGAATCGTTAGTCAGTTTAACTGTTGTCTGACATTTCATTCACATTTCATTCACGAATGGCCTATTAACTATTAAAACGGCCAGTGGCAAAAGAGGATTTGTTCAGGATAGAGACAAGAGGCTGTACTGACACCCAGCAAAAGTACAGCTCCGTGGTGTAGTGGTTAATGATACAGATATTCACTTTGGCGACCCGGATTTGAATCTCGAGATGGCAACACTTTCTATTGTGGGCCAGCTGAACTATGCTTGCCTGGTTTCTTGTTTTATATTCCCTTTTCTATGTTTGACACTAATCTCCTAGACAGGTTATAGTGGAAAAATCATATAACCTTGTCAGTGGAAAGTAGAACAAACCTAGAGAAGGACAAAGAAAATGTTATTCCATTATAACCTCTGATCTGTTTATATATTTAAATAAAAAAAGTTCACGGACCAAATCACAACTCAAACATTATCTAATAAAATCAAACCAACCATCATTCTCAGAGTGGAGTACACATCCTCTGGTAACACCCTGAACTGCAAGCTGGTTACAACCGAAAATGTTACATTTCTTAGGCTCATAAAACTAAATGGTATGAGATGGTACTGAAATCAATAACGTGGCCATTTTGTTTTGTCCTAGTATACAGTATGTACATGGTACAATCCAAGTCTCTCACACAGGTGCAAAGAGACACAAAAGCGCAGACACCTCCAACACTAAGTTCCCATCAACATGGGGCCACAGCCCAACAATACTATTGGGGCTGTGAGGATGAGGGCTATCAGGATGTAGACTGGAATATCTGGGATCTCAAAATTGCATCAATACTTGCTCTATCTGAAACTGTTTCGATCATTGGAACATTGATTCCATGATCTACGTGGTAATTTCACCCCTCAACAAATTTACAAATGGTAACTGCAGTGAGAACCAAATCTCCACTCTTGTTGAAAACAATAACCACGTAATGGGTTGGGTTTGAATTAAAAACGTGTCAACAAGTCATGTCTTACGTTTTCCATAAATGGGAGGCCAACGTTTAATGTTATGAGCTGAATTTGCAATCAGTTTATTAGGTCGCGTTTCTTAGCATTATACGCTAATATCGTCTAATTTACATATCTTAATAACAATAGAAATCTTTAGAACGCTTCTAAAAACACAATTCATGTCACCTGAATTGTTCAACCACAGTCACCGCCAGTAGAAGTCAAGTATCATCCTGACTGGTGTTTTTCTGTACCGTTTTGTATTTTCCTCCTTTTCTCTCTGCAATCATCCCCAAAAACATACTTTTTTCCGTACGGTTGTGATGACATTGGCAGAGAGCTGGCTCTTTGTATCATCAGGTGGATCAGCATTGGGTAGTAATACTAGTGGATGCAGTGGTGGAGCTGGCTCTTAGAAATATGTCAGCTCAATGACTCACCTTCTGCACTGCAAGCCCATCAACTAGTTATGCGTGGGTTAACCCATAATGAAGGAAACTCTGTGGGACAGGTGATTTGAATGACTCAAGTAGTCTTTTCTATTTTGGTAATCTATGTTTTAAGTATATCCTTGGATACTTGGAAGAAGCCACAGAAACATTGTTAATACATTGTAACTGTTTGAAATG
The DNA here is from genome assembly GCF_011004845.1 of Esox lucius. Lineage (NCBI taxonomy): Eukaryota > Metazoa > Chordata > Actinopteri > Esociformes > Esocidae > Esox > Esox lucius. The sequence goes on from NC_047591.1 coordinate 5,417,006, forward strand.
TTATAGATGTTTTTTTACATTTGAGTATTTTTATCTGTTTTTATTTAATACCTGCAGTAACCACAATGTGTTCAGAGAGAAATCAGATCCAGTTATTGATTTCAACTGTCACATTTCCTTCTTATTATAAGACCTAGTTGTGCTAGTGGTTCCCTTGAAGTAGCTGGGCAAATCAGCTATGAATGCAATTTTTAAGCTCAAGCTGAGGACTGATTTGGTTTAACTTGCCAAGTTAGCTAAAGTAATAAGGAGAATTGTGCATAAGAGTGTTACCTTTCTGTCATGTTAAAGTTGAAGGGCTTTGGGTGACTTCTCTATACAGCTGCTATGGACTGCATACTGCTGTTTCTCTGCGTTTTGGTCTGCTTCTCCATTCTGTTGTGAATATCCCCTCTGCTCACTCATACATACAGAAAGACAGTCTACACTTTCATATTATGATAGTTCGCAAAATATAATAACTATTTACTATCTTACTTATTAAAAATAATGAGCTTAATTGCCTGTCTTCACAATGAGTTTGTTTTCTGTCATTTGTTAGCATTAAGGTAATAACATCTAATGAATACTTTTAGTGCTCATTTTCTCAGAATTCTGGTAATAGACACTGAATGAGCATTTTCTGTGTTGTGTGTTTGTGTGTATGCTGGCAATACTGTCTATTTTGGGATGGAAAAAGGCAGCAAAGACAACATGAAAATCCAAAGATTGGAAAAGAAAATAGGCAAACAGTGTCATTACAAAAAGTGTGAAGCACTGTTTGCTCTAAATAATTATATTGGCTTCTTCTTTCTGTAAACAAGAATATGGGAAGAACAGGTATGAACTGAACAGTTGGGCCTGCTGCCATGGGTGGAGTTGCTTTCAATTCCTTAGACGGACACACTTCTTTGGTTCTAGTCCCTATCACACACCAACTCATCCCTGGGCACATATCTGCCCTTCTGTCTCCAGCCCAAACAAAATGTGTTGATTGTAGATAAGCATTGTTATTTTAGCTGTCAGTTTAGATAGACTTTATGTTGACATTTCTGATATTATATTCTTAAATCTGGACATTTAGAAGGATACTAATGTCTTATATCCATACCCACAAACAAAATGTAACTATTAACAACCAACCGCTTTGTTGCGTAGATAGTTTGTATTCCGTTCACTGACTTTTGTTTGGCTGTGCATTTGGTTAATGTTAGAAGGCAAGTAGGTGTCATATAGTCATAGTGCTTTTATAGTGTCATCTAGTCATGAGTTATGTAAATTATCAGTATTACTATTGCAATAAATCCAAATTTCTGTAGAATTGTCCAGCATGTAGGTTACACCTTCTTATGTGAATCTGCTTGCTTGACAAGCCGGGGGATATGCCAAATGTATGAACATGGACAGCGCTACCGCTGTCAACGGTGCCTGGCTGATAGCCCAATGCCCATAGCAACCCAAATGAATCTAATGAACGGCCAGTCATTTTGAACAATGGGCAGTGCAAAAAGAACAAATGACCAGTTGGCCTGTGTAGCAACCCAAGATGTGTCATGAATGAAAATATGTAACTCATTGTTTTAATGGTGTCAGAATACAGACTTGGCCAGGAGACCTGCTGACAAATTCCGTTCTGTAATATCTTCTGTGGAGTGCCAACATGGACCTGAGGCAACATAAGTGGAGCTTACCGAGTAGACCTGTGGCCTTTTTTAATGGCATACGCTACCAGTCAAAAGTTTGAATGGGTAAGTGTGTCCAAATGTTTGACTGGTACTGTATATCCTAGAGATGCTTGGGTTTTGACTGCGTGTTTTCACTTGTCTACATGAATAACATGAACTGATCAGTGTTCACATTGCTTGGAGCTTAAACCCTCCAAGTTGTTAGATTCTCTGATTCCATCAAGCTCACATTCCTGTGTGGCTCTCTAGTTCATGGGCCTCTGCGACCTTTTGAGCCTCTAGAAGTGACTTAGGGACCCGTCTAATGATCTCATAGCTCATATTTATGTTCTTTAAACCCTTAAGAGATGTAGTCAGTGCCCACTTGATCTTGGAGTGCCAACTCCAAGAGAGCCAGGCCAGTCTTGTGTGGTTGAGTTGTTGGCTGTTTGATTTTGTTTTAGAGCCAGGGACAGAATCCTGCAGCTGACAATGTCGGTTTTCTTGTAACTTTTGAAACGCCTCTTCAGTGTTCATTTAAAAATGTTCTTTGTATCCGCTTTAGTAATTTTCTTAACTTTTCCTGAAGATGAACATCATCACTGCAGCTTCTTCTTTAGAACATAACAATGCTGCATTTTCTTTTGCTGGACAGCTGCAGTTCCTACGATCACTGACACTGCAGGGTTCTCATTGGCCAATGGGTTCACTCATGCACAAAATTACCCAACATCAAGTGAGGATGACATGCAAAGGCATTCAGAACACTGCTCCAGACTACTGTGCTTGTGTCTTTGGGTACCAGCTTCTAACAAATCCAATATTCCTTATTTTGCAACCCCTGTATGATTGAAATCACACACACACAAAGCCAGTTGCAATTCATCTATAAATCTGTCTGGCCTTATCCTATGCTCTCAGACTGTCTGACTCTCTCTCAACCTGTTATTTTACCTCAGGATCCCTACGTCCCCTCTGTCCACTCTCAAATCACCTTCAGTCCAAGGACATGCTGGTCACAACGTACAGTGCACAGTGACGTCTTTGCTCCCCAAGTTATCCAACAGCCTCATCCTGGCTGCCTGGGAGCCTCTGTTCTCCTTATTAACTTTGTAATTAGGGAGTCACTGTTCAACACAACTAGCCAAGCTGCCAGGTCTCTGGAGCTAAAAGGGATGGCAGATATTCTCCCTGGCTTGTCTGTCTCTCAGCTGGGAGAGGGTGTGGTGGTGTGTGTGCGCAAGTGTAGATTAAAGGGGGACAGCTCGTTTAATCCCTTTATGAACACTTTCATGGTGGAATATCCATCTGAAGATGCTTCTGGTTTTTCCCTGTGGAAGGCAGAGCAGAGGTCTACGGGATATGTTTTACTCAGCAATGCCAACTTTTGTACTTTACAGAATGACTACATGCGGTTGGTAAAACACAAGTTGTCCTAGCTCAGCCACAAAGAATCTTCATAGAAAGATATGTTGTCTGACATTTATATGAAAATCAGATGACTATTCCATGTGGTATGCAATGTACAGTATCATATAAAAAGAAGGGCAACCAAGTGCTAAATGACTGAGCTCAACACCACTTTGAGCAAATTTACAGTCAAAATGCAACTTGTTGCAATGCGGTTGCTATAACATAGAATCATAAAAAAATAATCTGTTTTACATTCCTTTAATGACAAGATACACACAGCTTTTAAAAAGTAGATGCTTAACCTTCACCTGTAGGCCTGTTCACTGCTGCCAGACTTATTAAAAGCAAATGGAGAAGCTGCAGATCCACTTTCAATGCAGCACAAAACTTGTTAAACGTTAAAACAGATTTTTTTTCACCTGCAATTTTTGTTCATCATCCGTTTGATAGTTTGTACATTTTGACTACTTGTTTAGCTAGTCAAGGGCACTCACTGAGGGCATCCAGCTACAAGGGGGCGCTCAGACAACAAAAAAAAACAAGAACATATAAAACGCTTTCATTTCTGTAGAAGAACTTCCAACAGAGTGTAAGAAGAATTGTACATTTCGCTACACATCAACAAATTTCTCATGTGATGCCATTCCCTCCATAAACTGACAATTTACAAGGAACAATTCCATTTAATTTAACCTTAAGTTGACTGAGAACACATTCATTACAGCAACAAACTGGGTAATAGTTACATGGGAAAATAGCTGATGAATAAGCCAGTTGGAAGCAGCGGATGATTAAGTAGCCGTGTTGAAGATTTTGCCATGACACCAGAATTTATACCACTGATTTTACTATAATTAACATTACTGACACCAGAGCTCAAGGACACCCATTTAATATCCCATGCGAAATATTTTATTGGTATTACTATTGCCAGCTATATAAACTTTATTGTGGATGGTTACTGTACTCGTCCAGCAGCCCTGACCTCCAGAGAACCATAGTTGATTTTGTCAGTTATTCTTACTGAGATATCCTATTAAAATGTTATATATTTCATGTTAAAGTGTGTAGAATTGTAGACAATTAGCTATAAGATATATAAAATATATTAGTAAAAGTATTCACCCTGTCATTGTAGAATGTGGAGAATTACTGAAAATTTGCTTCAGAACCGCAACATTTTCTATATATCTGATTTAAATATGTAGAATTGTAGGAACTTTAAAACACACGTTTCTCGACTTCATCACAAGGTCGGTGCTCCCCCCACAAAAAAGTTGCTTCGGGTCCCCAAAAGGCCAGTGCCGTAGTAGAAAGAGAGATACGGTATCTGACATTTTTATAAATTATTTAATAATTCCAGATTGCATTTTGTACCCTTTCTCACAAGATGATTGGTTTTGACCACTTAACTTTACACACACAGTAAAAATTATTTGATTAAGTAAAGCTGGAAGCCTAAGTTAAACCACTCTATCCTAATGAAAAAGCACCAGTCAAGGAAATTATTCAATCTATTTTGTCGGACTGTTGTTACATTTGTATAGGTGTTTCAGGTCCAGTGTGTTTCAGTGCAGTCACATTATCATTTATGTGTTAGATGACCGGACATTTTAGCCAATTATTTTACTTGGCCAATGAAAACCATAGGCACATAAAAAAAAAAAAAATTGACTTTTATGTAGACTTTGAGGAACCTATAGGATCCTACTAAAGGGCAAAACATGTCCAGTAAAAGGTAGAAATTCTGTGTTTCTTAAACATCTATCCACGAAACTGTATTTCAAGTTCAAGTAGCTGATTATTTAATGTTAATTCAGGCTGTCTTTACAAAGGCAGAGAAAATAAGTCAACCTGGTTGTCCTGCAACCTTGTGGCTGATAGAAACTTTTTCAAAGACCAACATCCCATGGCTCTATTGAACAAGTACAATCATATCTACCTACCACTTGTATGATTGAGCAATCAGTGAAACACAAATGCCACAATAATAGCCTCAAAACATGACTAAATGTTTTGGTCAGACAGCAGGCTAAATCCACAAATGAGGGAACTTTCAGACTCAAACAATAATTGTGAACTTTCTAATGCAACATTTCCAGAATTCTGCTGAGGTGCATAATTTTGACTGAAACACCTCCAATCACTCATAATTATGAAGGGAGACTTAAGAAACACCCCAAAATCGCTTTAAACAAAACTTGACTTTGACAGGAGGTCATTACAATGGAGTACTGGAACACAGATTTCCTGTACCTAAATATTAAAGGAACAGGCATCTAATTACATTTTACTAGAGTTAGTAAGGTTTCAGACTTGTAAAGAGTTTACTGTTGAACTTACAGGGAAGGAATCTAGTCCGAAAAATCTTTTCGAATAGCATGTTTTGTAGTCAAAATATAAGAAAGATTTTGTTCTGTCAATTAAATATTGATCCACCAGTTAAGTAACAATAAACAATTAGAATTGCTGGGGAAAAAAACAACCCACGCACAAACTCAGATGTTACCAAATGGGGCGGTAGTTAGTAGTTCGTCTGTTGATGGGCTTATCGTTGTTATTCATGTTATGCCATCAAGTGGCCATGAAGGACCGGTAATGGCTAATAGCATGATTTTGCCTGTAGTCTTTTGTCAATAGCGTTCTTTCACTCCATAAGCAGTGGCCCATGTTAACAGCTGCCTTCCCGCTTGCCTGGCATTACCTGGGGACAGGTAATTGCTGTGCAGGAAACCACCTTGTCTTCACACCTCATTAAACCATTTGCCACCATTTGAAACCCACTCTCCTCCCTCACCCGTCAACCCACTCCCATTGAGGGAAAGGGGAAGAACTTGCATTAGTTCTTAGCAGGATGGAACAATGTATGTGTAGATTTGTGTCTGTTTGAGTGTGTGTAGGCTTGTTTGTAGTGAGAGGTTTTGACCTTAACTGACTGGATTGTGCCTGCGACAGTAGCATATGCCAGCACGCCATGTTGTTGCTTATTGAAATTATTTATATCTCTGGACGGCTGGCACCATTATGTTTATACCCTGCAGAAGTGAGAGGTTCCCACAAACTTCCTTGGTCACTAATCCAGGAAAGGTGTGATATCCTAATAAATGTCAATATAATACAGTTAATTTTATAGTGTGGATAAAGCTGTCATGTTTAGAATCATTCAATTCCCATGAAAGTGCTACCTATTTCAATATGCATTATTGTAATAAGAGTTGTGTATCAGCTTTTACAGGGTTGTTGAGTTGAACTGTCTTCTGGCTAGTAGCCAGATCAAATAACGAGCAAAAAGAAACCCAACAATTGTTTAGATTACATTTGGAGATGTTGCATGCAATTTTGTAAAGAATGCTAGTTCATGTTCACAGAGAGTTCATCTTCCAAAGCACGCAAATGGGTCTTGCAATTTTAGAATGAAGTTATTGCGTATTAGTCACAGACTTTTTCTAAGGCAATTGAATTAGTTAGTCATATTGTAAAACAATCCATTCATTCTATGTACTGTTTTTTTCCCGCTTGTGACATTTAATTAAATGTTTTTAAAGTAAATGTATCTTGTTAATAGTATACTCTTGGAAAACCAAATGTAAACACGTTTACACCTAGACTATGCTAAATTGTTATGTCTCAGGTAGTTTTCCTCCTAGTTTGTTTAGAATATTGGTTTAAGACATTCCGATCATTCTAATCGCCTTCTTATTTTGACATTTCCAGAAATAATCTCACTGGAAGCAGATTAAAGTATGTAGCCAACAGAACTGCATTCAAACAACACAAATGACTTAAAGACTTTGGAAAAGCATGTCCAAAACCTTCATCAAGGCAAAAGGGGACTATTATACGTAGCATCAGTAGCATCAACTTGCTTTAATTTTCAAAACCTGTCTGAAAACTCATCTTTTCACACTGGCATATCTAACATGATCACTTTTCATCTGCTTATAGCAAGGTTCATCATCACCCTTCATCTGCTTTTAGCATTGTTCTGTTTGTTTTTATCTTTATTGTGATTTGTGTCTTGTATGGGGACCTTGAGTGCTTAGAAAGGCACCTAAAACTAAATGGATTATTATATTATATTATTACTTTGAAGAATCTAAAATATAAATGTAGTTTGATTAATTTAACCATTTTTGGGTCAATACATGATTCCACATGATTTCATAGTTTTAATACCTTCAATATTAGTCTACAAGGTGGAAAAAAATTAAAATAAGGAAATACCCTCGTCCAAACTTCAGACTAGTACTGTACATTAAAGCTACATGCTAACAGTTTGGAAAAATCTGTACTCTGTGGAATACATACATTGTAGCCTACAATATATGATAAAGCACTACAAAGAAGTCTAACTACAAAGACCTCCACAGGTGTTGGGGTACCTGTGTGTTTATGGTACAATAATATATAATCACTCTATACGTATTCTGTAACTTATATAAGACTGAAAAGTAACAAAATATATTTAAAATTAGTTCACTCCAAGGATTAAGGAATGCATAATTAAATACAAGGAAGCGATATGAATAACTGTATATGCAAATATGTTTTCCTTACTTGGTTAAATTATTATTTCAATAGTGAAGGCATACAAAGTTATAATACTAACTTTCATGTAAGTTATAATAACACTAACATAAACTCACCTTGTAAAAGCAAGTTATTTGACAATTCTCTGTCTTAAGTAGATTAATCACACAGTACCACAATTGTACATCAGTATATTGGGGACCACATGTTCTATGTGGCACAGTGATATAGCAATGTTAAGAGAAGCGGTGGGGGACATGTTGATGACATTACTGTATACTTCCGCATTGAAGCCATCGACACTATTCTGATTTCTGCAAACAGCTCTGTCTGCTAGCCCTGCGGATATGATACAGATCGTTTTGATAGAACAGGCTGTCACCCCTTCAGTAGGATACATCTCTTGGCCAGTCCAACTATAGGTGTTCTGAGTCTGAGTAATGAGCTACGGTAGTGGGGGCATGTGAGCGGAACTCTTAAAAAAGATACCAGTTCAACGAGGGCCAGTTAACCAGAACGTAAAGGTCACATTAATGAGTTTAGGCGCTAGTGGATGTCAGTGTGGAAAATTACTTCTGATCGCATATATTGAGTTTTATGTTGTGTTGAGAAGTAGGTCAAAGAAAGCATGTAGGGTGTTGTTAAATCAAATTTTTTTAGGTTGGTTAGAAAGTAGCATTATGTAGAGATTTTAAGGACTGAATTTCATGGGGATCTGTAAAATTTGCTAAATAGTAATAAGCATCTACTGTATCTCATGTTTCAGGGGATTGAGCATATCCCTATTAAGGTTGCCTAATTACACTAACTCTGATGAGAGGTTAAGGACAATATTTTCACTTATGGCAGTCAGAACATGGACAGGAGGCCTATGGATACAGCAACAGTGGGAGACGCTAATTGACAAAAAAAATCAATCAAACACTCAAGCCGTTTAGTCAGAGACATGGCCAACCTGTGACCTATCCTGACAGAATAAATTACATTTCAGCTCACCAGGTTTAAATTTCAGCTCACCAGGTTTAGGGAAGAGATTCTGGATGTTCATATGCATAAATCCAAGGGTTTGCAATTACAGAAGTAATCAAATGTCACATCCTTCATGACATAATTGTTAACAGAACAATCATCAGGGCCTGGGTTTAAATGTACATTACTAGAAACCATTAACAGTAATAAGATAAGGCTCACTAAAAACTCTGTTCTTGGGCTGCCGAGCATGTGAGTGGGGGTTAATGAAAGGCCTAATGGTTTTATTAGCAAACAAGCAGACAATGAGGTGGCATAGAAAATATCCCAAAACAGCCTCCATAGACACAGAGTAACCATGAATGAAACAACATGCCTGGTGGTGAAAGAGAAAACCTAGAAAAATATTCACCTGAAAACATATAGTAATAGACTTAGACAGTAAAACAATAAAAGAAAGAAAATCTTTATGTGGCAATTTGCTTAATAGAATATTTTAGAATGATGGCATTTTAAGATAATTTTATATATATGCATTTGGACAAGTCAAAAACAACTCTGATTTTGTCAGTCTTGAACTAAAATCTACATCTGGCTTTTATTGTGGGAGAGGTGGGAGAACACATGGTAACGGATCTGTGACCATCCATCCATGCAGAATCTCTCCAGAACCATCAGAGTTGTTGGTCCTTGCTTATGGACTTACCTTTTCAGCTCACAGGTTTTCAATGGGCTTTAGGTCAGGGTAATGGGATCGCCATTGCAAAAGCTTAATTCTGTGGTCAGTGAGCCAGTTTTGACATTTATGTCTTGAAGAGTCTAGAGGCTTTCATCTGGCAAGTCATCCAAATAGCTCATGTGGAGTCAGTTCTTTTCAGGCATGTAGCTATTTTTTTCACAGCCATTGCTTACTTTATGAGGTTTAGTAACCGTTCATCTCATTTCATGTGTATTTTCTTACCTTTCTCATGTTAATAGATGACTAAACCAATGACTAAAACTAATAGTACTGAGTTTAGTAGTAATAACAGTGATTAAGTTGTCTCGCTCAACACTTGCATTTTACCCACTGTATCACATTGTCATATTCTGGCAATAAAACAAAATGCACATTGCATGGGCAGTTCTACAACTAGACTATAACATACTTGAGGATATGATGGCTAAATATTTGTTTTGGCTACACATTTTTAAATAAAGGTAATAAGCAGGGACTAGGTTGGATTGATTCAACCAAACTAAAAGTTAGTTCACCGTTATGTTGAGTTTATTTAGCTTCAATATTCAGAATGGAGCACAAGGACTCAGACTAGGATCAACCACTGATAATTGGACTGACTTGTCTGCTGATGTTCATTCCAGTAGTCTGTGACTGCTGCCTCTTTAACTACCAGGAAGCTAAAACACGGGTGAAGTTTTCCGCATAGTTTCCACATCCAACTCAAGGGAACCTAGATAACATCTGTCCAACCCATTAGCCATCCATCTTTAGGAAACAGTGACTCTCCAGTACTCTCTCAAGTACTGTCAGGTGAGCCTACAAATGATTCGCCTGGCCTACAAGGAAACTTGTTTTCCTGAACACTAGCAGCTGTGTGGTAATGAACTCGTTCACAAAGTTGCTGCCCTAAGTGCATTGCTTAGCAATGTGTCCGACCTCTTCAAAGTGGAATCAAATAGGCCGACTATCAGGAGACAGAAGAGTGCTGTGGACGTTTTTTTGAAGTATGGTCATAAACTTCTATTGTCATCTAATTATCTATACCCTGCTGTCCACAGAGCAGCGCTCCTACCACACCTGATGCCAAAGCAGCACTGTTCCTTTCCTGCAACCCTCCTACAGTGTTCGAAAAGGGTTAACATCCTTAGTGTTCCGCTAGTCAAATTTGACCCATGTTTTATTTCATTAACAAGCACTGATAAAAACACTAATCATCATCCAATTAAATGTTAAGTAAAATGTACAACTCGTTTTTAGTTTAAAAAAGGCAAAATGTATCTACTTTATTGCTTATGGTGAACAAAACAGACAAATATATTATACGACCATGAGAGGCTGAAGATTAACAAAATAATTCCCCAAATAACTTATTTGTATTTTCTTATTCATAACAATTATCAATTTTTATTACAATTGTTGTATTATGGGTCTACATTGACAACATACAGTTTACTTTCTTATGAGAAAAGTGTATTACTTTTTTTTCTGGTCAAGTGGCCGTCTGTGTGTATTTATGTACTGTATGTGTTCATGTTAATACACATGATGGGCAGCATGTGAATGTTTGTTTGTGTGCCTTGCAAATGTATTTTTGACATTTGTGACAAATGGTGCTGGTCTTGGTGTCCTTGTGAGGGCAGCACTGGCATCTCTTCCTCTTGTTTCCAGTAGGCACAGCTGGATGAATAGGTATGGTGGCATCCTTGGCTTGAAGCTGCATCACTACGTTGGGAGAGGCAGGGGTTCGGGGTAGGCTTTGCTGCTGTTCAATATGAGGGCCCACCAGAGATCTTCCTAGCTCCTCCACAAAGAGCCTCCTTTTGTATGGCTTTGCGGAGTTCCACCCAGGATTAATTTCAGTCCACACTACAAATGTATTTTAAGCCAAAACATCCAAGATGTTGCAAAACACAACCAGTGGCCACCTTGCTGTCATCCGTTTGCATGTGTAGGTGCCAGTGCCAATTGTCAACTCCTCCTTTGTTTTGATTGTAATCCAGGATTACTTCTTAGGAATGTGTTTTTGTTCCTCTTGGTACAAAAATCTTTCAGTATGTGAAAGAGAGAGAGATGTGTGCGTGGGATAAAATTTGCGGTCTGTCACTGTACAATTGAATTCAAGTCAATATGCTTGAAACATAATTTTTTATATTATTACACACAATTATTATGCTATTGTTATAGGCAGTGTTGAGGAGTTACGGATTATAAAAAACAGTACCAGCGAAAATATTGTAAAAGGATTACAGATACTTTGATAAAATGTATGATTACTTTTGGATTACTTCAATTGAAAATTATAATAATTATGACGCATTGCATGTTTGATTTTTTTATTTAATGTTTTAAAACAGTTATTTGAACCAAAATAACAATTGCGCCTCAGTTGTTGTGTGTGTGAGCGTCAGGCACGCGAAGGTTGGCGCGCATAACAAGATTAGTGACCGATTTTTTCTCTGGTTTTGGTTCTTTGGATGGCTGGTAAAAACAGATATTATTAGCCTACCCATATACAATGTGATTTAGTTATGTATTATCGACGCATCTTTCTCAGAACAATGATAGGTCTACCTGGTGTTATATCTTTTTCACGTTTCAAGGTTTATTTCTCAAATGCACCGAACAACACAGCCAGGAAGAGTTGCACCTAACTTTTACAGGAATTGTTTAAAATTAGGCAACTATTTGTTAGATAGCTGTAACATGGCGCTGCTTTCAAGATAAAACATATGGAATGAATCACGATATTTGAGGAGAAAAGGTGTGTTGGGAAGCACCGCCAAAAGATGATGATTTGCATTTGATGCAGCCATCTCAACTCAGTCCATACAGGTAGGCAATGTGATTCTCCTTGTTTTGCATCTCAGAACATTTTGTTGATTGGTTAGCATAAAGATAATAGTGCAGGTGTATAATCACAGTTTATTATCCATTGCTGGCGGCCCTTATAATCGCAGTTTACGTTTGCTCTGGTAAAACGTGTTTGTGCGGGTGTTCACAATTGCAAACGTGCATTCACTGCCTGGGGTTTCTGCAACGTTTTGACAGTGTTGGTGGTTGTGGAGAAAAACAAAACACCACTGCAGATGTAGTGTAGTGCACTTTCTTGATTGTTATATAGGCCTAGGCTACAACAATGTCAATACCCTTTTCCAGAAACTGATATTTGTTTTTCAACAATGTTTTGAAGCAATTCAAAACATGAATAAAACACAAATCAAATAGAATAGGCTAACACATCCTTAGATTTTGGGTTATGTTCAGATAAAAAGTCATGGAAGATTGATGGTTATTGGATTAATTGGAATGAATGAATAGCTGACAGACCTTTAGCATGTATGTAGAGATGTAGCCCAATCATATTGAAGTAGAAAGCAAGGGTTTAGAATCCCTTTCCAAAAGCTCTGTACCTAACCCATAACGTAAAATGTAAATTCCGTATTTGGCCAGCTATGTAAACTCTAATATTGATTGATCCTATAAAAGGTGTTCTACTGTGCAAGGGGTTGTGAGCTACTGTATATTAGGCTACTCCAAAAATCATGGATGGATGAGTACTTTGAAAATCAATGAAATAAAAAACAATTTTATTTTAGGCTTACTATAGCGTAGCTATAGTCTAGCCAGTCTCCAAATCTGTGGAGGGAGATGAAGGTTAGAGTTGCTAAACATCAGCCTGGAAACCTTAATGACTTGGAGAAGATCTGCAAAGAGGAGTGGGACAAAATCCCTCCAAGTGGTAACTTAGTAGATAGTCCTACTAGTAAGAGTATTACTGGCTAATAAGCTGTAAAAACGGCCAGTGGCAAAAGTTCATTACATACAGTTCATACATTTGTGATGTTAATGTGTGACAAAATGATCTATTTTCGAGATGCTATACCGACACATAGCATACATATAGCTTTGTGGTGTTGTGGTTAAAGACATTGCCTCTCACATGGGAGATTCAGGTTCAAATTATCTGAGAGCAACAACTTTCATCCCTTCTGATCGCGGTCCGGCTGAACTAGGCTTGCCTGGTTCCTTTTCTTGTTTTTATCGGCATATAAAAAAATACAAAAAAGATCCAGATGTGTTTTATTGTGTTAAGTAGGCCATTGTTGAGGATGTGATAGGCCTTTATCACATACAAAAAAGTCACATCCGGATAGCCGTAAGGGTGTAACTTTACATCTGGTTGCAGTACGGAACTGTTTTTCACAAGTTCATTGCGTGACCTGCCAAAAGTTGACCAAAAAGATCATCGATATTGCTGAGCTCCACAACTAAGAAGTCAAAGCTTGACAAAAGCTACAAGTCCTTTCACGAGAACTACCTTTTCAATTACGAAGGTAAGTTTACCTCAGATTTCAAGTCAAGCAAGCTGGTGCTAATGTTACCATCTCAAGCTACAGTATATAGCCGTTTGTTGTTTATCGTCAAAGTTTGAACTTATTATTAACATCATGTGATCGCTAGGTTGTAAAAAGCTTATGAGTCCTTTGTTTCTTCCTTCATTAAACAAACAGATTGTTTTGTTCTTTCAATGTTCAGTGTCGAACAAGATGAACAGGGAGGTTGTTGTCAGAGCTACAGGGTGCTACTGGTCAATGAGGAAGAGCGAAGAGCCCCACTCACTGCAGGTTTCCCATAGATAAGATTAGGATAAATTTAAGAACCGTTAAGATTACATTAAACTCATTGATTTCGTTTTACTGCAGATGCATATTTTCTTTGGAACTGTAGCATAAAGCTATGTAACTTTTTCCCATGTATGCCATACTAATTTCCAATCATATGTGGTGCTGTTGGATTAATTGAATTAGGTTTGGTTAGCTACACTACGTTTTTGTTGCTTTTTATTATAATATTGATATTCAGATATTTTTGTTTGAAAATGAATCCTGCACATATTCATGCATTTCCAATAATACTAGTTTCTGCTTCCACTGAAGATTACTCTGCAAACCGATGTGGAGCCTGCTGTCGTGCTGGGTTTATTCTGTTCCTGTGCTGCAGGAAGAGCAATGTCCAACCATGTGGTTGCCTTGCTTTTCCAAACAGCACATTTCAGCATGATGAACATGAAGACAGTCCCACCACCTGTACCATGCACAAGCTCACTACAAACATGGCACAGGCCAAGGACTCAGGTAATACTCCTTACAACTGAATGTTGTTTTTTTATGTAATTTGGGTATGTAAGATGGAATGCTATTTATTTTAATTGTGTTCTCATAGTTTTTGTCAGGGGATTCGACCAGAACCAAAACATCACCTTGTTGTTAAAAAGCTGAAGATTTTGAAGAATACTAGTAACATGACCATAAAATAACAAACCTTCTTTGAAACAATTCACTATAGTTACTGATTTATTTCTTCAATCTACATAAATGTTCTTGTTTCAGGAACCCTTCCGGACCAGGCGGTGCTCTCTACTGAAGAGGCTTTAAGAAGCATCACACCACAACCCCTGATTTCCTCTGTTCTACATAATTTAGAGTCAACCAGAGAACTGTCTCTGGTTGACTCCAGGTTTGGACCTGTCCTCTGTAGTTCTGTCTTGTCCTACCAGTGTCCATCAGTTACAACAAAGCTTGACAATCACCCTGATGCTCCAGTCTTTCCTAAACTCCCTATAGGTATGAAGTTAAAGAGCACAATACAATTTGTCCCAATTTAATCATTTGGAAAGCCATAATGTCACGCAAGAAGTGTCCACAATAATAGAAGAAGGTACAAGACAGCAATCAGAGTGCCTGCTATGACACAAAATGCATGAGCCAAGAGTCACAGCCAGCAGGTTTCATGTGTCATGTGCGAGGAGAGTCCTCTGGTCAGGCACTGGCAAGACGCATCATTAAGGCGGGGCTAAAACCAGCCAAATGAACCAGCCAAACCAGCCAAATGAAAAGAGGTACAGCTCTAGAGCCAGAGGTCCTAGAGCAATATTAGAAAATGTGTAATGTCACTGTGTCACCTTGTGGCTTTGTAATTCACCCAGATGCTCCCCACCTTGGTGCCAGCCCTGACGGCAAGGTTATTGACCCTGCAGCAAACCCTCCTTTTGGGCTTGCAGAGGTTAAATGCCCAGATGTCGACTGTTACCGAAGCAGTACACATTAAACTTATCAATGTCCACACTTATGAAAACTCATAAATACTACTGGCAAGTGCAAGGCCATAACTGGATTGAGTTGGTGCGACTTAATTACAGACACTTAGGCAGACATTATAATAGAAAGGGTTTGGAGGGATGAAACCATGATAGCATCAATGATTGAAAAAGTAGACCTATATTACTTTAACACATACATGGACGAGTATCTGAGAATGGCCTGAAGTTACATCTGTAAATTGTAAATAATGTAGTTTTACTTTTAGGGCCGGTTTCGCAGACACAGATTTAGCCTAGTCTATGACAAAGAAAACAAAACAAGCTCAATTGAGTTTTCTATTGAACTTGATTTTTTTGTCCTAGACTAGGCTTAATCCGTGTCTAAGAAATCGGTCCATACTGTGTTAAAACTTTGCTCTGCATTACTGAAAGATTTGTTTATGTATATAGGAAACTTGTTTTTAGCATATTGTTTTTATATATACAGTACTATATATATATATACATATACATAGCTCTACACTACTGACAATGTGTCTAACACGTGTACTGTGGATATTTGTGTCTTGAAAATAAAATAGTAATTTTTGTACTTAGGTAATTGTTATTTCATCTTTTGTATAATTTTCCATACGTAGTACAACAGGAGGCAAACAAGGGGAGTTGCAAAGTTGATTTATTATATACAGTTCTGGAGGGTCTAAAATGGGGATTAGGTTTCGACAAATAGACTGGAACACTTAGAAGGAAAGTCATGAAAGTTAAAAGGCATTCATACGGTCATTTATAATTGTTATAAACTAACTAGTATACAAAAAAATTGTCAACATTTTATCATAAAGATTAGGGCAGAGTGTCGCATAAAGTGTTCGATAAGTGTAAACACCAAATGGACAGTGGAGCAAATTATCTTATACTCCTCTATGTTCTTCAACATCCAGTGGTCCTTGGTAGTTTGTCATCAAGCAGCAGTTGGTCCAGAGCTGGTTTGCAGTGCCTGCCAAGGTCAGTGGAATTGCTGTGTCCCAGATGTGTTACTCTTTGACTCTCCTGATGGCTCTCCACAATAATTCTTAGACGAGCTATGGCCTGTGTGCTCTCTGTGTCAAACTTGCTGAACTGGGCTATTTTCACAAATGGGGGAATCACAAGCCTTGCTCCTACATCGGTCAGCATCTTCTCAATAGTGAATCCCTTGTCAGCCATGACACAACTTATCAGGCATTGTTGCATTCACCTGGTCATCCAGATGGGCAATGAGCCCAGGACTGTGTACAGGTAGTTGGCCCATGTGATTACTACACGGCTGACAGTTGCCACACTTATTTTAAAGATGTCCGTCAGGACCTTCTCCTTCAGTCCTATAGCTACACTCACCTAAAGGATTATTAGGAACACCATACTAATACTGTGTTTGACCCCCTTTTGCCTTCAGAATTGCCTTAATTCTACGTGGCATTGATTCAACAAGGTGCTGAAAGCATTCTTCAGAAATGTTGGCCCATATTGATAGGATAGCATCTTGCAGTTGATGGAGATTTGTGGGATGCACATCCAGGGCACGAAGTTCCCGTTTCACCACATCCCAAAGATGCTCTATTGGGTTGAGATCTGGTGACTGTTGGGGCCATTTCAGTACAGTGAACTCATTGTCATGTTCAAGAAACCAATTTGAAATGATTTGAGCTTTGTGACATGGTGCATTATCCTGCTGGATGTAGCCATCAGAGGATGGGTACATGGTGGTCATAAAGGGATGGACATGGTCAGAAACAATGCTCAGGTAGGCTGTGGCATTTAAACGATGCCCAATTGGCACTAAGGGGCCTAAAGTGTGCCAAGAAAACATTCCCCACACCATTACACCACCACCACCAGCCTGCACAGTGGTAACAAGGCATGATGGATCCATGTTCTCATTCTGTTTACGCCAAATTCTGACTCTACCATCTGAATGTCTCAACAGAAATCAAGACTAATCAGACCAGGCAACATTCTTCCAGTCTTCAACTGTCTCATTTTGGTGAGCTTGTGCAAATTGTAGCCTCTTTTTCCTATTTGTAGTGGAGATGAGTGGTACCCGGTGGGGTCTTCTGCTGTTGTAGCCCATCCGCCTCAAGGTTGTGCGTGTTGTGGCTTCACAAATGCTTTGCTGCATACCTCGGTTGTAACGAGTGGTCATTTCAGTCAAAGTTGCTCTTCTATCAGCTTGAATCAGTCGGCCCATTCTCCTCTGACCTCTAGCATCAACAAGGCATTTTCTCCCACAGGACTGCCGCATACTGGATGTTTTTCCCTTTTCACACCATTCTTTGTAAACCCTAGAAATGGTTGTGTGTGAAAATCCCAGTAACTGAGCAGATTGTGAAATACACATACCGGCCCGTCTGGCACCAACAACCATGCCACGCTCAAAATTGCTTAAATGACCTTTCTTTCCCATTCTGACATTCAGTTTGGAGTTCAGGAGATTGCCTTGACCAGGACCAAACCCCTAAATGCATTGAAGCAACTGCAATGTGATTGGTTGATTAGATAATTGCATTAATGAGAAATTGAACAGGTGTTCCTAATAATCCTTTAGGTGAGTGTACATAAGTGTAAACTAGCAACAATTGGTAGAATTATCGAATATTATAGATACATGGTGGTATAGCACACTACTACTACGTAGTGAGAATTTAAAAAAAATGTCCCTTGGCCAATTTGTTGACCACCGCACCCTGCAAGACTAATAACAACACTTCCTAATTAGTTAGCTAAACTGTTAGCGTTGTCACTAGCATAACAGGCCAGCTAACAAAGTTGGATTTCTACTTAAAATCCCTTCTAGCTCCCATTAGCTATATACCATTCAAAGGATGAATGTTCCCATAGTTTATTATGTATTGAGGGAAAAATAAGGACCCAACTATTGTGGTAATTCATGTCATCTGACTACTGCAGTACTGCTTGTACGTGTTAGCTGAAAGCATAAACAGACTAGCTATCCCCAGTGGAAACAGGGCTTGCCAGCAAGCTAGCTTACCTTAAAGACATGAGTATGGGTATTTGGACACGACCAGTCTGTTTTACAGAAGATTCCGAGAGAAGTTGGCTGTAGAAAAGTATGAATGTAATAAAGCTCATGTATCAAAGGTCTATGCACAGCCGGGTAGAAAACTACAGATTATTGTCTTTCTGTGGGACAGATAAAGAAGATAAGCGGGGTGTATAGACGGAATGCCTAGACAACTGTATGCATAATTTACGTAGCTCATGGAAAATGCATATACCATGGATAACTTATGCATGCTTGTATCAGGGTTATATTTAATATAGGCCCGTTGAACTAAACTGTTGCATAACTCCTCTAAACGAATGCAATTAATTCAAATTGGCTACAGGATTAGATCATGACTTCATATTTGCGGAAATGAATACATTCAGGGTTTTAAACCACTACCGATAACCCAGTGATGAGTTAAAATCTTTTCTGGCTGAAAGTTATTGTGGGTTAATGTGTTACAGAAAAAATGTTAACTGGAGTTCTTGGTTTTTGGTTCAGGCATGAGGGGTTAGGTTTGGAATTGAGTTCAGCTTACTGATGTAAGGATTAGTGTAAGGGTATAGGAGGAATAGGAAATAATATGGTTCCCACGAGGACGGAAAACCAAGTGTTTATGTGCTTGCGTCTTCATGCCTGTTTGTGTGTGCATGTTTGTCTCAACCTCAATGTTACAATGTGGAGGAGGTGGGGGATGAGGAATGGGAGTTATTCCATTAAGTACAGCAAAGTTTACAGTAGAGGTTAGAGGGAAGCATCCATACACACTCTCCCACAGGTTGATCTCCCTGTGTGGCCTACATGTATATGATCAGGCTGCTTGGCCGATTGGCCGCACAATGAAAAGCAAACAGAACGATATTCATTACTATTATCATTTTTAAAGCACATTTCCCACAATCAGTGCACACAGTGTAACCTATAAGCACATGGCAAATAATGTGTTGTCAGTCAATTAAAGAGGTAAAATACAAAGGTCAAAAGGGGAGGCTTTGCATTACCATTACCATAGGCTACTGTGCCTTTGTATGGCATACAGGAAATCATGAACCCTCATTAATTTTTCTTTCGCCTATTTTAGTGGGTGTTTGTTTTTGGTTTAGGCATGAGGGGTTAGGTTTAGACTTGAGTTCAGGCATAACGTTTAGCTTGGTGATGTGAGGATTAGGAGGAATAGTCAATAATTTTGTTCCCACAAGGAAGGAAAACGAAGTGTATGTGTGCATGGGTCTACATGCCTATTTGTGTGGCATGTTTGTCTCCATTCTTCCTACTTAGACAGTGAAGGGATCTATATGGCTTGAAAGGAGCAGAGAGTCACAGATCAGAGTCTATGATTTAGAGGCAGCTGAGGAGTGATTTCTTGATGAATGAGTCTTTGCCTCACCGAAGGCTCCCCTATCTAGTGATAATCGTGAAATCATAGACCAGTCGGTATTGCAGTTTGGACTGCACCAATTCAGGAGCTTCTGTCAAGAAACAAATCTACTCTCCACCCAGCCTGGAGGGAAGAAGAGGAGCGGAAGAGAGAGTGAGAGGAAAGAAGGGACGGAGGATGAGGTGGGGGTTGGGGGACGGTGTGTGGGTTTCTTTCTACTGTCCAGTCATTTTTCCACAAAAATATCCCTCCGGTACTGTTAATGAAGCATAAAAGTGCATAATGTTTTATTTTCCAGTGGTAACATTGGAGATTGAATTTCTCAGGGATAAAGCACAATATGACCTGTAAGCATTCTTTAAGTAATTAGATGGCTCTGCATGGAAATTACACCACCAAACACACACACACACACACACACACACACACACACACACACGCCCGCACGGCAACATTTTTAGGTTTGCTGTTTACTGTCAAAATCCTATTTTCCTAACCTCAAAAACCTAACCTGAACCCTAAACCTAACTAACTCCTAAACAGCTCATTCTGACCCTTATCCCAGTTCATGTTTAGCCTAACCTTAAAGCCTGAAGAAAATTACCTTTTCTCCTTATGGGGCCTAGAAATGTACCTGCAAGGTCAAATTTTACTTGTTTTACTGCCCTTATTGGGATTTTCGATCTCTCTCCTACCTTACTATAAGGTCCATCTTTTTTTACAAACTATATATCTTTTATCTTGCCCCCACCCTTATTGCTTCTCTTTCCCATCCCTCCGGTAGCCTTATTCTCATCATCCCTGAATAATAACTGAGTTTCCCCACGGTGTGTTCTGTTCTGCCACTGCTGGGGTTTGTCCTTGTGCTGTTAGGACGAGAACAGAAGATAAGATAGTTGAGTGCACAGTCACACACACCAAGGTGGGTTACCAAGTGTTCGGGAGGCGGAGGGTGGAAGGGGACAGGCATCGCTGAAGAGGTCCAGTCGCAGAGCCAGAAGATAGGACACGTGCTTCATGCAAAAGGAGTTCTCTCTTTTCCGACCTCCAGGTTACAATATGGAGGAGGTGGAGGATGAGGAATAGGAGTTCTTCCATACAGTACAGCAAAGTTTATAGTACAGGTTAGAGGGCAGTATTCATACACACTATCCCACAGGTTGATCTCCCTGTGTGGCCTGTGGCACTAGACTGTTTGGCTGATCGGTGGCACAGTGAAAGCCAGAAAAGCAAACAGACAAATACTCATTATTATTTTAATCATCATTTGAAGGGCACATTTCCCACAGTCAATGCACATTGTGCAATCTATCAGCGCAGGTCAAATAATGTGTTGTCAGTCAGTTAGAAAAGTAAAAAACAAAGGTCAGAAGCAGAAGCTTTATATTACCATAGGAGACTGTATTGCATCCTGGAAATCATAAACCCTCATTAATTATTTTTCATCTCTCGTCGCAGGATATGAATGCACATATGCATGATCAGTTAGATTGTTCGGACCATAACAGAGGTGTCCTGTTTTCATTTGAACACAGCAGGAGATAATGTTCAGCCCCGTTTTATTTCTGTGTACTCTAACATTAATGTAACGGATACACGTGCGCAGGGGTGTGTGATATGCCCATGGAGATTTCTGCCTTTGTGTGTGTCTGCGTGCATACTGAAGATACCACCTGTTTGTTTGCATTTGTCAGAGACAGGGTGATGCGATGTTCTCACTGAGCGACGTATCGGAGGCTGTTTTGCGGTTGTGCGCCCCTGTCATCCTACATTACCCATAATTACACCAAAACAAAGACAGCACTCAGACCGGTCTGGGTCTCCTGGGACATGGAGGCAGTGTATAAAAAGTGCAGCGTGTTACCCTCCAAATTTCCACTCGTCTTCGAGTCTCTCTTTCTCTCGGTCCCTCTGGCTCTATCCCTTCCCCGTCTCTTTCTCTCGGTCCCTCTGGCTCTATCCCTTCCCCGTCTCTTTCTCTCAGTCCCTCTGGCTCTATCCCTTCCCTGTGTCTTTCTCTCTACATGGAGACGACACTGTGCAGCTCCACCAGAGGCGTCATTCTCTCCGTTTTGTTTGATGATTTTTTTTAACTCTGTTTTCACGGCAAACCAAGAGGTGTGTTCATCCAGTGAGATGCCGACAGAAAGCTCCTGGATCCGACAGTTCACCGTAATGAGCCTTGAAACTACTATACTGCACTATAAAAAATATATTTCAAGTTATAGAATGTTTTTTTGAAATCACCTGACATACAGTTTACAGAATGAATGTTTTGTTACTGTATGATTTAGAGCTTTTCTGAGCTTGTTTGGTTGTTTCGGCAAGCTGTGTCGGTGACCTTATGTGTCAGTAGGGGTCCTGACCTCCAATATCACAGCCATGTATTTATGGGTATTTTCACAGAGACGTACTGTATTTACTATCATAGTATGCCTGTTTCAACCTGTCAATATTTGTCTGTCACTCTTATACTGATTACAAGACCAGGCTAGGCAAACTGTAGCCTAGTTGTTTCAAATGAAATTGTGTGTTTGCGTCAGAGGGGCCAAATGTAAGTGACATTTATTCGAGTGAATAGACAAAACAAAGCCAAGCTGTTTTTTGCCCCTTTGTGTTTCTGCATACAAATGATTGCTTAGCACAAGCCAGAGCATAATTTAATACAAATTCCCCTCTGAATGTTTGAAATAAATTGCTGTGCAATTGATAACTGCCAGAGAGGGCCTATTTTGAACACCTGATGGATTATTCTCATTTAGTGCAGAGCTTTTCAATACAGTCTTTCATACATATAGGAATCCAAAGGCACTTTACAATACGGGGCAGATTATCAAAACTTAGATGTGCCAATCGCAAAACCCTACAGTATAGCTGGGTGATGAATGGAAACCATTGTCTCCATTATAGTTTGGTGCAGAGCAGAGAATTCAGAGCCAATTTGGCCTGCTATCTTTTTGATAAATGTTTACAAGACCTCTCTGTGTCTGTGCACTCCATTGGCCTCTATCAGAACCTTGGAAATGCTACACTTCCAGTGCCATAAACATAATGAATGATATTGCCTTTTGCTACCGGCTAAATGGTAGCCTTACTGTAACTTGTAACCACTTTTCCCATGAACCAATTAAAGCTGCTGGCAGTCTGGACTTATCATTCAGCTTTTGATTTCAATGAGGTGAAAATAAAATACCTGACATCGATGTTAGGGGATGAGAAAATTACCTGGGAGAAAAACCTGATCTAGCTGAAGGCTGCATTGTCGAACGTAGAGCTCACTCACCCTCTCTTTATCACTCTCTCCCTCTCATTTTTTTTTTCTTTCTCGCAGCCTTTCTTTCTCTATTTCTATATCTATTACTCAGGGTCCAACGCACGCTTTTAACCTCAATCTTTCTAGGAGATTCAACATGAAGATCAACCTGAGCATCCCAAAATAAAATGAAGCATTTCTGAATGAAACAGTTTTTTTGTATTGTGGCCTATCCCGCCTCTTTTTTAACGTAATTCAGTCTTCCAACCAGAAATGATCATTTTGGTTCCACCTTTGAACACTGATGCAGGTGGATAATACATATTCGCGGAATGATTGAAGGCATGTTTTGGTGCCAATTCTTAGGGGGGAAAGGTCAACTAACAATGTTAACTGTTAAGAGATGTTTCTCAGCTGCTGATGGTTGAAATACAGTAGGGAGAACAAGTATTTGATACACTTACAAAGGTCACAGGCTTACAAAGCATGTAGATATCTGTCATTTTTATCATAGGTGCTCTTCATCTGTGAGTGACAGAATCTTAAACAAAAATCCAGAAACCTTTGTTTGCAATTACAGAGATCATACGTTTCCTGTATTTCTTGACCAGGTTTGCACACACTGCAGCAGGGATTTTGGCTCGCTCCTCCATACAGACTTTCTCCAGATCCTTCAGGTTTCAGGGCTGTCGATGGGCAATACGGACTTTCAGCTCCCTCCAAAGATTTTCTATTGGGTTCAGGTCTGGAGACTGGCTAGGCCTCTCCAGGACCTTGAGATGCTTCTTACGGAGCCACTCCTTAGTTGCACTGGTTGTGTGTTTCGGGTCGTTGTCATGCTGGAAGACCCAGCCACGACCCATCTTCAATGCTCTTACTGATGGTGTTCTTGGGGTTGTACTCATCCTTCTTCTTCCTCCAAACACGGTGAGTGGAGTTTAGAGCAAAAAGCTCTATTTTTGTCTCATCAGACCACATGACCTTCTCCCATTCCTCCTCTGGATCATCCAGATGGTCATTGGCAAACTTCAGACGGGCCTGGACATGCGCTGGCTAGAGCAGGAGGACCTTGCGTGCGCTGTGGTCCCAGTTCTCTTCAGGTCATTGACCAGGTCCTGCCATGTAGTTCTGGGCTGATCCCTCACCTTCATCATGAACATTGATGCCCTTCGAGGTGAGATCTTGCATGGAGCCCCAGACCGAGGGAGATTGACTGTCATCTTGAACTTCTTCCATTTTCTAATAATTGCGCCAACAGTTGTTGCCTTCTTACCAAGCTGCTTGACTATTGTCCTGTAGCCCATCCCAGCCTTGTGCAGGTCTACAATTGTATCCCTGATGTCCTTACACAGCTCTCTGGTCTTGGCCATTGTGGAGAGGTTGGAGTCTGTTTGATTGAGTGTGTGGACAGGTGTCTTATATAAAAGTAACAAGTTCAAACAGGTGCAGTTAATACAGGTAATGAGTGGAGAACAGGAAGGCTTCTTAAAGAAAAACTAACAATCTGTGAGAGCCGGAATTCTTACTGGTTGGTAGGTGATCAAATACTTATGTCATTATTTCAAAATCATACAATGTGATTTTCTGGATTATTGTTTTAGATTCCGCCTCTCACAGGTGAAGTGTACCTATGATACAAATTACATACTTTGTAAGTAGGAAAACCTGCAAAATCGGCAGTGTATCAAATACTTGTTCTCCCCACTGTATTTCTGACACTTGCTTTTTGATAATACAATTATTTCAGATTCCAAACCTCAATAATATTTAGATTTATCAAACAGCCTATTCTTCTTTTTCTCTTTTATAATTTTAGCCAGCTAGCTAGCAATATCAATGCTTTATCTAAACGCAGCCACAAATCTGACATGGAAATAAAGTATCAGCTCTGGTAATACGGATTGCTTGTATTGCAAAAACGTTCATTAAATATCACACAATTTCACTATTATGAAAGTAAGATAGCTGACTAACAAAAGATTATTTTAGCAATATTTGGACTGGAGAGAAAGTTGAATCATGTGTAGACTGAAGAATTTGGAGCCAACAATGTGCACTTGTCTGGGCAGTTAAGGGAAGGGAGATCGGTTTAAACCTGATGTCGACATTTTGCTTTTACTAATACTACCATATAAATGGTAAATGATAAGAACTATCCTATTAATGTTTGTCAAAATATTCTAATCAATTCAATCCATTTGTTTGGAGAAAGAAATTCAAATCCAATTGTTGCAGCTGATTCAAGGAAATCCTGCCCTACTGCTGAATCAGCTAATAGAGTGCTCAGCATTCAGTCTGTCTGGTTTTCAGTAACTTTATAATGACTGCACATAATCGTATCTGTATCTGGCAAATTCCTCACCTGATACTGCTTTCCCCAACTACTCGGCCCAACCCTGGTTTGCACCCCTTATTTAAATTTTGTCCGGGGCAAAGTGACCAAATTTTGCCTAAGGTGAAAAGCTGGTATGTCAGTCGCAACTCAGAAGTGGGAGGATGCAAGTGGTTTTGTCAGGCTGGTGGGTGGTAATGTTCAAAATAAACCCTAGCCTTGAACTGAAACAAACAAAAATCGGAGTGCTTTCCCTCTGGCCATTGTCTTTCAGATCAAAAAAGTGGATTTCTATTCTGGGGCGTTAAATACAGCTATTTTATTCCAATATAAAATCGTTTCCAGGTTACAATGAAGAGTTTAAAGTGTTTTCTGTACCTATGCCAACACTAAAAAGCCCATCTCTCCCCAGCGGTTACTATATACACACACAACATTTTGGTGGATAGTTTTTCCATTCCAAGACACGCGTTCATTTAGCACGCAAACGTCCATAACGTTGGAATAGCCCCTACAGTTCTGCACCTCGAGGTCCTGCTCGCTGACACGCCATGGAGCACCGCTCGCACAGACACCGTTGCGGTCCAGGATAAATAAGGCTTCTGCCAGGAGCTCTCGTGATGGGGGAGGCTGGTGTTGGAGCTGGAGAGGAAGACGGATGAAAGGGGGTGGGGGGTGATATGACAGAGAGTGGTGAGAGAAGATAAGCAAGAGACAGAGGATTGTTCTTTTCCAGGCTGACGCACTGTAGCAGTGGGGCCCGGGGAAAGAAAGGCTAGACGAAAGACAACGGGGAGATGAACGGGGAGGAGGGAGCAGGGGAAATAACATTCATTAACACACCCCACAGAACAACAGATGGACGGCTGAAAGAATGGCACTGAAGAAAGGGTAGAAGTATTTAAGGCAAATAGGGATTAGGCCGAATATGTCACACTGGTCGGTAGTTTGTTTGCACGACAGGAATCCTGAATGATGACTCGAGAAACGTGAGGAAATGTTATGCCTTTAGGTTCAGCCAGATTCTTAGCAGGCCTCTGCAGTTTTCTTGATGGACGACAACTGTCGGACAGAACCTTCTGTCACTAGAAATCAAGGACAGCAAAACAAAAATACCATTTCACTGTATCATGTACCATGCAACCCGTCTTTCCCAGAATACTGCAGTTGTCAGAGATGGGTCTTGAGTCCAGTGTTTATTTTCTAAGAAGATGCTTTAGAGGACTGAATTTTGTATTTTCTCTGGTCATGTCAGGGGTGGAGTTAGATTACTAAGACCAATAACACAGTTTTTTTTTTTTCATGTTACAGCGACGTACCAATAACTAAAATAGATTCACAGATCACAGCATGGAGCCAGTGGGAACACTCCTGGCTCCACGCACGTACAATATAGTGTATGTGGTTACACGCCGGAGACACCCCAGAGATCAATACCAGTCTCCACTGTTTCCTACTGTCAATAAAAGCCTTCCGAAAAGAGACAGAAATCAGTGAGGAGTGTGACTGTCTACTCTGTTTTATAGAAAGAATAAGCGTGTCAGTTTGTTGCACCATCACATTACCCGACCTGTACCTACACCAAGACTACTGTAACAAAAGAAAGACGAGATGCGCATAGTTTTTTTTTGTTTGACGCGCCAATGGAGCTGTGATTGAACTGGGGATTAGAGCAGTGAAAACATGCATGTTACCTTTTCTGTCCCTTACCATCCACTGAATGTCAATCTCTGACCTTAGAAGAACAAGCCAGGCTCATTTTGGAAAATGTGAAAGTTATGTTTCAAGGTTTATTTGTCAAATGCACCAGACAGCGTCATCCTGCACATTGAAATTATTGATATGGCACCTAACAACAACGCAGTGGGAGTTAAGAAAAAGAGTATACTGTATAAGCAAAAATATAGCTAAATATGCTAGTAATATACATAGTGTGTGAGCAGACCATAGCCTGGTGGCTGTGATCTTTGATGTTCTGTGCTTTCCTCAGGCATCGTGTATGGTTGATGCCTTGTACGGAGTGGTGTAGGCAGCCAATGATGCGCTCCGCAGACTTTACCAATCTATGGAGGGACTTGTGGCCTGCAGTGGGGCAGCTGTACCAGGCAATAATGCAGCCTGAGAGGATGCTTTAAATGATGCACCTGTAGAAGTTGGTTAGAGGTTTTGCGCTCATGCCAAATTTATTGAGTCTCCTCAGGAATTATAGTCGGTATTAGGCAGTGAGGAGAAACTTGAATTCGTAGACTACACTTGGGCTCCATAGATGTGTATGTTGGAGCTGTGTGTGGCCACGCAGTCGTGCATGAACAGGGAGTTCCCCCTCATTGTAGCTTCCTCCTCATTGGCCATCTATTACACATGCTTTTCTGAGAGATTATTGTTCTATCAATTGATCTTGGGCAACTTGATATTCACTGTAAATAAAAAAGATTGAGGCATTATTTTCTCTTGCTTATAGTGTAGCAATTGGTTTGCAACCGTTGACGTTGAAAGTTGAATAGCAATCTCGGTGGCACTGCCCATATCGTATCAGGGCAGAGATCTTTATTTAAATGGGTGATATCATGCATTATTATGCCATTTATTAATACAAAAAGTACAAAAAAAAGGTAAAGTGAAAATAAATGCAGTTGGTTTACTGCCTCTACTCACTTTGAACTTCAAGTGATTTTGTGAGCTGTATATTTGGCTATGATTAGATAAAGGCAAGGAGGAAGAACTTGCATAGCATAATCTCATTGAGATTTTAATGAAATAAATACATCTTTGGGGATATGAATACAATAAATCCCAGTTTCTTTAAAATGGTCCAGCATGTAGGTTACAGCACATTTTGTGAATCTGCGTGATTGATGTTCCAGAGGATGTGATAAATTCAAGACCACGGACAGCCCTATCGCTATCAACCTTGCCTGGCTGACCTCCCGATGCCCACAGCAATTCAAATGTATTGAAAAAACAACCAACTGGTTTGGACAATATATGCATCACCCACCATGGGTCCTCAGTTTGTTATATCAGACAGTATTTGACGGGTACAACATTCATATAAATTTACCCTTTGAATTACAGTATCAGTCAAAAGTCTGGACATACCTCACAATTCAAGTGACTGTGATAGTGAGTCAACTTTTGACTGGCACTTCATATTGTTAATTAATACATAATAGCAAGAAAGTACCTCAGGGTTTGTGTCCAATATAACTGTAACTAGGCACTTCAGATTTTGTTGTGCCTTAGAAATAGTGTCCATATTGTGTGTTATTATGTAGACTAAATGGATTATAGTTTACCACAGTAATGTAACAAAAGGCAGAGTGTAGTTCAGCGCAGTAAAGAACAATTAAAAATAGTTCAGCACATAGTAAAACCCAGTGCAATAATGTACTGTACCTAACTATAGATGTGTTTGCTTCTGGGAATGCAGCCACATTGGTTAGACACTCGTGTTTGTGTTTGTTTTTCAAAGCCATAATTGCAGAAAAAAAATGCCATAATGTATCTGCAGTAATAGTGGAATTATGGTTTTTCAAAGGATCATTTACCCACCCACTTTTCTAAAACATATTTTTCACAGCTGTTTAAAACTGTAGACCAGTGCAAAAGTAAAATACAAAAGCCGGCACAAGCGATATGGAGCATGGGAGGATGAGATTTTATTTGAATGAACCATACTGTTCTATATCGTGAAGCTTTGCCCATAGGGGCTTCGCTCCTATTGGTTTACCCCTTTGCCAATAGGCAGTCACTGAAAATGTAAATATGCAAATCACACCTCTCATGGCTCCATGGCTATAAAAGAGGTTGTCACACTCTGCTCAGTCTCCCTTTTTTCTTCATGAGAAAAGTTTAGTATGCAATCAACGGTGACTTCGACTAAGCCAAGTAAGGCTTCACCTCCTTGGACCACTGGAGCGGTCGCTGCTTTCACCAAGTGTGTGGAGGCGGCGTTGGGACCGCTGAGGTGTCAAGGGGTCAGAGTTCTGGCCTACTTAGACAACCTTTTGGTTCTGGCACACTCGGCAGAACAGGCCCGGGTTCACACGTTCAGGTTGGTGACTCAGCTCACTCGCTTGGGGTTTGCGGTTGATCAAGGTCCCGAGCTCTCTGGAGTCGGACCTAACATACTGGAGAGACCCACGCACTCTGCTACGTGGGGTTCCCATGGGCAGAGTGTCGGTTCGAGTCCTACTGTTTACAGACGCTTCCCTAACGGGCTGGGGTGGGACGTACCAGTCCTAATCAGTCAGGGGGTGTGGTCTCCGTCGGAGCGCCACATCAACTAGCTAGAATTGGACACAATCAGACGCGTGCTGCTGCACTTCGCACAGACCCTGCGGGGTCGGGACGTGTTGGTGTGGTCAGAGAATCGCACGGCGGTTGCTTACATAAACAGGCAGGGCGGTGCAGATCTGGAAATGGGCATAGGTGCACCTCAGGTCTCTGAGGGCCCTCTACATTCCCGGAGAGCTCAATGTGGGTGTTGACTTGCTGTCTTGGGGAGGTCCCCGGAACAACGAGTGGCGTCTTCATCCCAACATTGTAGCCGAGGTTTGGAGACGCTTCCGGACGGCACAGGTGGATCTGTTCGCGTCCCGGAAGAACGAGTACTGCCCCCTGTGTTTTTCTCTTACAGCGCAAGACAGGCCACCATTTGGCGTGGAAACGTTGGCTCACCGGCCATGGCTGAGAGTACTGCTGTACGCGTTTCCCCCTCTCCAGTGCATTCTCCCTGTTATGTCTCTAGTGTGGTCGGAGGGACTGTCGCTCATCCTGATCGCCCCTTTTCGCCCGGGTCCCTGTGGTTTGCAGAGGCTGCCCAGATGGCAGTGGGGACCCCATGACCGATCCCTTACCACCACGGGGCATTGACACAGGCGAACGGCTCAATCGGGGTGTTCCCTGTGTTGGGTCAGCCGCAACAGGCCTGGCTCCTGAGAGGGCTGCTGTGGCGAGGACTATGCTGTCCTTAAAATGGCCCTCACCTCTGCTAAGAGGGTCAGTGACCTTTGTGCACTGTCAACCTGTCCTTGCTGCTTCGTCTTGGGGGACGCCGTCACCTTTTGTCTGGTTTTACGGGTACGCTGGCTCACTCTTGTGCTCAGTGTGGCTGAGTCTGGGGTGTGAGTTAGGTCCGTTGAGCTGCTGGGACGGTGAATTTGATATGGTTCCGTCCGATGCTCCGTTATGCCTGTGCAGTTTTTTGCGTGCGCTTGAGCGTCTGCTTGTGCACCGAGTCCGGGTCTCGGCATGTTCTTCGGGCTGGCCTCAGACGCTCCGATTCAGTTTTTTCTGATTGAGGAGGTACCAGTTGGGTTGTTGCCGTGTGTGCATTCGTTTGGAGCTGTTCATCCGTGCGCAAAATTACGTGACTGGAGTGAGTGGGATGGAAGCGGCTCGGTGTCGTGGGTAGTATTCCATGCTTGAGCCGTCCTGTTGGGAACTTATCTCGTTGGTGAGGTAGGAGACCGACAGAGAGTACATCTTGGGCTCGCTTGCTTTGCCCTAAACCAATAGGAGCGAAGCCCCTATGGGCAAAGCTTCACGATATAGAACGATAGTTACTTTCGTAACTCCAGTTCTATGAGTTGAGCATCGCCCATAGGGTTCATGCCCTGACCGTCTCTGACAGCTTTTCTCGTGAAGAAAGCTATGTTGGGAGACAGAACAGAGTGAGACAACCTCTGTTACAGTAATGGGGCAGATGGCCATGAGAGGTGTGATTTTGATATTTACATTTTCAGTGAGCGTCTTTTGGCAGATGGGTAAACCAATAGGAGCGAAGCCCCTGACTACATATTGGATTTCAAGCAATGAATTATCGGTCTGAAAGGCGAAGACCGATGTTGAGTGGAGTTGTGGTTCTGCTATGCTTTGGAATGCAAGGTTTCCAAGACTGCTATTCCATGTTGTTTCCTTTCCAATTTGTCTCACCTCTTTTTTTACAGAATCATGGCTAAACGACTGCTCCTAGAACCTCTGTGGAAATGGCCTGCTTATTACATCCTGGAAGAAAGCAAGGGCTCCAAAAGTGGCAGTGAGTCCATTTATGTTAAGTTAGTGCAACGATGTCACTATAGTGTCAAATTCTTGCTCTCCAGACCTAAAATGTATTTGCATATTCTTTAGACATTTTTGTCATTTTGGCTAGAGCTCACATTGCATCTCGCAGCTCACACTAGTGCCCCTACAGAGCAAAACCAACTGGCTGATCCAATCACTGAAGTTGAAAGAAAGTGCTTGAATTCCAAATTGACCATCATGATTGATTGTAACAACACAAACCAGGAAAATGTTCTTCCCAGATACAAGCAACTGGTAAAATGTTCAAACAGAAATGATGAAGCCACAGCACAATTGAAGGTGAATGCCAGACTGTCATTCATGCCACCTCATACCTCATGTCAGATTTCCAGGGACCACTGAATTTCACATTCTCTGGTGCTAGGAAAAATTCTCAGAGATCTCCTTGGAGGCACAACAAGTGGACAGGGCCCAGTGTGGGCGATTAAGATGGACTTTCTCACGACAAACCATCATGTATGTCACTTTTTATAAAGTATATCGTAAGTACCACGTTACGGACGTTTGGAATGGAACTAGGCCATGTTTGGTGTTAGGAATGGAATTTTAAAGAATACATTTTAAAATATAGCCTACTGCATTTTTGATAGAGCTTGATTACTTATTAGAAGCATATAATATCGCTGGCGATGTATTCTACTACTACCTAGGCATCAATATGAAAATGTAAAACTCGAAGATGTTGTGAAATCTAGGGTGGATGAAACATAGGGTTGACTTATCGCCGTAAATCTATCATCTGACATCAAACTATCAGTTCCTCCAGTAGCTATATAGAATACAGTGGGGAGAACAAGTATTTGATACACTGCCGATTTTGCAGGTTTTCCCACTTACAAAGCATGTAGAAGTCTGTAATTTTTATCATAGGTAATCTTCAACTGTGAGTGACGGAATCTAAGACAAAAATCCAGAAAATCACATTGTATGATTTTTAAGTAATTAATTTTCATTTTATTGCATGACATAAGTATCAAGTTCAGCATCGACTAATTTTCTACATAGTATTATTGTTTCTCCTTCATCATCAAGTAACTTACACATAGATTTCCTTGACTATCTAGCCAACTAGCTAAATGAGGCGATGTAACCTTCTTGTCATGTACAAAGATAGCCAACTCTGCATCACTGTTCACACAAACGTCAGCTCTCACAAACGTCTTCCTTTCATATATTTTTGTTTCTGGAGAGTTCAGTGTAGGCTACCTGAACCCAAGCAAAGCTTGTCATTGGCCTTCACCTCACATACCTTCAAGGAAGTACACGCCTACAAACAACCCAGCTTTATACGTTTTACTTGCAACCATGGCACTGGGGATAGTGTCAGTCCTGACACTCTGCAAGAAACTGTTTTTTTAATGTAAACTGATGGTATGTAATGGTTATTATTCGCATCGCATCATCTTCCGCTTAATCCGGGGCCGGGTCGCGGGGGCAGCAGTCTAAGCAGGGATGCCCAGACTTCCCTCTCCCCAGACACTTCCTCCAGCTCTTCCGGGGGGACACCGAGGCGTTCCCAGGCCAGCCGGGAGACATAGTCCCTCCAGCGTGTCCTAGGTCTTCCCCGGGGTCTCTTCCCGGTGGGACGGGACCGGAACACCTTCCCAGGAAGGCGTTCCGGAGGCATCCGAAACAGATGCCCAAGCCACCTCAGCTGACCCCTCTCGATGTGGAGGAGCAGCGGCTCTACTCTGAGCTCCTCCCGGGTGACCGAGCTTCTCACCCTATCTCTAAGGGATCGCCCAGCCACCCTGCGGAGAAAGCTCATTTCGGCCGCCTGTATCCGGGATCTTGTCCTTTCGGTCATGACCCAAAGCTCATGACCATAGGTGAGAGTAGGAACGTAGATTGACCGGTAAATCGAGAGCTTCGCCTTACGGCTCAGCTCTTTCTTCACCACGACAGACCGATACATCGACCGCATTACTGCAGAAGCTGCACCGATCCGTCTGTCAATCTCCCGTTCCATCCTTCCCTCACTCGTGAACAGGACCCCTAGATACTTAAACTCCTCCACTTGAGGCAGGCACTCTCCACCTCACTGTCGTTGCCCACGTGGGCGTTGAAGTCCCCCAGTAGAACAATAGAGTCCCCAGTCGGAGCACTTTCCAGCACCCCTCCCAGAGACTCCAAGAAGGTCGGGTACTCTGCACTGCCGTTCGGCCCGTAGGCACAAACAACAGTGAGAGACCTATCCCCGACCCGTAGGCGCAGGGAAACGACCCTCTCGTTCACCGGGGTAAACTCCAACACATGGCGGCAGAGCTGGGGAGCTATAAGCAAACCCACACCAGCCCGCCGCCTCTCACCATGGGCAACTCCAGAGTGGTGAAGAGTCCATCCTCTCTCAAGGAGTGTGGTTCCAGAGCCCAAGCCGTGCGTAGAGGTGATCCCGACTACCTCTAATCGGAACCTCTCAACCTCACGCACTAGCTCAGGCTCCTTCCCCGCCAGCGAGGTGACATTCCACGTCCCTAGAGCTAGTTTCCGTGTCCAGAGATCGGGTTGTCTAGGCCCCTGCCTTCGACTGCCGCCCGATCCTCTTCGCACCGGCCCCTGGTTATTATTGGATATTTTAAATGTGAAATGCTGCATAAGGCACCTTTAACTGTTCAGCTCAATATAAAACACCTAAAAAATGTATCTAGGCTATCATTAAAAACAGTGTGTATACCCCTTTAATGTTGCATGCCAGATTTATTCTTGTGTTTGTTGAGGTTGTAGCCTACAACAGTTCCACCTGACCTGGTACCACCAAGCACATCTCTTCCAAACTCATGCAGCTCTCTTTCTTATGATCATAAGGTGCAGCTAATATTGATAGCCTACTTTTGAAAATAAATCTGGTTGCGGCCACAACAGGCCTGTGAACTCTTGGCTTGAATGCCGCAAGGGAAATTATTATTCACAAACTGTGGCAACACCCCAGCACATTTCTGCTGTCAAGTATGAATGTTGGCTGTGTTGTGATTCTATGAAGTGTGTCTATAAATTAATTCAGTTATTAATTAACGTGTCCTGTCAGTGGTACCTTTAATTATCTAAGTGCACATGCAGTTGCTGGTAAAATCCTGCTGTACAATTAATTGCGGCCCGTAGGCCAAATTTACTCTGAAAATCACTAACATAGAATCGGTGAGCACACCTCCACGATTTGCAAAAAATGGTTTCAAGGTAGTCACATGCTAATGGTTTTGTAGCATAGAAATTTCAAAAACATACTGGCAATGGTCGTTCGTGACCAAGAATAAGTATACAATGCTATCAAATAAACTATTAATTTAAAAGGTAATTAATTAGTGATTGTTCATTTGTGAATGATTTGTTCTTTTTGAACAACTCTTTTTGGTGAATCATGATTAATCTCAGTAGGATCTTCGGATCTTCGAATCTCGTTCACTGGAAGGAACGATTACCAAACGAACGATGATCCATAGATCTTCGAATCTCGTTCACCGAAAGGAACGATGAATGAAATGAACAATGATCCACGGATCTTTCTGCACTTTGGATCACATGAAGGAGCAGTGGAAGGCAAACGACAAATGAGGAAATAAGGGGAACCCTGGACTAGTTCTTATGACATTTTTGGAAAATAGTGGATGTTAAGGCAAGCAAGCTGTTGTGATTTCAGTTTATGTTTGACAGGTAATGTGTTTAAATTATACACTGCTGCAGGCCAGTGTTTTGTCCCAGATTACCATTACTACAGAGTCCATGTCTACATTGCACTCAACTCTTTTCCCATGTGAAGCTAGCTACAAAATGATGTTCAACAAAGCAACTAACTAACTAGGTATTAGTATTCAGACCCCTTCACTTGTTCTACATTTTGTTGTGTTATCAACTTATTCATTATTGATAATATATGCAGTTTGGACATACCTACTCATTCAAATCTATTTCTTTAGTTTTATTATATTCCTCATAGTAGAATTTTTTGTTCTACGCACACTACGACAGGGTCAACAAAGAGCTAGCCCCCCGCCCTCCCGACTCTCCACCACAGAAGTGTCATCTGCACTGAGCAGGGTGAATACATGCAAGGTTGGTGGTTCTGATGAGCATGTGCTGGGCAGCTGGCGGAGGTCTTTACCAACATTCTCAACATGTCACTGGCCCCAACGGTTGTCCCTATATGCTTCAAGACTGCAACTATTGTGCCAGTGCCGAAGCAGTCGACCACATCTACCCTGAATTACTGAATGGTTGCACTCACCCCCACAATCATGAAAGATTATTTCTGGCCCGCCTTAAGTCCTGCCTCCCCCCAACACTGGATCCCTACCAGTTTGCCTACCGGTCGAACAGGTCTACAGTGGACGCCATCTCCTAGGCTCAACACTCTGCTCTGACCGACCTGGACAAAACCAACACCTATGTGAGAATGCTATTCATAGACTTCAGCTCAGAATTCAACACTGTCATCCCCTCTAGGCTGGTGTTGAAATATATGAATGTATGCTTCTTTATTTTTAGATTGCAAAAGGCCATCTGTTGATCTGTACATAGGAAGTCACATTCATTCCAATAGCCAATGGACTAATGTGTATTCAGTTTGGGATGTCCATAAATCTGAGGTACAACCGGAAGTTTCTTTGAGTGAGATGAGATTGAGGTTTTTCAGTTGTTGCAGGTACGTATCTACCTCAGGAACCTCACCGCTGCTATCCCTACATTTCAGTGTTATATGCCCTTTGTACATAAAATTTGCCACTTTGCACATTTAGAATTGCCATTGTGCTTGCATTTTTTTTTTTACAGTTGTTACACACACGTCTACCTCGTTGACCTTAGCGCTGCAATCTCTGCACCCCGGTTGCTCATGCTAACCTACTACATTACTCTTTTATTTGCCTCGTTGCACTTCTAGAATGCCATTTAGAAATTGCCATTTGTACCCAAACAACTGTTATCTCACTTGTAACATACACTATACCTAATACAATACCTAATAAACTTTCTGCCCTCCTCTATTTGCCTTAATTGCACATTTTGCATTGCCATTTGCACCGCATTTGCCTTCACTGCACGTTCCACTTATCATGTCAGTTATCGTCACATAAAAAGTCAGTTATCGTCACGTAAATTGATAGTTATTGAATCCATGTCATTTGTGTGCCATGAAATGACATAGCTTTGGCAATGTATAGTTCATCTTCAGTCTCGCTAGCAATTGTTCAGTTCTTATGACTATTCCAAGTAGTGAGTAAGTAGATACTAGTAAGCCTGTTACTGGCTAATAAGCTGTTACAATGGCCAGTGGCAAAAGCTATGCATTTTATAGATGCTATTTGTGGTGGAGGTAAACTTAATAAGAAACGTTGGTCAGTTTAATACAGTGATTAATGGTGTCTAGCGATATATTCAAACTTGGCTTGATGTTAATGCGTGACAAAATTATCTAATGTCAAGATGCTATACTGACACTGGGCAAATCAATAGCACTGTGGCATAATGGTTAAGTGAGGGCACAACAGTTGTCACTTTTAATTGCGGGCCGGCTGAACTAGGCTTGCCTGGTTCCTTTTCTGGTTTTCTGAAACGGTTCATTCATAGCCTGTTGTGTAGGTGAAAATTACATTAATTTAAAATGAATCAATAGCTTGCAACACTGTGCATGAACTAAGCTGAAGCAGCACCTACAGTTGTAGGAAGTTGTTTAATCTGGGAGAGGGGGCCTCGAGCAGAAAATGTGATTGCCTTGGGTGGAGAAATTAAAGTACTTTATGTTTGTTATTTTAATTACTTTTATACATTTTTATCAATGCCCAGTTCATGAGGCCCCTGTTGATGTGCGGCCTTAGGCAATCTCCTCTTCTGCCTTATGGTAAGTCTGTCACTGCTAACAACACACTTAGCTAACGTTCCCTATATGCTTGTTCAGAAAACATGAACAAATAGTTGCCTCATAAATAACGATGCATCTGGTATTATCATTGTAATGCCTTAGTTGCACTGCCACTGGAAAACGAGGTCCTGCCTCATCTTGATATTCATTCAGCTACTTTAGTTGATTAAACTACTCTGCACATACATTGTGACAGAGTTTGTTTGTCTTCATCTGTGATCCATGTGCTTAGCAGTGCAAATTGTCTATGTACATACTACATCATAAGGAATTAGGTTTTTGCTTTTCTCTTCTTTGAATATGATTCTGGGTCTCTTCATAGAGCATGACTGACAAAGACAGGTATCTTTAATTTATAGTTTTGCATCTAATTAATGCATGCATGCTGTTCTATTGTGACTGCACCACACATTTGACTTTGGATTATTCTGTTTTGTCAGTCTTTCACATTTCTCTTTCTAGTTACATGATTGCACATAGTACTGGCCTGTGTTTTCAGCTGCTTATTTAGTAATTAACTATACAGAAAAAAAACAATACTCTGAATCAGTGTTGTGATCAATTTGTAATTTTTGCATTTAATTAATGTTAGTCATTGAACTGTAATTGGCCACACCTAATAGGATGCTGGATTTGAACTGAAAGAAGATATAGGGACATTTAGCCTGCACAAATATGAATTAGGTGAAGAAACAGCATGTCCCCTGCAAAAGGATTATTAAAGTTGAGTATTATGGTTAAGGGATGACTGTAATCTTTCTCTACTTGGTTTGAAACGTGTAGATCTTCTTAGTCTATCCTCGTTCACATCTAACAGACCTGAAGTCTATTTTAGGCTAACTGCAAACTATATTCCCCTCGGCAGACTGTTTTAAAGTCATACTGTATATAAACATTTTAACAATCTTCTCATATTTTCTATTA
Source organism: Esox lucius (assembly GCF_011004845.1). NCBI lineage: Eukaryota > Metazoa > Chordata > Actinopteri > Esociformes > Esocidae > Esox > Esox lucius. Next base: position 5,455,253 of record NC_047591.1, read on the forward strand.
TCTGCTGAGAACAGGCTCATATTTCCACTGGTTCAATAGTTGAGGCCATCCATCTAGCATTGCCATACAGCCTAAACCACATTCACTTTATTTTAGTCAAGGCTTGATACACCTAAACATATGGAAATGATCTGATCTGCCCCTCTACTTGTTTTTCTTTCCTTTTATGCCATATCAACCAGAGAACCAAAACTACCCCTGAAGGTGGCTATTTTTTTAATAGGCAGATTATTCATTATCAACATTTCTTGAAAATGGAACCTAAACCGTCAAACCTTTTCCAACAACTGGCAACACAGCCCATTGGCATTTCTACCCTTTCTTTCTCCCTGCACTCATTAACATTTCCTCTCCAAGCTGTTTCCTGGTCTTGTCTACTTCTCATTTGGCCTTACTAACTAGAATGAGGACAATAACAACAGCGTGAGCTGCACAACATTCTCTAACTCGAGGGGTCATCCTCATTCTGCCGTCATTGCCTTCAGTCTAGTGTGGCTTTTATTCACTGTGCTCAAAGCTCTGTAGAACTGGACCTACATCACAGAGACTCAACAACAACCAAACAAACCACTCCCTTTAAGCTCAGCAGGCGAACGAAGGAGATCCGGGTCTAATTAGGCAACTATTTGCCTGTGATCCTTCAGCATTAGTCATTTGATAGACGTCTCAGGGACACAGCCGTAGGGTTCGCTACAGAAGCTGTGTGTTTTTAAGGGAAGCTACAGTACCATTCCCTTGGGTAAAAAAGAAAACTAAACACCATCATTACAACAACAATGGCAATAATAACTGCAGCTGTTATAGACTATGAAATTGCAAATCCATGTATTTTTTCCTGTTGTCTGCATTTTGCATTGTTATTAGGGTTGGTTTACTGCAGGAAAAAACAACTTTTGGCCACGGTGATGTATGGGGTACTGTGTTAATTTGCAAGCGTACCGCTGAAGATGCATAAATATGGCCTCTTTATATACTTACAACAGATGCCTCTAAGTTTGTTGAATTATAAACTGAAAAAAATTATAAATGCAACACTTTGGTTTTTGCCCCCATTTATCATGAGCTGAACTCAAAGATCTAAGTCTTTCTCTATGTACACAAAAGGCCTATTTCTTTCGAATATTGTTCAGAAATCTGTATAAAACTGTGTTAGTGAGCACTTCTCCTTTGCCAAGATAATCCATCCACCTCACAGGTGTGGCATATCAAGAAGCTGATTCAACAGCATGATTATTGCACATGTGTGCCTTAGGCTGGCCACAATAAAAGGCCACTCTAAAATGTGCAGTTTCACTGTATTGGGGGGGTCTGGGGGGGGGCAAAAACAAGTCAGTATCTGGTGTGACCACCATTTGCCTCACACAGTGCAACACATAGAGTTGATCAGGTTGTTGATTGTGGCCTGTGCAATGTTGGTCCACTCCTCTTCAATGGCTGTGCGAAGTTGCTGGATATTGGCAGGACCTGGAACACACTGTCGTATATGCCGATCCAGAGCATCCCAAACATGCTCAATGGGTGACATGTCCGGTGAGTTTGCTGGCCATGCAAGAACTGGGATGTTTTCAGCTTCCAGGAATTGTCACCAGATACTGACTGGTTTTCTGACCCCCCCCGGACTCCCCCAATACAGTGAAACTGCACATTTTAGAGTGGCCTTTTATTGTGGCCAGCCTAAGGCACACATGTGCAATAATCATGCTGTTGAATCAGCTTCTTGATATGCCACACCTGTGAGGTGGATGGATTATCTCTGCAAGAGGAGAGGTGCTCACTAACACAGATTTTGACAGATTTGTGAACAATATTTGGGAGAAATTTTGTGTACATAAAGAAAGTCTTAGATCTTTGAGTTCAGCTCATGATAAATGGGGGCAAAATTATAAATGGTGTTGCATTTATAATTTTGTTCAGTATATCTAGCTTTAGCACAGGTAATAGTACTAGCCCATCGGTTCTCTTTGCCATTGGGGTCTGATGACCTTAGTGACTGCTCTGTTCAGAATATCAGAATACTTTGTTTTATAAGCATCCAGAGCTCTGATCTCTGCCGTTGGGACACACACACACACACACACACACAGGGACAGCCAACCAGAGGTGGAGCCAGCCAGAAACGAGTCAGCCCCCGCCAAAATCAATACAACAAAGGTCATTGCTACTCCAATCATAGCCGAGTCTATTCTCCGTTCATTGTATTTGTTGAATGCAAACAAGTTTAAATGAGCACAATTACACACAAGCTCTGTGTTGTTATATCAATTGAATGTGACATATATAGAGAGAATTCCATGTAGTTAATTTTGACTGATTAGAAGAGGAGGAAAAGGGAGAGAGAAGAATATTTATGGCTGTCAGCTGCGCTATTTATGGCTATTTGTTGTCCTACAGAGTCAGCTAGTGTATAGCGTAATAGTCTGCGAAAAAGGAGGTGAAAAAAATCACATACTCAATGCAATACTTTTTTTTTTTTAAAGAAGGTGAAAAAAGAACAAAGCATTAAAATAATTAGCTGTTTTACCAAGTAATTTCTGACTGTTAAAGTGATGTTGGCATCGAGTCCTACACCAACCACCAACACTGCGTATTGTTGCCGAGAGCAGCCTATCGCTAATCCAAGTGGAAGGCTTTCCCGTGTTTATGAATACACTCCGCCGATTTTTCAGACCTCGCACAAGATCCCACGTCCGACTGGGATGCAGCGGGATGGCCAGGCACACGCCATCTGTGGGATTGACCTGCCAAACATGGGAGCCATCAGCGTCATCAGTCAGCTTGAGAGGAAAGGATTCAATGTGGGTGACACCTGACCACCATTCATCTGTCCATCTGTTTCTCCCATGCCCATCCAGCACCTCCCTTTCTCTCACACTCTCTCTAAGTCTGATGTCTGAGCTGATGAGCTCTTCCTGTTATTGAGGTTTAGCTAGTATCATTCAGTTCTGTAGTGCCCTACTTTAGCCTTTTCTCATGAAAACATAGTTCGGTACTCTGCTTGTATGTACCACTGTTGTTATTTTGGAATTGTTTTAGGTTTTTTATCATTTAAAAAAGACACCGAAAACAAACATGCTCAGGAGTAAACTTTAATTTACAAATGTTTCTCTCTGCCTGCTCCTAGTCTCTTGTGAGAAGGGTGCTGGTCCGTGTTATCCTATTATGGCTTTATTCTTAGAGGGGAAATAATAAACGTCCTTTCTTTCTCCGCTTATCCAAAACAGGATTTCGATTGATTAACTGCCATCGAAGCAGGGCATCTTTAGATCGCTAAAGTCTCAGCATACGCAGTCTTGGAGGCATGGAATTTTATAGTCTTTAGTGATACTAAAAACTGCTCCTGTAATAGGATGATGTTTTTGTTTGGCTTGGGAGATACATTATTAGGGAAGGAGGTGGGTTACCAAGGTTCAAAGAGTTGCACAGGTCCATCGTCTTCCACCATCGCCCACATCTCAACGCCGGTCAATTTGTATAATTTACCTCAGTTCGGTCCCTGGCGGAAAGCTCCAGTTTGACGACCCCTGAAACGGAGGAGTCAGAAGTTGTATCTAAATGAAATGGCTGAGATCTTGTGCAGCCAAGTCAATAATTCGACTGAGAAATGATTCCCCACATAGCCGTCTGGTTTGCAGTAGGCAAAAGAAGTGAAAGCAGAAAACAATGGAGAGAAAGAATGTGAGACAGATAAATAAAAAGATACTATGTTCATATTTTACCTTCACCGATGTGATTTGTAGAAAAGTAATTCCAATGTATTGTGATTACGCTTTGACTTCAAAACAGGCACTATACCCTCTAAAATATGTTGTGGTTAGGCAAGAACATTAAAATATTGCCAAGCCGGGAGGAAAGTGGCCGAGATACATTTTAGTGCGATCAAAAGTAAGCAGTTCTATTCAAGCCACAAATGTAGTGGTACTAATGAAAGTCACTGGATGTCACTAAATGCACAGGTTTCTTGTAACTGATGTACCTTTTCAATAATTATTGTTGGTTGCCCAGAGCACTCCTTAGGTGCTGGAGTTATTTTGAGAAATCCGATGAGAACATCATAACTGGTCATGTTTATCCCACCCTAAGAACTGGGATTATAGATCAAAGGCTGCTGAATGAATAGTTGATAAAGACCTTATGGTTGTTATGCAATTCTAATTATACCGATATATTGTGTGTGCAACTTGATATGGTCAGAAATGGAACATAAGGTGAGGCCTCACTAAACTATCATCTACTTTACAATACTATATTTTGAGAGACTTTGCACTACTTTATTATAATTTGATGAGTGATCAAGGCCAGAACAGATTGACTTAATGTTAATGTACTTTTCATGTTGGTCTGATCTTTGTGGGTAAGGACACTTTTCAGTTAAGGGAAATAGGAAGGTGTTAAGTGTCGTGGTTAGGTGTTAGTGGGAGCTGGGACAGGTGACATGAGTGAGGGTGTCCTGTTCTCACTGTCTTACTTTAATAACCAGAAGACATGAAGAGAAAGTAAAAAGTTGTCAGTTAGAGACAACCGTCTGCTAGTGGAAAGCCAATTCAGTTAATGTTGTTACTGATTTTTATATAACAGGATTACATTTAGTTAAAGGCAAAAAAAAAGTCAATAAAAACAATTAATAATTTGTAAATCGACTTTTGCTGGTAACTTTCATTATATTCAATCCTCATGAGAGAAAGAAATGAGAAAATATCTAAAAACTTATTTTGGTTTTTCCTTCAAAATGATTTCTTATACCCTTAAAGTCTTTGTTAAATACTTATCCCTGAGTTTAAAAATTAAGGCATTTGCTTAGCTGTAATATTTAGGTTGGAAAATGGCGAAACTATAAAAAATGTGACCCTGAATTTGAAAAAATAACAGTGCATTAAAATAATTAGCTGTTTTACCAAATCATTTCTGACCGTTAATGTGATGTTGGCATCGATCCTTTTGCACTTGATGTTTGTGCTAAGGGATCTTTTTACATGGAAATGCTAGGTGAGACCCCCCCCACTTCACATGCCAGACAGGGAATTTAGTTCATCTCTCATAGTCAGTCATAAGCCAGCTTGCGGAAAGACACAGGGATGGAAGAAGGGGAGCACTGATGTTATGGAGAAGTGATTACCCACACTGAGCTGAAGGGATGAGAGGAGAACAGGGGTATTTTATTTTGTCAATTGAAGTGTGCAAATGGAAATGTCAGAGCAGCCTGAGAGTTAATGAATGTGATAGGGAGAGCAAGTGCCTCAGCCGAACGCCTGATCAATCGCCAATGGCTTTTGAGTGGGATGTTGTTTTTGTTTTGCTGGCTTTGCAGCTGAACGTGCCAGTGCGCTTCCAGAGTGTGGGCCAAGGAAGGAGAGAAATTGTTTGGAGTTTGAAAATCAATAGCTTCATCTGATTCTTCCAAAAGTCTGCGAACCACTTTGGATTGGGCCTCCCACACATTGGCCACAATCAATGCTAAAATAGAACAGAATAATGAGTAAATGCTATAGTCATACAAGAATTGAAGGATATTCGGTATAAGCCAACCACTCAAGTATGGTGTGAGCAATAACAACCCTCCCAAGTCCCATAAACTAAACTTAAAATACTAATATTCCACTAAAGGGGACATTCAACATGGCTTCATTACATGTGGCTTTGTTGGTTCGTACTTCCTCATCAACAAGTCTTGGTGTACTGAAGCTGAAACAAATATCTCAAATTCCATTTTACCTGACAGTGAGTTTCTCATGCTGAAACACACACCCCAAAATTGGCAGCGGGAGCTAATGTGTTTTTTTTGTGAAACCCGTTCTTTAGCATTCCATGTCAGCAGAATATGCCCCAACGACCCGGTGGTGTGCAACGCTTACAAAGCAAGCTGGCATGAGCTCCAAAATTCCATCAGAAATGCAAAAAGAGAACACAGGCTCAAAGTGGTATTAATGTTTGACAAATTGGACTTGCGACACATGTGGAAAGAATTACACCGTCTTAGTAAGTAGTGCAAATCCAGCTGCAAGGTGCCAACCTCCTTCCCAGATGAGCTCTTGCTGTTGCAGACATTCAGGTGCTCTTGCTCACTGAGGCTGATGTGAGGCGTTTATCCCAATGGGGTGAATGCTTCCCAAGCCACTAGCCCAGATGGCCAGTTGTGATCTCACCGTGTGCTAATTAGCTTGGTGGATGTCTTTGCTGCCATCTTCAACCTCTCTTAGTCACAGGCTGTTGTCCTCACAGTGTCAAGGAGACCACCATTGTTTCATTGCCCTAGAAACCTAGATAACGTGTCTTAATGGCTATTGGCCCTTTCATTAAGTGTTTCAAGAGGTATACCATTCCTCAGAACAACTGCAGATTTCCAAGATCACTGGACCCACTGAAATTTGGCTCCCCCCACAACAGCCCCACTGAGGATGGTATTTCCATTGCTATCCACACTTTCACAACAGCTCTGGAAGACAGGATGATCTACAGTTGTGGCCACATTAATCAGAAAATAAACAGAAATTACATTTTAAAAAAATCACAAATTGGCCTTTGGCCAAAATATCTGCAGTTGCTCACTTCCTTCTGTAAGATCCATGACCCCCCCCCCCCACCATTCAAACAATAATTTGTGATATCATGTTTTCTCCTGCAGCCACGTACAAGGAGTTTGGCTACAGTAGCATCAACCTTAAACTTGTTGATAACATTATATGCGGTGAAAATTGTCCATGCTTGGCTTCAATCTTGTGTCTGTTCTCAGATAATTCTCTGGTTTTTGTTCTTTTACTCCATGCTAACTACTTCTAGAAGGTATCAATAATATTGGCCAGGCCATTATAGGATTTATTTTTTTAGATTTGGGCATTTTGTTCAACTGCAAAAAATAATGTATGAATATCTGGATACCAAATACATTTAGCATTCCAACAGTTCTCTATAGGAAATGGTGGAATATGTGCAATACTTTCGGGCACAACTGTAGAGGCTGTACAGCATTCAACGCAGCTGCTGCCTTCAAACTCATCCACACCATAGAGCACTAGATCTGGACACCAACATGAGATAATATTAGATACTGGACATTCAGATGGGCTGAACACAGTCTGTGTGGATTGGCAACAACAACTCCTCCTTACTGACTTTCAACACTGGGGCCCCCAGAGGTGTGTCCTCTGCCCTCTGTTTTGCTCCCTGTCCTCTCACAACTGTGTGGCTCTTACACGCCCCCATATATAAGGCCACGCACAGTTGTAGGCCTTATGACCAACAATCAAAGTCAGCCTACATGTAAGAGGTGAACTTGTTGGCATCATGAGGCTAGAACAACAACCATTCCAACAACGTCATGAATTGTTGAGTTGAGAAAGGTGAGGTGCCCCACGTTAACAGAACCGTAAGACCCTATAGCGGGTAGTAAAGATGGCCTCGTACATTACCAGGCCGCCTATCCCGAACAGTTACTGGAGAAACTTGGCAGCGTTATCAAGTACCCCATAGACCCCAGCCACACGCTATTCATCTGCTTACCGGACAGACTGGGTCTGTATCGGACCATGAGATCTCATACCAACAGTCTCAGTGACAGCTTCTATTTACAAGCCATTAGACTGCTCAACACTTGAACTAGCCTGGCTGACTGCACACACTCGCACACATTATTGCTACAGACACACTACATGGCTGCTGCTAATATACTCCTTTTTACTATTTAACTGTTACTGTTTACTACTGCTCAATTTAAACACTCCACTCCCCAACCCGAATACATTTTTCTTGAAGTGTAAATACTGTACTTGCCACATTATGGCCAGGAGGTCCTATTCATACTGTGTGACAATTATTTTAAAACCTAAAACTGTAACTGTAGTTTCATCCCCCAAATGGTTGGGTTGAAATGTGAATGCATGTTAGAAAATGCTCAAAATTCAAAAGGTTTATAAGCACATATATTTAAAACAGGGACAATACAGGTGCTGGTCATAAAATTTGAATATCATCAAAAAGTTTATTTATTTCAGAAATTCCATTCAAAAAGTGAAACTTGTATAATGTATACATTCATCCACACAGACTGATATATTTCAAGTGTTTATTTTAATTTTGATGATTATAACTGACAACTAATAAAAACCCCAAATTCAGTGTCTCAGAAAATTGGAATATTGTGATAAGGTTCAATATTGAAGACACCTGGTGCCACACTCTAATCAGCTAATTAACTCAAAGCACCTGCAAAGGCCTTTAAATGGTCTCTCAGTCTATTTCTGTAGGCTACACAATCATGGGGAAGACTGCTGACTTGACAGGTGTCCAAAAGATGACCATTGACACCTTGGAGAGGATTGTGAAACAAAACCCATTCAAAAATGTGGGGGAGATTCACAAAGAGTGGACTGCAGCTGGAGTCAGTGCTTCAAGAACCACCACGCACAGACGTATGCAAGACATGGTTTTCAGCTGTCGCATTCCTTGTGTCAAGCCACTCTTGAACAAGACACAGCATCAGAAGCATCTCGCCTGGGCTAAAGACTAAAAGGACTGGACTGCTGCTGAGTGGTCCAAAGTTATGTTCTCTGATGAAAGTACATTTTGCATTTCCTTTGGAAATCAAGGTCCCAGAGTCTGGAGGAAGAGAGGAGAGGCACATAATCCATGTTGCTTGAAGTCCAGTGTGAAGTTTCCACAGTCAGTGATGGTTTGGGGTGCCATGTCATCTGCTGGTGTTGGTCCACTGTGTTTTCTGAGGTCCAAGGTCAACGCAGCCGTCTACCAGGAAGTTTTAGAGCACTTCATGCTTCCTGTTGCTGACCAACTTTATGGAGATGCAGATTTCATTTTCCAACAGGACTTGGCACCTGCACACAGTGCCAAAGCTACCAGTACCTGGTTTAAGGACCATGGTATCCCTGTTCTTAATTGGCCAGCAAACTCGCCTGACCTTAACCCTATAGAAAATCTATGGGGTATTGTGAAGAGGAAGATGCAATACGCCAGACCCAACAATGCAGAAGAGCTGAAGGCCACTATCAGAGCAACCTGGGCTCTCATAACACCTGAGCAGTGCCACAGACTGATCGACTCCATGCCACACCGCATTGCTGCAGTAATTCAGGCAAAAGGAGCCCCAACTAAGTATTGAGTGCTGTACATGCTCATACTTTTCATGTTCATACTTTTCAGTTGGCCAACATTTCTACTGTGCTTACAGTACCAGTTCTTTCCTTCTACTTATTAATATCCCAAACCATTTTTTGGTGAGGTGAGAGTTTCTTAATCCTGGTCCTCGGGACCCAAAGGGGTGCACATTTTTGTTTTTGCCCTAGCACTCACAACATAGGGCAACATTTGAAACAGGTGTATGAGTGCTAGGGCAAAAACAAGGACCAGGACCAGGATTAAGAAATCCTTGCCTAAATTATTGGCAATATTTTTGATGATTTGTCATAATGTATTTTTTCCACTATCATTGGTACATCTTTAGACCTCATGCTGACAGACACTGTCGTGGAATTTCTTGAACTGATATATTAATTCTATAAATGTATAAAGGAATTACTGGTTTTAGTATCAGGTTCGTGAAATGGTACTGAGTCCCCATGTTTAGATTAGAAAAGTAAATGTGGGAGTGGGGGATCTGGTCCCTGTCTATATATTTATGGTCATCATAAAATGGTATCAGTAGATCTGCTTAAACCATCCGTGTATCTGTTCTTTGTCCAGATGGTTTGTGTCCCTTCTGAGTTGAAAAGGTTGCCTACAACGTCCTTAATTCCCTGGGATAAGGTGGGGGACAGCCTGCCCTTGTGGGTAAAACCTAGGTATAGATGGAAGAAAGGGATCTTGTATTGTTGACACAGGACAGCTGTGCAGTATCTTACCACACCCCTTTTACTGTATAAGTACATGATGATTTGTCTGTGTTACTTTAGAGATTCTATAAGCTTTTACTCTTCTCTCCTTGCAAGTAAATAAAAAACGCTAATTGTGTCAAGAGAATCTTGTTTCTGTACTTCCAAAAGAGTTCTAATCAATGGAATTGCCATCATAACACCAACAAAAAAGGTATCAAAAGAGTTGACAGTTCTTTATACCTACACAAATCATGCAAACCAAACTGTTCAAACACTTTGGCACCCTGAAATTTGGGCTCTGCAATTTAACCCCACTATTATGCAAAATGACTAATCCCAAGAATTGGAATCCAAAGGCAAAAGAATTGTCAATGAATACATGTGTCTGTTAAATGACAAAATGTGTATTTGCATCAGAAAGCAGTGAGCAACACCTACTGTAAGCACAATCACATTATCAATCACATTATCATCAACTCTTGAGGGAGTGGTGTGGATGGAAGGTGTGTTATTGTGTGGATTAATCAGTAGTGTTTAGACTTGATCCATTTCTCATTACGGGCAGAGTATTTCAATATGCACTGCGGTATTGTATGGGTTATGTATCATCATTTTGTCTCTTTTGCTTTAGAACTGTCTGCCGGAATGCTGTTATGTTCAAAGGTGGTGTGAAGCCGAATGTGTGTTCATTGCATTCAAATGTTTTTAAGGTTTCCTGTCCTGTTTCAATTGTCAAAAGTCCAAAGTGGAGCAGTTCTAATTTGATTGTACTATTTTACATTTTAAATTTTTCGTGTACTATTTTACATTTCCCTTTGAGAATAATTAAATCTATTGATTATTGATTAAATGCAGATATAGTTTAATGAGTAAACCTTTAGATGTTCATTTTTATTAGTATTTTTTGCTATTAGTAATCTTAATGGGTACATGTTTTCCCACGCAGAGCATATGCTTCAGTTGCAAACTGTGCATCTCTGATCTAAGATTTGAATCAATTAATTGAATACTGTGCTAAATATTGCAAGGATCGGCTGTTTAGACATTGTTATGCAATTTTGAATTACTATCTATTACAATCAGTCCCCTGCAACAAAACCTTCTACCAAACTACACAGGTGAACATGGCCATTATACAGTGCTGCTTGATGGTATGTGAACCACAAATGGATGGGCATTATTTAAAAAAAATTATGTATCACCTTTTTATCGGTTTTATTTGGTGATTTGGTCAATAATTTTACCACTTGATTCAACTTACCTGCTTGATTTAACCAATACAACTTGAGGTTCACTTGTTTTTGCGGTTGCACTAATTTCTTTTTAATTTAGTTTTTCTACTACATGCATTATTTTTTCTTAACCAACATATGGAATTGGTAAATATAAAACTGTCACTGCAGATAAAAAAGACGGGTTCTAAATTAATAAAGATTTTTTTTTCATCCTTCATTCATCTTCTTCCGCTTCATCCGGGGCCGGGTCGCGGGGGCAGCAGTCTAAGCAGAGATGGCCAGACTTCCCTCTCCCTAGACACTTCCTCCAGCTCTTCCGGGGGGACACCGAGGCGTTCCCAGGCCAGCCGGCAGACATAGTCCCTCCAGCGTGTCCTAGGTCTTCCCCGGGGTCTCCTCCCGGTGGGACGGGACCGGAACACCTTCCCAGGAAGGCGTTCCGGAGGCATCCGAAACAGATGCCCAAGCCACCTCAGCTGACCCCTCTCGATGTGGGGGAGCAGTGGCTCTACTCTGAGCTCCTCCCGGGTGACCGAGCTTCTCACCCTATCTCTAAGGGATCGCCCAGCCACCCTGCGGAGAAAGCTCATTTCGGCCGCCTGTATCCGGGATCTTGTCCTTTCGGTCATGACCCAAAGTTCATGACCATAGGTGAGAGTAGGAACATGGGTTGACCGGTAAATCGAGAGCTTCGCCTTGAGGCTCAGCTCTTTCTTCACCACGAAAGACCGATACATCGACCGCATTACTGCAGAAGCTGCACCGATCCGTCTGTCAATCTCCCGTTCCATCCTTCCCTTACTCGTGAACAAGACCCCTAGATACTTAAACTCCTCCACTTGAGGCAGGCACTTTCCACCAACCTGAAGTGGGCAAGCCACCCTTTTCCGACTGTATCATCATTTTGTCTCTTTTGCTTTAGAACTGTCTGCCGGAATGCTGTTATGTTCAAAGGTGGTGTGAAGCCGAATGTGTGTTCATTGCATTCAAATGTTTTTAAGGTTTCCTGTCCTGTTTCAATTGTCAAAAGTCCAAAGTGGAGCAGTTCTAATTTGATTGTACTATTTTACATTTTAAATTTTTCGTGTACTATTTTACATTTCCCTTTGAGAATAATTAAATCTATTGATTATTGATTAAATGCAGATATAGTTTAATGAGTAAACCTTTAGATGTTCATTTTTATTAGTATTTTTTGCTATTAGTAATCTTAATGGGTACATGTTTTCCCACGCAGAGCATATGCTTCAGTTGCAAACTGTGCATCTCTGATCTAAGATTTGAATCAATTAATTGAATACTGTGCTAAATATTGCAAGGATCGGCTGTTTAGACATTGTTATGCAATTTTGAATTACTATCTATTACAATCAGTCCCCTGCAACAAAACCTTCTACCAAACTACACAGGTGAACATGGCCATTATACAGTGCTGCTTGATGGTATGTGAACCACAAATGGATGGGCATTATTTAAAAAAAATTATGTATCACCTTTTTATCGGTTTTATTTGGTGATTTGGTCAATAATTTTACCACTTGATTCAACTTACCTGCTTGATTTAACCAATACAACTTGAGGTTCACTTGTTTTTGCGGTTGCACTAATTTCTTTTTAATTTAGTTTTTCTACTACATGCATTATTTTTTCTTAACCAACATATGGAATTGGTAAATATAAAACTGTCACTGCAGATAAAAAAGACGGGTTCTAAATTAATAAAGATTTTTTTTTCATCCTTCATTCATCTTCTTCCGCTTCATCCGGGGCCGGGTCGCGGGGGCAGCAGTCCTAAGCAGAGATGGCCAGACTTCCCTCTCCCTAGACACTTCCTCCAGCTCTTCCGGGGGGACACCGAGGCGTTCCCAGGCCAGCCGGCAGACATAGTCCCTCCAGCGTGTCCTAGGTCTTCCCCGGGGTCTCCTCCCGGTGGGACGGGACCGGAACACCTTCCCAGGAAGGCGTTCCGGAGGCATCCGAAACAGATGCCCAAGCCACCTCAGCTGACCCCTCTCGATGTGGGGGAGCAGTGGCTCTACTCTGAGCTCCTCCCGGGTGACCGAGCTTCTCACCCTATCTCTAAGGGATCGCCCAGCCACCCTGCGGAGAAAGCTCATTTCGGCCGCCTGTATCCGGGATCTTGTCCTTTCGGTCATGACCCAAAGTTCATGACCATAGGTGAGAGTAGGAACATGGGTTGACCGGTAAATCGAGAGCTTCGCCTTGAGGCTCAGCTCTTTCTTCACCACGAAAGACCGATACATCGACCGCATTACTGCAGAAGCTGCACCGATCCGTCTGTCAATCTCCCGTTCCATCCTTCCCTTACTCGTGAACAAGACCCCTAGATACTTAAACTCCTCCACTTGAGGCAGGCACTTTCCACCAACCTGAAGTGGGCAAGCCACCCTTTTCCGACTGAGGACCATGGCCTCGGATTTGGAGGTACTGATTTTCCTCCCCACCGCTTCACACTCGTCTGCAAACCGTCCCAGCGCATGCTGAAGGTCCTGGTTTGAAGGGGCCAACACAACAACATCGTTGTCGAAATCGTGTGGTCCCCAAACCTGACACCCTCCGACTGTTCAAGTTCAACAGTTAAATAATCTATAATTGCACAAGGGCTTCACATACTTTTAAGCAGCGCTGTATAAAAGCATGTGACATGCACAAATAATACAAATTATACAAAAAGATCAAGACATTGAATAACTATAAGTACAGAGAGTGAAAATAAGGTCACAAATGGGTAAACTACCCCTTTAAGTCTATAAAGAATTTCAAACACCTCAATGTTTTTTGCAAACGCCAACGTCAGTGAGACTTACGACAGATGTACTTAGTTTAAATTTAGAGCCATCCACCACAATGTAACGTGTCAGGGATTTGTGCATGTGCAATCACATTTTTCTGACTTGATGAGTGTTGTTGATGCCGTTTCACTACGTGGGATACTAGCGTTTGCAGTATTCTGTTTTGACAAGAAGGCTAATTTCTGCTTTGGGTCATCAATATTTGTGACACTGCCATGCTGGTGTAAATATAGCATAGTCATTTGTTCTGCTAAGAAAGCGACATGGTTGATGGTGTACTCAGGGATTAGTTTGATTTGATTGTTACTTTGTTCTGTGTAGGCAATAGGCGGTTCTGGTTTTGTTTCCTAATAAATTACACACACTCACAAACGTGCACGCAGCATTCTCCCTATGGTGCAGTATCTTTGGACATGTGTACCGCACCCACAAACATAACCTCATCTACCTACTCACTCGAGACAGAGATGCAAAAATGAAGTTGAATACACTTTTTGGTCTTTTATTCATGTTCTGAGACATTCTGTAAAAATAGACTCCCCAATGACAATAATGATAGCTAAACAGAGATAACGAATTTCTTTGTAATGTTTGTCATACACAGGGAGTCTGTACTGTAGCCATTTATGCTGGCTGTCAAAACATCTGTCATTCTGTCAGCGGAGCTTTATTTGTTCCGAGTTGTTCAGAGAGTTGACTCACTCTCCTTCTCCTCTGACTCCACTCATTAGCGGCGCCCCTTTTGATTCTAAACAAGGCTTAATGCCCCCTCTCACATCTCACCTCTCTAATCCATGTCGAAATCCATCAAAGGTGTCACAAACTTACATCCACCCCCTCTTTTTGTGTGAGTGCTAGGAATAGATCTTCAGGACCAAAAGTGGCTTAAATACAGCTACTGAATAGAGAGAAAGAGATCTCTAACAAAGACCAGTGAAGTCACTTAAAATAGTCATTTCTACTTTGATTTTAATGATGGCAGTGCCTTCAGATTGTGGAATTTGGATCCAGACTGTTGAACTAGGCTAAGGAAAAGACAAAGGAAGTGGACACTGTCTAGCTGCTAATTGCTTGTGGCTTCACAGAGAGAGGATGATCCTCGTTATCATCAATGTTCTCTTGGAAACAAGTCACAGGACATCAGAGGGCCTTTTCTACCAACTGGATTGAGGCTTTTACTGTGCTGGTCATGAGTACTTTTTTCTGCGCAGCATCTAGTGGTGTGTGCATTATGCATGCATGAATCTTCAGCACTAATATGCATTCATAAATGGAGATTCCGATCTGTAATGACCGATTGAGAAGGGTTTTGAATGCTAGTGCTAATTTTCTTCCATTATGAAGTTGTTTGAGAGCAGGCATTCACATCACCGCATATTTTAATAGGTCACACAATCATTCCCTTCATCCTTTAGATTAACAGTTTATATTGCCTTTTAGAAATATTGTTTTGAGTGTGTAGATTTAGTTTGAGAAGCAGATTGCAGTGACATGCATGTCATCATATCGAGAGAGCTGTTAACTCCCTCTTCTCCCTCATTTCCACACCCAAATAATCTGAATAGATCATTAATGGTAAATGCAATTATCATCAATATGAAATTGCAATTCATTTTTGCAGTGATCTGGTTTAATTTGGAGGATTTGTCTTAGCAGGGATGAGAGAAGACAGCTGGAAAGAAAAGCGAGGGAGAGAAGGAAAAAGAGAAAGTGTGAGAGAGAGGGAAGGGAGAAAGAAATCTAAAATGATAATGAACATCAAACACTTTCTCAAATGTTTTTGTTTTTTGGTGTGGAACTTTGTAATGAACTGAAAGCATAAAAGATTGTCAGTTTTACACAACTATTTAGAATCCATATTTTGTCCTGCTTGCACATAATGGGTACTTTGCATATTATGGATTCTAATGCATGGGTAGGGTATTTGTATGTAACAACAAGACCTGAGTGAAGACACTACCAACAGGCACCGGAGAGAGTTTAATTAACACAAAAGCCGAAGGAAGCAGCACTGGCAAGCATCAAAAGGACGACCACGGCAGCGGATATTATACAGTAAATAATGCGCCAATGCATATAGATTCTATATATGGATTATGGTGGCAATGTTAATAACAGGAAATGATCACAAAGGATTCTACAGAGAAGCTTTTGGCTTAAATGAAATCTATCAAAATCTAATGAGGCATCTATTTTTGTCAACAAAGAGAATAATGCATGAGAATGGCAACATTCTGGGGACATACTGGACATATCCTCTGCTTTTGTTTAAACAAAAAAAAAAGAAGTGTGGAAGGTTGGAAATAAATGATTAATGCACTATATATTGCCTTCAAATTGAGGTTGGCCATTTTGATATCATCCAATTGTGTGATAAATTTGCAAATTGAATGATGGTAATATAAAACTCGAGTAGTATAATACATTTTCTAACCTGTTATTTCTGCATGCTCCTGTTAGTTCACAAGGAAATTCTATGAGCCAGTTTTGTATGCCAGTACATTATTATAAAAACGTTTATTCATTGCTTTTAGGATGTTTTTTGAAGCCAATTTGTTAGATAGAATGACCCTCAACAGAATCACAGATAGCAACAAGACACACCCCTAGACTGTAAATATATAAAACATGAAAAGCACTTCTATATCTAGGGCCCTATAATTTCCAGGTTGTGGAGAACGCGGACCGAATCGCAGAATCCAGCAAAACACGGAATTGAAAGAATTATATTTTTTGTTTTATTGTTATATTGGTTTCTATAAAAAAGGTATACATAATTATAATATTGTAGTAAAAATACTAATAATTACCACTGCATTTTACCTATTCTAAAAGTGCAAAGGATCTGAAACAACATCAGGCTCTGCCGGCTTTGAAAGCAGTGTGTCTGCGTGTTCCTTGGTGGTTGTGTGGCAGTGACAGAGAATCTAAAGATGATTTTTGGTAACATTAGGAGTCTCAGTCCCACCGTAGGGGACTTGTGTTCCACACTGTATTTACCGCGGATGTGTTCTTTTCCTATATTAAACAAGCCTGCAGAGCCTTTCCCTCTCTGCCCAACCAACCTGGTCTAGCAAAATCCATCTCTCCACAAGACCTCGAGACACTTTCATCACTACATCACCGGAATGTGGCCACCTCTTATTGAAAGCGGAACACACAAAGTTCCATTAAGACCAGCCATGTCATGGCGATGGTTGCGTATTCTTGGGGCAGGTTTAATGTAGAACACAACCATGGCTGACAGCCATGACATTGTGACAGTCCTCTATAATCATTACTGGGTTGCAGACTCATGCGCCGAATTGTTTCACTCGTTCTCTCCATTATTGCAAGGACACATGTAGAGTCTAGCTAATTAGGCTCCCTGCAGCCGATCGCTCCATAATGGCTGCATGTCCAGGCATGGCTGTGCACCGAAAAACAAAGAGAGGAGTCATTTAATTAATGACCAGGGAACCAACAATCCATTTGGAGATGGGAGGATGGGATGTCCAATTAGTGCGAAAGAATCCTTACTGTCTCATCTGCCTTTGATTTCTTTGGGTCTGATGTTCTCAATGATGGAAAGATACTGTCATGGTCCAAGGTGTTGGCACTCTTGCACTTCATTCAAATAATGAACTGTACCTTTAATATGTAGTTAGAAATAATTTGATTTCAAGCATGTAATTCTGCTTTACTTTGGAATTGTACTTACTTGTGATGTGCCGAGTTGGGTTAATTATATTAACCCAACACACATCCCCAAATCTATCTGACTAAACTGCTGACCAGCAAATAGAAAATCTCAATGCTCCAAAAACATTGAGGTGTTTAGCTCTTCAAATTGCTTGGCAATGGATTTGTAACCCCTTCCTGACTCATGGGCATCCATAATGTTTCTTCTGAGGGCCCTGGATAGCTCTTTTTGATCTTGGCGTGTTACACCCCCATATGGTTAACAACAAATCCAGCTAAGTTTCTAATCTTTATGGAAAGATGGACCCTCCCAAGTTACTCTATAATGATTGTGTAATCATTTGCACCTGGTTTTGTGCACCTGATTCAATGTTTTGCCATTTTATGTAAAGGTAGAGGTGAAATGGCATTTCATAATGACATTAATGATCAAAACGTTTTTGTGGGGTTTCTTGAATTGGATTACCTTTATCAGTGAATGTTTGTATGTGGTTGGAATTGAGCAGCGACTTCCATATGTCTAAATACATATATGACTACTTTCAAGGGGTTTACTTTTTCACATGCAAAATAATTCAAACCACAACCTATTCTCTCATATTATTTAATTACAAATCGTACAATAACATTTTGTTTTCAAAATATACTCCAAATGTACTTTTGTCAAAAATTCTAAAGTATGCATGTGTGGAATCTTTCCTAGCAAGGTCAGTTTGCTAATCAAGAGAAACATGCAAATGTGATAACAGTCCTCATCTATGAATCAACACTCTTTTAGCCTCACAGCCAAGCTCCAATCAAAACAGCTCCGTGGAAAGAAAGCGACTGATGATAGCAGATGTGCTTTGGAGGCTTGTTGTGTGTGTGTGTGTGTGTGTGTGTGGGTGTGTGCGTGTGTGCACACATGGGTGTGTGTATGCACTGCTGGACTTACCGTTACATAGAACAGGCAATTGCTTGGGGCCTCACATCATCAAGGGGCCTCTGAACTGGGCATTATTAAAAAAATATATATGATATTAAAATATGTATGTGCGTAATTTCTCTGCTTGAGGCCCCCCTTTTCCCCCTTTCAGGTGGACCAAACAACCAAACAACCCATTGCCACAGGCTGCTCAACTCACCTTTCTCGTTCTGTCTTGCTTCAGTACAGGTGGATTCACGGGCTGTGTGCATTGTGGTTTTTTGTGGTAGAGTTGATTTGATAATACCATTCAACATTGGATATAGTTTAAGTGGTCAGTTTTTTTTGGGGGGGGGGGGGTTATTCTCAAAGCCTACATAATGAACAAACGAGCTTCATGTTTTAAGACCAGATTTTAGGAGGTTTCAGCAGTGGAATGGTTAAGCACTATAGCTTTTTCTTATGTCCATAAGAGTGTCAATTGTAGGGTTACTTGGGGTGAAATGGACATCAAAATCATATTTTATCATGTTTTTTGCGTAGAGCAGTATTATTTTATTGA
Organism: Esox lucius; assembly: GCF_011004845.1. Classification (NCBI taxonomy): domain Eukaryota; kingdom Metazoa; phylum Chordata; class Actinopteri; order Esociformes; family Esocidae; genus Esox; species Esox lucius. The sequence continues at coordinate 5,474,266 of NC_047591.1, forward strand.
GCATATTTTATCATCAAGAAATTATAATTCAGATAGTTTCAGCAGAAATAGATTAATGTCATTGATTTTTGGAGTCGTGTTTCCTTTGAAAATGTCACCAGAACTGAGCTTACCAGCCTTTCTATATAAACTTCTAGCCCAGTTGTAACACTGAGAAAACTTCAATTCTAACCAATGGTTGTAGTTCACTATACCTACTGAAAACTAAACTACACCAGGTATCCACACGCCAAGGGAAGTCCGGGTGCTTGGGATGTGCAGACCATGTCGTATCCGCAGCACCCCCGACGAGATTCCAAAATTCGCAGCACCCCCTGATCAAAACATCTTCCCGTAGCCATGGGTATCCGTCCAAATGTTATGGTGGGAAGCAGTAAGATTGGCACCAATTCACAGAGTCTGCCTTTTTGTGCTAGGGAAGAACATTTGAAAGAGACGGTTATGCACAGAAACACGATAGAAATGGAGATAGCATGAGGACAGGCAGAACTGAAAGAAACAGACTAATGGCTTTTGACCACTTTCCTTTTGACAAGCTGCGGAAAATTCACCATGACATCCTGTCTCTACTTTTCAGGAAATACATTGCAATGCATGTCAGGGATGAAGATTGTCTGGACTAATGCTAGGTTAGTGTAGAGTAGACAACAAAGGTGCTTAGTGTGGGGTACACAAAATGTCTAGCTCTGTCGTTTGCATTTATTATAAACATATCTGCTCTATGTTAACGTTTGTAGACTGGGTGGGTAATCTACAAACAATACAATTGCCTTCAAATGTCTGTGATGCAAATTAATTTGTCATATAGGCTTAATGGAAAATGCAAAATGTATAAAGCTGCCTAAGAGATTGAGATTCATTTTCTAATGTGACAGAAGAAAAACGTTTTGTGTGACATTAATTCGTAAAATGTCAGTTTGGTGGTTGTTGTGATTGCTGGATACTCAAGTGACCTCTAAGATAAATAATTACATTTAGCCTAATCCTTGGGTGCTATAGCTGTGCCAGGATTTAAAATAAATGTTGACATTTCACTTTTTATTGGAAATGTTGCCTGTAGCTGCACAGGCTGACCTATGTAGGAATACCTAGCTGTAATGAGAACATAATTCAAAGAGTAAGATACGTGAAGAGCTTATGGATTTATTCAAGCTCTTTGTATAGCACTTAATTGTGGAATGTAGATGTGTGTTTCATGGAGTGAAATAACATAAAAGGATTTTAAAAAATCCCATTCATGGGTTTAAATATACAAATCATATGGTTGGGATATGCATTAAAAAGCAAACACATATTTAAACTTTTCTGGAGATCCATTATTTATTTATTTGACAGAAAAGTTCCTAATTTTCCTGACATTCCTTACCAGTTGTCTTAGTTTTTACAACTTCTTAAAACAACAGCGTTTAATTTCACTAAAATGCACAACATACAGTGAACTCCATAATTATAAATGTTTTTGGCTTTATCTCTGAAGACCGATTTTGTGGACAAAGATTAAAAGCCTTTTTCTAGTACAAAAAAAATCAAGGTCATAAAGAACTCCATTGAGGTTGATTTGTTTAGTCTTAGACTAGACAATTTCTGTCCACAAAACCGGCACTAAAAGTTGTGATGTGAAATGTAAAAAAATTAAATATACTATTAGGTTATAGTATAGATTTTCCATCAGGAGATCTTCCTGGAAGGGACTTTTGCCTCCTTTGATCAACTAATGGAAAACTGACCTCCCTAGAAATAACTGGTGGGTCTTTTTTTTCATTTTACAATTATTATTTTTTACTGTTGAAGGCTGCAGATATTTCCCTTGTTCCGTATATGTCTTCTAAATTTTCATTTGCTAAATTAATGGAAATAGAAATAGGCATGCATCTGATTGCTATATCCTAACATCTGCCAGATGAATGTAGCAAACACAGGGAAACCTGTGACCTGCATACACATACAGCTGCCCCATTGTCATCAAGGGATTTGTTGAGCAGCGGATGTGCTTTTAGTTATTTACTCACCAATAGCTACACCATGGGAGGTTAAATAGTGATTGGGGTCATGAAACATTTTGTCGACGAAGGGCAGGTGGAATGACAAGAGCAACAGTAGCCTAAGATTTTAAATTATCTGTGACTGGAAAAAAGTAGGGTCATTTCTTTGTCACTAAAACAAGTGAAGTGATGTTTCTAGTTGCAGGAGAGGCAGGCGCAGTAATGAATACAGACGAGCAGGAGCCCCAAGATGGACGCCACACTCGCACACTCGGAAACGTAATCACGTTTCACTGGGGCAGCCTAAAAAGTGGCTGAATCTGCTGCTACATTGTCTTACTAAGATTATTTCCAAAGGGTTCTGAAAACTTTTTAGCGACAACATCACTTAATTGTCAGTAGCGTATTCATGGGGCAAGCCATGAGTGATTTGTCAACCTGAGCCAAACACAGAAATAGGGTGTGTACGTTGTGCTAAACATTATGACCACCTGCCTAGCATGCGTTCAATGTGTGCAGTGTGGCAGGGCGCTTTATCCTCCTGAAAGAGACCACTGCCATCAGGGAATACCATTACCATGATCGGTGCCAAACTTTGCCAAACCTGGTCTGCAACAACGTTTAGGTAGGTGGCACATATCAAATTGACATCCGCATGAATGCCTGTACTCAATGTATCCCAGCAGAACATTGGTCAGGGCATCACTCACCCTCCACCGCCTTGTCTTTCCACAGTGCTTCCTGGTGCCATCACTACCCCAGGTAAATGCCACACACATACACGGTTTTCCACTTGATGTAAAAGAAAACAGGACTCATCGGACCAGGCAACCTTCTTCCACTGCAAACGACCGTCAGTTCCGACGGTCGTGTGCACATTGTAGGCACTTTCGGCGGTGTTCACTTCACCTGCTCATCAATGTATACTATATACATTTTAGCCCTGTTGCCAGTTTGTGGTTTGTCCCTCCTCGGGCCACTGTCAGTAGGTACTCACCACTGCTGACCAGGAGCACCCCACAGGCCTTGCTGTTTCAGAGATGCTCTGACCTAGTTTTTTGGTCATAATTTGGTCCTTGTCAAAGTCACCCAGGTCTTTACTCGTGTCCATTTCTCCTGCATACAACACATTGACTACGAGAACTGATTGTTCGCATACCATCTACCCTGACCTTGACCTTTATACATCTTCACACCTCAAAATGTGCCACTGATCCCAGAATCTATGAGCAGCTCTTCCTGGAGGAGACTCGCATCTCAATTCGGCAGAGTTTGAACATTCCGTGGCTGACCATCCAGGAACATCATACATTGGGTGATTTGAATTTATAAACATTTCTTGCACCTAATGCATTCTTTTTCAAAACAGTTACATTTTCCCACTACACAAACAACTACAGACAGTGGACACCAATAGTTTTCTCTATATATTTTACAAATAAAATCCATATTGCTTTCGGGAGTTATTTAATTACTTTCGGGGTTATTAAATTGAAATTGGTGTACTAGTGAATAGTACACCAAGTTCGATTTGATCTAAAAACAAAATGCCATCTCATCTGTAATCATTATCTGTGCTCAAAATAGACATTCAATGAACACTTAACCTTTCTTTGATGATCATAGACAATTATTTCTAATGGGCTTTCTGTTTATCACAGGGTTGTTAATGAATATGTTGTAATGCTGACTATCCCACTGATTTACTTATGGCATTAAGGATACTTCAATTCATGAATTAATACATACAATAACATTTCTAAATAACTAATACTTTTCCAATACCAACTGTGCATTGATATTTATTGTGTATACAGTAAAACAGAAACTACAGAAAGCAAATATATTTTTATGGATGTTCATTATTATTTACTTTGTCTTAAAACATTTAAAACATTTGTTTATACATCTGTTATTTTATAATGATGATAAATAATATTTCCATGGAGTTTGAACTGGTGCGGATCCTTGTATATTTTGCATTCAGAAAGTATTCAGACCCCATCACTTTTCTAAAACAGATTTAATTGATTTTGTTCCTTATCAATCTAAACACAAAACCCGATAATGACCAAGCAAAAACAGTTTTTTAGAAATTTTTGCAAATGTAATTATAATTATAAAACAAAAAGAATGAACTTAAAATGAGCTCAGGTGCATCATATTCTACTGATCATCCTTGAGATGTTTCTACAACTTGGAGTCCACCTGTGGTAAATTCAATTGATTTGACATGATTTGGAAAGGCACACGAAAACATTTCTGTATCGTAAGCCATCCAGAGAAGTGTCTCCCATCATTCTTAAATGTTTAGAATCACAAACACTCTTCAAGCTGACCGCCCGGCAAGCTGAACAATGGAGAGAAGTGCCTTGGCCAAGGAGGTGAACCTGATGTGTGGAGATTGGAGAACCTTCCAGAAAGACAACCATCTCTGCAGCACCAATAAGACCTTTAAGGTAGATTAGTCAGACAGCTGCCACTCCTCTGTAAAAGGCACAAACAGCCTGCTTGGAGTTTGCTATAGGGCACCTAAAGAAGATGAAACATTTTGCCATAGAGCACCCAAGAAAATGAAACATTCCCATCAAAACCGCACATCAGTATCATATTTACTGGCACAATGATCAAACGTAGGTAGAAGTTTCTAGGATTGTTTTTAATATCTGTGTCTTTTGTATGTACATTGATTAATTCACTTAAATATTATAAATAACAAGAATTCTTCTGTTTTTGCACCAGTTATGGTCCAATTTTAATGGCTTAGATACTCTCTACTCATTCTGAATGCAGGTTGCAGATTAATGACAAAAAAATCGAATTATGTATCCTAACGCATGGCTGGATTCCATTAGGAATTATATATCGCTGCAAGCTAGCATAATGTGACTTGCAGATTGTGTGGAAAAGATAGGCATACTGAGTCTTTTTGGTAAGCTGCATCATATGGCTCCATTCACTTAAAAGAGCAGCATACCTTATCTAGGCTCCCAAACTGCTTTTCATTCAATATGATTGAAATTCAACACAGAACCATGAACAAAATGCAAATCTCTTATAGAAAACCCCAAAAGTAGGTTACCATTATGTCAGATTGTAATAAGCACATTCAAATAAATGTTTTAACAGGCCAAATAATTAGATTGCCTGCAAAAATACAGTGAGAATTCATCATAATTTCTTTACTTGATGCAAAAATAAACAACAAAAAACTACTTTAAAAGCAGTACAGTAGTTATAGTACAGTATGCTAATCAATGAGCCAAATAAAAAACTAATTCACAATTGCAATTCAGTTCCCAATGTTCACCAAAAATGTGTTTGCAGATGACAAATGTACAAGTGCCATAGTTAGCAGATTGTCCATAAATCCTTTTTGGAAGAATATGTAAAAAGTTTAGGGAATATGTAAAAAGATATTCACAGATATTTTGGAATGTTGGCAAAAGGACAGTATTTTAAAATGTTACTTAGTGTGTATACCACTGTAAATTTAAGCTGTAAATAAACTATTGGTGTTAACAGACATTGCCTCATATAAGGTTTTATTTGATTAAAAAAAATATTTTACTAATGCTGAGGAACTGTGACAGCATCAGTATTGAGCAAAGTGTTAATTTAATCCTGAAAAGTGTTGACCCACACAGAACCAACTGTCAGTGTTGATTCAAACATGAGTGATTTTGCTATGTGCAGAAATACAGTACCTTCATATGGATAGAGAGAATGCTTTAATATCTCAGCAGTGCAGATGGGACGTTGAATATTACAAGGTGGTTCAAAGAAAAATATTTGAAGATTCATCAGAAACTCTCTCCGCTCTCTCTATAGATTAAATGACGACACCTCGGTGACTCTTTTCATGTAGGATTTATCCCAAGTTAAATCCCAAGGTCTCTCATATAGGGGGCTGCGAATGTACAATTACATGGAAAAAAGCTATCACCTGAGTTACATATCTGCTTCAGTAAAGAGTGAGAAAGAAAGAGAGCAAGAGATGGGCGCAGAGGTGGCATGCAAGGTAGAGGGGGAAGTTTGGTCGAGGCATCTGGAGGTCTTTAGACTTTTAATCCAAGGATGTAATTCAATTAGGAGTTTGAGATAAAAACAATGAAATAAGCAATACCGCTAATACTCAGATAGCAGCTTGCTAAGGACAAACTGTTTGCTCTGGTTACTCTTAGCCCAGGTCTCCTCTCTGAGCTAAAACACAGTTGGCACCACCTCCATGATGATTGTGTATGTACAGGTACTTCAAAGTAAAAGTTACATTTAGGGTTTGTATTGTCGAGGCCCTGTCTCCTCTCTGTGTGGTTAGAGTAGGCTTACGTATGCCAATGATTTTAGGAACAGCAGTAACGTCAGGCAGGATTTAGGCTACCAACTGCCCAGCCGGTTATAGCTTGGGTGCAATGATCACGTTCCTACACTTACTGACTGTGTGGGGGCTCATTGATTTAACATTACGTTAGCCTACATGCTACACTAGCAAAGTTATGTACAGCTGTCGGCTGTATTAGCCACGACTTACCGTTATTTGGGAAGCTTCAAATTTCTAACAAAGTTGTTGCGCCACCATCTGTTATTTTCTTCCTGCATGTTTTGCAAGTTGCAATTCATTTTTTGTTGACTACAGCATAGTCTTTATATCCAACATTATTTTTTTGGATATCATCTTTCCAAGGGTTCTGTCTGAATTCACCTGCCGATGTTCCTCTGCACTGCCATGCTCAACTTTTTCTCTGCTTACACAATTTGATTTGCTGCTGTCAGATTCAAACCGTAATCCGTTAAATAAAGAGTTGATATGCATCAAACTTTTTTTTAACAGCATAATTTGTAATATTTGGGCTTGGTGAGGGTATCAAGTCAGTTTGAGTCAAAAGGCTCACGAGTCACGAGACATTTGTGTTAAAGTCAAAGTCAACTTGCAATACTTTTTTGGATTTTGTCAAGTCTAAAGTCAATATATTTGTGACTCGAGTCTGACTCAAGACCAAGTCATGTGACTTGAGTCCACACCTCTGGTGTACGGTGGCCATTTCTCCCCTGACAGTTTTACACCAGGTGACCACTGGATTAGCCAGACTGACCCAAGTTGTTTGGGCTATATCTCTTGGTCCAACTACCCATGCAACAGGATCCACAGGATATGTCAGTAGAGCTTGATATACATGTAATTAGTTTATGCTAATCTCAAAGCTAGTTCAGTATATATCTTTCTTTTTTTTGCATAGCTGACTGACTAGTACTATGCATTGAAGTATATAATGGCTAGCTAGTTCAAGTTAGTGATATTACAAGCTAAACAAGGAAGTGACTTTAGCTTGTATTAGCTTGCAATCCCGCACTACATTAGATAGATAAAATGACACAAAAAAAATTCTGCTCTGATCTACAATAAAGGCTAGATAACCTTGTGCCAGGTTTTGCACTGCGCATGGATTCACTGCAGTAGGTAACATCTATGGTGCTACGTTTTTTTGAGATTTGCCAAAAGAGATTGATTGTGTGACATCAAAGTGTTATATCTATTAATGATGATAAAATGCATGATGTGGCATCAGCTGAACTGTCTGAAGAGGCAATAAAGCTTAAATACTTATTTTCCATTATAGGGTGGGTTGATCTTGGTGGGTGGTTATAATGACATTCAACTAACATATCAAGTGAACATTATTAAGATTTGATGTTGAAGTTTACAGGCAATTCAAAAGGAAATTAACTTTCTTTGTCCACACGAGGATAGCAACACGAACATGTGCGTGTGTTTGTGCACAAGAACGGGGTAGACTACCAGAAGAGGCTCAAACTGACCCAATCCACTTCTTGAGCGGAGGGACTCTGGTCATATTTCAGCTCCCTTTGTCTTTGACAAATGGCTGAGCTCTAAAAGCCCTGTTCATGGTGCTGAAGGCTGCCTTGATGAATGAGGAAGGTCTTGTCTGATAAATCCTCCGTGTCACTCTTCCGCTGACGGACATTCATCATGTCTGTGATTTTTATTTCAGGGTTCCTTAATGAAACAGAAATAATGTGATTTTTCCTGAGTCTGACTGCTTTTGAGCAAGTTTTAACTGGCTGACTTCACTGGGACATTGTGTTTTTCCTTTCAGGTTCTGAACATGACTGTCTCACTATGACTTTTCTTGGTTTATTTAGACTTTGGACCTTTGACTAAAGAAGGAACATGTAATAAACCTCTTATTGAGCCCCAGTTGTATAGAAATGTTGACTATTACGCAACATGAATACATTATGCAAATACTATAGTTGCTTAACTGAGTAGATGCTGATTGGCTGAAAACCATTGTATATAAGACAAAAGAGGTTACTTCAATTCCAGTGCTTATAGCTGTAGTAAACGAGACCGTATTACATCCCATCACCTTTTAATGCTCTAGTTGCTTTGGTAACAAGTTTATAATTACAATAAGGCATCTCAGGGGTTTGTGGTATATTGTACAACTAAGCGCTAAATACAGGCACTCCGCAATGTGTCGTGCTTAAGAACAGCTCCTGGCCATGTATTAGCTGCATACCACATCCCCTTTTGCCTTGTGCAAATATTTACATTGTGTTACAACAAGTAGTGTTGCTGTTATGTGAAATACTGTGTGATCATTATCAAGGTTTCCTGGCAATATAAAGGTCAGGAACACAAAAGGTTGAAGTAAATGTCACACCATGCTGTATAGAGTTTTCATCAAGTCTACTGTGATGATTATCATGTTATGTGATAAAACAATGCTTTCAGCACACTGAAGAAAGGGGAGCAATAGAGTAGCCAACTGATTGCAAAAAACGTTGACATTTATTCTTTTTTTTTTTTTTACCTTTGCACAGATCGTACTCCCAATTGTGCCCAGATATCACAGATAGTACAGTCAATATAAAAATGGCTTTTATAACTTTACACCCAAAGAAAGATAGCAATGTTTTTTTTCCTTCAAATGTTTATATGCCAAAAATACTTGTTACTTGTATTTTCACTAAAAGTACTCAAGATTGTGATTCTGCAGTTATGACATGGCCTTGTTGATATCACTGTAGTATTGTTCTTCCAGTGTACTTCTTGTAATAGGCACTTACCGGGGCTTAACAAAATACTGTTTATCATTCCTTTCTGGGACATGTTAGGATATACAACAACATTTAGGCCATTAATTCACCATCAACTTGAGGTTTGGCTTTGTTAATATTCTAACATACTCCCTACCAACTTTCTAAGTCGCCATGTTTTTGCAATCATCCATTTCCTAAATGCTGTCTTTATAAACCATACCCATACGCAGCAGAATTGTATTAAGCATAATGATGTCATGAGAGTAATCTGTTTCTGTCATTATTAACATCACACCAGTTCACTGTCCAGATATTACATCAGAGGATTTCTGTTTACATTTGTGGATAGAATATATAACAATCTTTCAATGAAAATCCAAAAATCCTCTCCTTTAAATAGAAAGGGTATATTTCATCAAAAGTTGTACACCATGGTCACTGTTATGGTCTATTCTACTAGATATTTCCTCCGTCATAGATAGTTCTCATATCTATCTTGCCTATGGGTGTTGTACGGTACAGACTCTATTGCTTGGGGACCACAAGGACAGTTCCACTATTCTTAATAACACATTTAACAGTCAATTACAAGAGAGAGAGAGCACCATCGTCATCATCTTGTAACATATTCCGTCTGTACTGAAGGACTCAGGGATATCCAACTCCGTGTTTTAGCAGGGAAAACGTCCTCCCAAGGGGTTGTTAATTTTGTAAAGCAATTGTTATAAAGCCGCCTCTTTAGATAGTCTGTCGTAGCCGGGAGAGTGGTCTGTCTAGCTCCTACAGGTTACTCCCCAAGTCAGTGAAGTAGATGTTTTTTCTCCAGAATGTCAGTCAAGGCAAAAAGGATGCAGATGCGCATTTTTAAACAGTTTCTGCAGGTGTCTCTCGCCTTTTCCCTCCGTTTACGGTGGTGTGGGAGGCTCCACGGGGCGTGTCTTCTTTAAAAGGCATTGTCAGATACATTTATGACTGTGGGTTTCACTTCCACGGCGGTCGGCAGTCCTTTTCCGGAGACCCACAGCCTCGTAAAAGGAGAGTGCAGGCTGGCCACTGGCATCAGGGACGCTTTAGAGTGACATTTCCTTAAATCCCCATAAAGGTGGTGTTTCCTCAGAGACACATAAATAAGCAGACAGGCTACAGAAATCACAGCAAGAAGCACACCAAAGACAGCGATTACAGCCGCATCCCACTTCTCAGTGTCCTTGGCAGTCAGCTCTAATCCCTTAGTGGTGACATTGACACATTTGGTGTCGTTTTTGTAGTGGGTGCCGCGGATGTCCACACACACCTTGTACTCGGTGGCGGGAGTCAGATGTGTGAGATTGTACACTTTAACGTCAGACGGGACACGGGCAGAGAACGCCACGGTTGGGTGGTTCGGGTGGGACGCCGTGTACCACTTTATGTTTGGAGCCAGACCGCTATGGGCAGCTCTCCAGGCTACCAGGACCGAGTTGGACTGCACCGATTTGATGTTGACGTTTAGAGAGCTGTTGGCAGGCCGAGGGAAATATCCATTTACCTCCACAGAGACTGACTTCAGGTCTGCGCCAACCAGATTGTGGGCCACACAGGTATAGAGTCCAGCCTCATTCTCCGTTATGTCGTAAATGTCAAACGTTCCCTCTGGGTGCATGTAGTATTTATCGGAAACGGTATTGGGCAAGACCCTGGCCCCGGATGGCGTGATCCAGTAGATGTCCGGTTCAGGTTCGCCAAAGGCCCGGCAGTGCAGCGATACAGAACTTCCATTGTTGACACTGACATGCTCAGGCATGCTCTCGGGCGAGATGAGAGGTAGACAGATCTCTGTCATCTCCCTGAAGTGAACCTGCCGGACATGCTGTCCTTCATATTCCGGAGGCTCCACACAGAACAGTGAGTCTGGTTCCATGAAGCGTATCTTGGTCTTGTTCATGTTCATCCAGCGGACCACACAGTCGCAACGTATGGGATTGCTGTGCATGCTCACCTCACGAAGGTTGGGGAGGGACTCGACTGTAATGCTGTGTAGGGCACTGAGCGCATTCCCATTCAGCATCAACGTCTCCAGTCTGGGAAGCTTGTAGAAAGCGTTGGGGTGGATATAGGAGAGCTTAGGGTTGTTGGTGGCTTCAATCTTAGTCAGTTCAGGAAGGTTGTTGAGGGCAAAGCTATCGATGGATACCAGTTCCGGCATGCTATTGATGCCCAACTCTTTGAGGTGGAGCATGTCAGCAAAATCTCCCCGCTGTATCCTCCCAATGGGATTTTTGTTTAAATCCAGAAATTTTAGGTTTTTTAGGTTCCTCAGAGCTGTGTGAGGAACCTCAGAAAAGGTGTTGTCGTAGAATGAGATACTCTCCAAATTGACAAGGCCAGACAGTGCATCGTCTGGTAACTGTGATAGGTTCATTCTGGTCAAAACTAGACTGCGGAGGTTACCGAGGGGCTTGAAGTTCATGTCCTGAATGGACGTGATTGGATTCTCCCCGATCATCAGTATTTCGAGGTTGGGCATGGCGTCGAACCACTCACTGCTAATGGTCTGCAGCTTGTTGGAGTTTAGGTGGAGCCGGAGAAGGTTGTGAAGGCCCTGAAATGCCGTGGGGGACATGAAGGAGATCAGATTGTGGTTCATGTAAAGCTCCTGCAGGTTGGCCAGCTCGGCCAGGCAGCTGTCTGTGAGCCGACGTATCCAGTTCTCTTCCATGTGCAGGGACAGCAGCTGTGGCAGGCGCCCGAGGTGGATGTCACTCATCGACGATAAGTTGTTTTGCGACAAGTCAATCTCTGTGATGTTGGCCAGGTAATCCAATGGTTTCTCAATCTTTGCAATGTTGTTAGTCTGCAGCAGTAGCACTTGTGTGTTCACGGGTAATCTCCCAGGCAGAGTGAAAAGTCCCAAGTCGTTACAGTCAACGGTCGGGGCTTCCATGTACACAGAGCTGGGTGAGAACCAGGGTCTGATCTCACATATACATGACTGAGGGCAATCTACTTTCTCCTCCGACGCCAGAACAAAGGCAGTCATGGCAAGGCCCATGAAGAAACAATCCGCAAATGACACGTCCTTCATATTGGCCCGATTCCCTCCAGTAAGTAATTGGTCCTTGTAGATTAAGTGGCCTGAGCTGTTGCCTTCACAAATAATGAATCATTTGTAGCTGTTTCTATAGAGAATATCTACCCACCAATAGGAAGGCTTTCCCAGGGGGTTTCTATCTTGCAGTCTTGATGGTGATGATGATGATGTTGTGGCGTCCTTGAATAAAATGACCGGCTACTTAATTTTACCTCCTGAGCATTAGGGTCAGGGCTTCTGTCTTGCAGGCCCAAATAGATGACAATGAACATATACCTCAGGGAGCTCCAGTCTTGCAAAGCACATCTGGGTCAGCCTCCATTAACGTTCTGATTTCCTTTGAAAATGAATCACATCCATCTCTTGACGTCGGTACTAACTCCCAGCCTTTTCAAACCAGTCCATTCCCCCCTGTAAAGATAGAGAGGGGAAAAACAGTAAATACCACGACAGAAAGTGTGGGTGACAGAAAACCTGCGATTTAAGCATAATTGACATTTGTGATAGAGGTACATTGATGCATGTTGACATTTACATCGCACAGCCTTCAAGACACAGCGGTATGGATTTAGATGCGCTTGACCTATTGCATATAATTTGGGGGTCTTTCTGTGCCCTCCTGATATGGCATTAATGGCTGACTTTAGGAGATTCAAGTGCCTTTGGAGTTAAAGAGAGGAGACTTTATTAAATTCTTAAATGGCATATTGTGTAGGCTTAAACACTGGCCCCTATGGCTAATTGCATTGAGGAGACACCGGAATATATATCATCAGAGAAAATATGTATGGGAAACACATTTCAAAACATGAGAAGGAAACAAAAAATCTTTTAAAGGGCTTATAAAAACTTCCCTCTACGCAAATCCCTATTTGGACATTAACATGTTACAGCCCTGTCTCTAAATGCTGTTTTTTATGCTGTCCTCTCCAGAGTTAGGCTGTTACAGTTTATCATTTGTCATACATAAACACTTTCCAGTGAATGGATGGGTTTGATGGTGCTTGTCATAGCCTGGGCTGCAAAGCAAAAAAAACACCAGACAGCCACAAAGAAAAGAGAAGAAAAAGGGAAAGAGAGAAAAAGAGCGGAAAAGATAGCACATTCTATCTTTCTCTCTCTCTCCCTCTCTGTTTCCACCCTAGCGCCTCGAGATGATGACAGAAATGGCAAAGTCCGAATGGTGCTGCGGAAACATTTCAGTCGGTCCCAGTGGCAAAACCAGGCCAAGAGTTCATTCCTCAAGCCATATTGGAGCGTGCGGCTGAGAATGTGGTTATGGATGAGACTGAGGGAGGGATGAGGAAAGAGGGTAGGAATGATAGAGAGGAGGGAGACAAAGTGAGAACAAGGAGAAAGGGCGAGGGCTGTTATTTTTCAAAGCACCTGGCACTTTAATAAGCGGAACACCCAGAGCATTCTGGATAACATGGTTACCCACTGTCTCCCTATGGAAGCATTGAGTGTCATTGTATAACTCTGTGCTTAATCTTCTCTGGGGAGACACAGGGCCCTCCTTTCTCTTACAATGGTAATTTGCTTCAATGGTGTTTCGGGTTCTCACCCCCTGCTTACTCTAGTTCCTGTGTTTACTAATCACAATTAGAGACACCTTAATGTGTTTGGGTTAAACATTATTGCATTACTGCACCCAACGTACTTTCCATCACAGTGGGACACCATTGTAAGTCTCTCAAGGCCTGGTGTGTGGCACCGCTATATTGAAAGTTGCTCCACACTGCCTGTTACTCTGCCAAATTGTGGAATTATTTTGGATGCAACTTCCGTTGGGTAATCGATATCTTCGTGGGCCAACCAGGACCACTTCACGGTGGTCACATAATGGAAGCTTTAAAAGACCGGTGCCAGCCAGAACAAGTAATTGGTGGTCTACGAAAAACTTTTGTCCCCCGGAATATGTTAAATGGAACATTATTTAGTCCCAGGAATTCTTTGGATTTGGCAAGGTACTTTGGCACCCATTTGTTGGAATGGTTATCAAGGTAGCCTAATGTAGAGAAAGGTATTGGCTGCACATGGGATTAAAGCGCTATTTTCATATCCATTTAATTTCTGGCCTTCAAATCCCTCCCACACAGGACTACTATATGATAATTCTGAGTTTAATTAAGGATTCAAATGGTGTTGTGTGCCTACATAACATAACAGCCTTTCCCTGTACTTACACGTGTGATAACATTTGGGCTATGATAATCCCAATTTGATTCATGTAAACTGAAATTTTGCCCAAAAATGTATTTCTGGATGTCTTCACAATGAATAATATTTTCTTAGCCTCTGCTGTTGTGTAATGACGAAGCCTGGAATTATTACACACGTTGCAGCACTGTTGCCTTCCCTCCACACATAACGATAAATCATAAAGGGTTTTACCTGACACCTTTTGGACAAGGTTATACTACCAGAGTACCAGTACCAGGAGTGTAATATTTTGTAGGGAATGATATTCTATTTATTCAGGATATGAAGAAGCAACATTTCAATGTACAATATTCTTATAAATATAGATAATCCCTTCCAAACTGACCTCAGTTTAACTTCCATGCACTGCGCTTTTTTCCACTGACTCTGACCCCTTTCATGTTATAAACTAAGTACATGAATAACTTCGCCATTATGTCTTTAACTAATAATGTCAGGTTGATCCATGTTAAATGAGTTGCTTTAATAATGTTTAATTCATGACCCAACGGTTAGGGGAAGTTTCTGGGCTTTGCGACTACTATTTAAAAGAACATTATGAGCCATTAGTCTGTGGACTTTTAGAAAAGGAATTGGAGGAGACACCTACTTTAGATCTAGGCCACATTAATGTACTAAGTGTTACGAACACTGACAGATTCAAAAGAAAATAGCGTTAGCGAGATTATGAACAAAATGCATCTGTAGTGGTATTGTGAAACATTTGGCCGGTTTCACAGACACAGATTAAGCCTAGTCCTGGACTAAGAAATTAAGATAATTTATTTTGTAAGATATAACTCATGTAAAATACAAAGACAAAATAGCCAGTAGCAATGAACTGCTAAATTGCGAATGTCTACAGTCTTTAGTCTTGTACTACTATGTCAGTGTGAAATCAAGTCAACCTGGGTTTCCCTGCATTTTAATACAAAGTTAATGTATAGTTAATTCAGTTGACCTACTATCATGCCATAGTAAGGAGAATTATTTACCCAAGCCACTAACTACTGCATGGCAGACATGGCCTGGGTCTCAGGTCTGTAACTGACAGGACCCTGCACAGCTTCTACCCCCCAGCCATAAGTCTGTTAAACAACGCTGCATAAGGACAACCAAATGGCTATCCGCATCTGTGTCCCTTTTTGCAATATCTCTTCAGTACTGACTATATTTTAAACCCACACTAGACCCTACTCACACACACATTCACACATACTAACACTATAATGCACACACACATTCATACATAATAAGAACATACAGTGTGGTCGGTGTAGAGTCGTGTGTAGTCTACACTTGTTGTTAACAAGAATAGTTTGAATATGCTGTTAAATTTCACGTAGTCAACAAGGGGTGGGGGGGATCAATACAAATATGTGTTGCTGTAGGACATGCAGTCTAAAATGTGTCAATACCACCATGTCATCCGCTGGTGACCCAAGGAAGCTGTAACTGTAAGCACACAGCTCAAGACAGATGAGGGAAATCAGCTTTAACCCATTTAAGCTTAGGTGAAAACAAGGAGATCCGAGGAGGGGGAAAAAAGCAATTGTAGCTTGTCTGACGTTAAGTGGCAATAACTTGCATAGCACCTCATGGTTCTCCGACAGAGAGGAATGCAGTTAATACCGATACCAAATGGAATTATAAGATGGATGCTACTAATCAGCGTCCTGTTGCAGTGCAGCGTCATACAGAGGGGGAGGGGAAGTGATGTGGAATCTGTATCTTTCCCCTATGCTATCGTGTCCAGGCCAGCAGCAATCCCTCTTGCCCCGGTTTGATTAGGCCAGCCTGTGAAATAGAGCCACTGTAATAATGAGTGTGTACAGTGGTGTAGAGTGTTGCGCTCCTTCTGACTCCATGACGGTAACTCAGCCGTGCCACAGCGGCTCAGCTTAACCTCGACCGACCAGCCCTGCGCTGTTTGTTTTGTGGCTAGCTGCTCGTTTCAAAGTGAATTGTAAATCTTCTAGTCCGGGACGGTTGGCTGGGGTCGGGTGGAGGCGAGGGGGAGGGGTATATGGAGATGATTACTTTTGAAACCGGTACCAGTCACTTGTTTACGCCAATTTATCAAAGGATAAGTAAGGTGGTATGCTTTCGCGGGATGGATGCTGCTTCACATGAAGACAATTTTCCATACTGACATTATGTTCTATTTTTCAACAACAATAAGAACTCAATCAATGTGCTGCTGTCAGAAGGAGGTAAATTAGTCTGGGATTGAGAAGTGAGGAATATTAAGGTAATTCTTTTTGGTTGTGTGTCGACACTCGTTGATACAGTAGGTGGTAAGAAATAAACAACACATTCTGTCGGTTCGGATCATGGGTGAGAAACTGCAAAATGCACAGTGATGTGTCTCCACCAAACGTGTTGAAAGGGAACATATTGGCCCTCAGGGATGTGATTATGTAGCCTATACCATTTAGCCAATAACAAGACAGCATGCTATCTGCTGAAAGGTAGACATTACCCTTGCAGGGCTAAAACTGTTTCCCCAACATAAAGGTCATATTCGTAACTGAAAAGTAGGCCAGTGGAGAATTGCCTCTTTTTTACAGGAGGAATGGTTTGTGTATTGAAGAAATACGCCTCAAAGGCTCTCTCTCCCTTGCTCCAACCCACCCACCCCTCTCTCTACCTCTGCAATTTTCCTGCCGTTCCCTGTTCTCACCCTACGTTCAGATTTGTCTCCTTTTTTATCTCCCACTCTCAACTGCTCTCCCCCTGTTCCTTTACATCCCCCAACTCTAGGCTGCTTTCACTTTTTTCTTTTACTCTCAGGATGAAACCCCTACAGTGGTGTCCTCTCCATCTTCAACCCTTCTCCATTCAACACATTAGCATCACTATCTCAGTGTGAGGAGAGGCACAGTGGTTCCCTGACCTGCCTGCTTGCCTACCATCTGACTTTCCTCTCAGGTTCCATGGCTGGCTGACTGGTTGGTTGAGGGCTGCATGGATAATCCGCCAGGTAGGTGGCGTTCTGGGCCACCTGTCCCTCCCTCTGCCCTTCACCTCATTGATTTGCCATTAGCCTTTTTTCCAAGGTAAGGGGAGAGTCCATTAAACTGTGCCTTCTATGCAGTGTGTGTGCATAATGAAGTTTTGTGTGGTGTCGTGGAAAGGGGGGGGGGGTGGACATTTCCCTTTACACCTGCTCTTGCATGCCTGCAAATCAGCAGCAAGTCAACAGTTAATGCAGAATCAATGTTCCAAATTAACCCCCCAGGTCTGAGCTCAGCCTAGCTCTGCTTCGTGCTTCTCTCATCCACTGGCCAATGCCCTTGGGCTGAGTAAGAGAGACCAGAGAACACGCACACTTGCACACAAACGTTTGCCTATAGTTACCTGCAGACCACATGGAAACAGACATGATTGCATGCAAGGACACGAACGTCATACATGCACATGTACAACCAAGTGTGCACCGAAAAGTTAGCCACGCTAAAATGGAGACTAAGGTTTCCTTTTCTCATCATGTTAGGCTTGCTGTTAAGAAGTTCAGAAACAAGCCAAACATTCATTTTCTCATCCTAATGCACCACTGTTCTGTTACACATCTACATAATACTCCTTGTAGTTAACAGGAATGAAAAGGGACAGGCAGCAATATCACTCATAGACGGGAGGAAATTTAATCTGCAGGTGTGAATGTGGCATGCATGTCTTGGAGATGCACAGCTATCTATGTTTATGTTTTAGTTTTTATATTTCTTCTTGTGTGTATATATATATATATATATATATATATATATATATATATATATATGTGTGTATATGTATATGTATGTATATTCAAGAGGCCATATGCCTGTAAAGACCCACTTTTTTCTAAAGGAGGAAAAAATCTATCTTTATATGCCACTTAAATGCATTTAATGCCAACTAGGCCTTCTTTATTATGATTTGATGGCTCTGGTAGGATATTCTAGGGGAGTGATTGTATCCTATTACTTCCATTCACCTGGTTCAGAACATCCCTGCATAGCTACTCTGAAAGAGTCATTCCATATGTGATTTGGGTTATTTTCATTAAATAAAAGTGGCATAAAAAGTGACACTTTTTTTTGTCCCTTTGGCTTTGTATTGCAGCACTTAGCATCTGAAATGATACAATGACTAGGGGTGCAGCCTGTCAACTTTAATTTGAGGGTACTTTCATTCATATCGGATGACCCTCTGGTACTTTTCGGCGCATTTGTTGATAACTCCGTCCGGAAACACTCAGAATACAATAGGTAAATGATGTGAGGACAGTGCCTCAAAGGATGTAACAAACGACAAGGGTTTGAATGAGAGTGCTGACTTCACACCCCTCTGTAAAGAGGACACGGTCATTTCAGTTCCATTTTGTGACTCAACGAAGATACTTCAACTCTTTTTATATTTCATTTTGCTCTCCTGGCTGTGCCGTTTAGGAATTAGAGCAAGCACAATTTTAGATCTTGTGTATGGAACATAACACTACCATCGCACAATTACTGTTGTTGTTTACAAAATCCCAAAACAGCCCATTTGAAATCGCTATCTGGGTCAGCTGGGCATCATTTGAAAGCTTGTTATATTGTCAACATTAGGAGCTAAGTTATAAAAATATGATATTACGGGGTTAGTCTTTCACAAGGCAATTCAGGCAAAGATCGTTATTTTAATATGCATAGGAGACGTAAGTGCATTGAGATGCTTGTTCCGACCACTTCTCATCCTAATATACAAAAATAGGCTCATTCAATTCAGAACAGCCCACGTCATCTTGTAACTGCACATCAAACATAGAGATCATAAAACATTGACTCTTTATAAGAAGTGAGTTATATGATATGGAAATATGAAGCAGTCATTTTGACTCAGGGGTGTTTGGCTTTCTTGGGTGACATCAAGGCAATATTATAATCCTCAATGTCTCATCTTCCAAAATACATAGTCATAATACATACATAATACTTTGTACAGCATTTGCCGCACTCAGACAACAAAAGCAATTCCAAGTTGCCCTATTAGCATGAGGAGATGAGGCTACAATACCTACTGGAATTCATGCTGTCAGTCAAATCCATTCAGCGCTGACATCAGGTCTAAGTTCAAAGTCTGATTTCATAAAAAGCCAATGCATTTCAATGCAGGAGGTAATCAGCATCCAAATCTGCTAGTTTCAACCTGAACATGGGTTCAAGAATTTAAGAATCTATTGTACGACTAGAGCTGTGATGGACATGGAATTTTGGGTGGCCGTTGTCGGTTTAGTTTTCAGTCATCTACTTGTTAAATGTGCAGGCCCTACCAATGAATCCCTCTACTTTACTTTATCTGCAGGTGCTACAAAGCAACAAGTTCTGTTGTGTGAGGCTTTTATGGTTTCTCTAAAATGAAATCAATATATATTTTGTACAAATCTATATCAAGAAATGTTATATATTATATTAAACCCTGCAAGCATATCAAAGCTCCAGACTGGGATCTGTATTAGGTTTATTTTCTGCAAAGGAATTGGCATTGTATGAAATAGGGCAAGTCGTTTTTTTGATGTTTTAAACTCACAAAAGCATAGGAGCTAATGAACTGGATGTTCTCAGTCCCCAACAATGGTTAAACGGCATATGGATTATTTTGCCTGTACATGTCCTTTAATTCAATTGCACTACGACAAAAATACTGGTTAGCAGAGTTTCTGTACTGCACATGTGGCTGCAGAGTTAGATAAATAAATCACCCCCTGGCAAACAACTACACAAACAGTAGGTTAACAAGCATACAGACAGGGGCAGTCCCATATTAGTCTTGCGTGGACAGACCTTGAGCATGACAGATTGTGGAAATAAGCCTCAAGAGACTATTCAACATTTAGTTGATGTCCTATTAATCTGTTTATGTAGTTGCCTCCAAAGTTTTGTAGCAGGTACCCAGGATGCAGAATTTTCTCTTCTACAATACCTTATCTAATTAAACAAAATGTGATAATTATTTGTGTTGTTATATCATGCAGACCTTCACAGTATATTAGGTTTCAACATTGTATAAAAACATTTGCCTAATCCAAATATTTTCTAATATAAATTAAAGTAACAACATTTTATTTCAATGATAATAATACCCACATTACCGAGGGAGCATTAAAAAATGATTGCTACACTAATTGTCCCTCTGAAACAGATAAAGGCCTCTGTAAGGCCAAAATATAATTTAAAATTTGCCAAATTGATGGAACATTTATCAGTTATGTTTTTAGATTGAGATGTCCGATCTATGTGAACGATCTTAAATCTTTACAAAAATCCCCACATTGTGATATACAAAATGTATCTTTTGTTTTGGTTTCACATGGAATCATTTGAAAGGAAAGGCAATCTGCTGTGAATGGACTAGATGTTTACATCCTCAGCAAATGTTTATTGAAAATATATATATATTTGCACAATGAGCACTTTTTAGTAAAAGCACTGGTTACAGTCAACTAAATATCAAGCATAAATGTAACATGAGTCAAAATGTCTCACAATAAGAGAATGTGGTTTTAATAATGAGATAATAAGCCACCTAAGATTTCTCCGATGACAGCTTCTTGTTATTGTTTGTAGCTGTCTGACCTTTCGGAATCATAACAACCAACACCCTTCTACCCCGCAATCCGTGCATGGTGCACGTTCTTATTGTGAAGCGGTCAACCATCCCGTCTTTCCATGTATTTATTGATGTTGTGTATTGTTTACATACCGTATATGCGTATTTGGGATTCTTTCCCCTGTGTTTCTAGTGTTATGCATGTGTGTGGCTGCAGATGATGATGCATGTGTCTCTATTCGTTCATCACATTGGATAGATTGCTCTACTCCCCGGGCTTTAGTCCATTTAGTCTTAGTAGTGTCACTCATAAGCAATAGCTTTCCATTAGTGTATCCAGGACTATATGTATTCATCTCACATTTTACATAACAGATGGACAACACAGCAGCAATTCTCAGACATCTCTTCTCTTTTTGAGAATGCCACTGGCATATTTCCCCTTTCAGAATGGTGTCCTTTTTCACTTTTCAATAGGAGTTACCTTTGAATGGATGAAAAGGTGTCACTAGATTCAACGACCTTTAGGAATAGATTGGAAAAGATGAAATGTCATTGATGCAGGTGCACGGCAACATTTTGATTTTTTCGATTTTAACTTGCTTGTGATTTCTCTTTCCCTTGCTTGGGCTTGTGGAGCCCCACCCAAGTCCGTTTGTAAACATGTAAGCTGTCAGCTATCAAAGCCCTGTACTCTACTGTACTGTATGCTTGAATGCTCTAGTCTAAACTCTCCCCTCCAGCTGTCTGTCTGCACCACTGTTTACCAATGTATTAGTCACATATCCGATTCAAACCAGGGGTTTCATGTTATACATCATTATGTAACTTAACAATTAATTAGGTGCAGGAGTGCGCCACAGTGTGACTTGCTTGTCTTTATTTTGACACTGAGTGTAAAGACTGAGAGTTGAGCCCACACATCTTTTGGTCCTCCTCATACTGTAGATAGATAGCCTAGAAAATTGCACTCAGCCTGTAAATTCTCCTCTAAATATATACACCCACACACTGGAATCTATCACAGGCTGTGGCAATTGAATGAGAAAACCCTTTCAAAATCCAGTGTTGTATAGGACCAATGTAATGTAGCCCTAACACAAGCGATAGAGCAATTCAGTGGTAGTATGCACACTGTACTTTACTGAAGGTAGTTGCCGGAAGAGGAAAACATAATGATACATTTTAAACTACATATAATCATAACATTTTATTTTATGAGTTTTATTCCCACCTTACAAGAAGTAGGTTAGTGCAGAGAAAAGAGTACAGGCTCTTACAATCACATGCTAAACACAAAGCTAGCAACTTAGTATAGTCAATAAAAATTTAATTTTAAGGAAAATGAAGTAAATACGCTGAGCTTTGAAAACATCAAGACCAGTATCAATGTAATCTAATCAGTAGTGTACAGGATTCTACAATTGTTAACCAATTCCGTTTACACTATACTGCTGCTCATATGCATACATGGTGCATACTTTTTCCTACTGGATTCCTACTCCCGTAGGAATCAGACCCACAATGCCAAGTGAGCAAAACAGGACCGGCTTTTGTGCTATAGTTAATCAATGAGCCCCAAGAGGATGTGGCACATGGCCAAAATACCAAGGCTAGAGAGTCATTCCTAGGTACGACACAGTGCTGAGTGTCGTTGTATATCAACCATATATCACAAATCTGAAAGATGTATTGTTATTATATACTGGTTGCCAACACAATTACAACAGTATACAAACACATTGTTTGTCATACTGGTCATATACCTAGCTTTTAGCTAATCAGAAATCCAGGTTCAAATCACCTTGTTTATATGGTCTCATATCCTATGGATTTCAGCATCCTGGACACAAACTACCCAGTTTGTGATATGCTATGCAGAGCTGAAATATAAACATAAAAAAGATAAAATACATAAAAAGAACACCTAGGATTGTAATAGATAGGCATGACAAGTACACTGGTTTACCATTTTCTCATCAAATCATTTGAGGTCTCCATCAGGGGCAAATGGCAAGGACATAATGGTTTTTAGGTTTCATAGAAAGCATCGAGCAATGCTATATAATTACATGTTCATATTGAATAGTTGTAGTTAGGCTTCTCTCTAGAATGGGGGGTTGTATGGATCCATTGTGCCCATGTTCATTATCAGCCCCATTAGTTTGCCTAAGCAATAAGGGAGATTGATTCACTGATAGCCTAAAGTAACAAATGGTCAACACTAGAGCTGGAATGATGAACTGAAAAGGATTCACACCGATCACTAATCCCAGACATGTTGCTGATATCGTTCATTGCGTTAATGAGCCTAGAGAAATGTGAAGTTTGTAATGGAATACGTTTTGTGGATATGGGTCAATGTTAATGGGAACATTGATGGCAACAACGAAGTAGAATTAGTTGTTTAAATGATTCAATGATGTTGTAAACATATTATTCTATGTATCATTATGGCATCGATTCAGGCAATGTATCGCTATATGGATTTTTGTCCATATATTGTCCTGTCAACAAGATGTTCTCTATAGTTAATAGTTAGAAGCATCAACCATCCAATTTTTGTTATATTTTTTTATCATGTTTACTTATTTAAATATGCCATTAGGGCCCTACATGTTGGAGAGGTTAAGAGAGAGGGAGGGATATGGAGAGAGGGGTGGGGGGAAGCTGCCCAATATACTGTAGTTAAAGGATTAGTGACAGTAATAATTACGGAATAACTCTGGATGCAATGCGCTGATATGCTAATGGATGGAATGGATCTGGTCCACGATGCAACGCATGTGTGCGCCTGTGTTTCTGATTCTTTGGTGTGTGTGTTGTGTGTGTGTGTTGTGTTTGTGTGATGTGCATGTGTGTGTGTGTGTGTGTGTGTGTGTGTGTGTGTTGTGTTGTGTGCTGCGTGTTGCCCTGGGTTATTAAACGAGCTTTCGTGGCAGGTAGCTACAGTGAACGAGTTCTCTCTGATTGCAACAGGATGATTCAACGGAGGGCAAAGTGAGAGGGAATCGAAGGGAGGGGAGGGGAGTTAGTCACCATTCTGAGGATTTCTAGATGTGCCTTCTGTGTGCACACTAAATGCATCAGCAACAGGACATCAGACGAGCATCTTAGCGTATATACGTGCCCCAATGCACCCACTTTTTCCACATTCCATGTCATAACGCTTTGGTATGATCTCATGCGTAAACCATTTCCATCATAAAGCGCATTCTGCATAGTTGCGCAAATGCGTCCGGGTGTCCGAAGGTTCGAGGACTGTCACTGGCATTTCAAGCTTCACTGCTTTTCTGCAATTCCGACTGCTTCCATGCATTTCTGATTTGCAGTAAAACACAACAGTAACTATTTAAACACATCCCGTTTTCTATAGCTCCGCAACACCTATCTCGTTATGCAATTGTTTAGGATCTACTGTGTCGTCAAAGCCTTTCCCAGATTGCAAACCAGATATTTCCTATTAAGTTCTTTGAAATCCGTTGTGCAACAGTAAGTATCAGGAATCTCTCTAGATGACAGAAAAAATATCGGCAAAAGATGGGAACTTACCCGCAATAGTAATCTTTTTCCATCGACCGATATGTAATCCCTATATCCCCATCTACCACACTGGTCCAGCGACGGAGAGCGCGCAACACATAGGGCAAGCCTACAATACGCTTCGGCTTCTTATTTTTACGCAGTTGGATAGAGGCCAGCTCCAGCTTTTAATTTCTTCCTGTTTCGCTATGCCACAATGTTCTTGATTAGAGAAAAACTGAGTCCACACCCAGAGAGAGCAGTTTGGTTGGTAGAAGAGGCTCTATCCCCCGTGTCCTTTTCCACGGTGGTTAACGGCGCATCTCCCCCTCGATCAGCTGTCACAGAGACATGCTGCTGTCTGCTCAGCACTCATTAATATCGGAACAACCCCGGCTCTCCAGAGAACAGCCAATAGCGTCTGAGATCCAAGCGCGGTGCTCGCAGCATCCCGAGTCTGGTTGGTTGAATTCTGCTGTCAGTCATGTATTAGACCCTCTTTTTCCAGGGAGTCTTGAAGCAATGAGGAGGGGAATGGGATGAGGGTGCAGGAAGAAAATGGATATCTGTTCCTATTAGAGCTCGCGCTCGGATTGAGTCACGAGGGAGTTGGAACACACTGTTCTACAAACCTGGGGGTCAGAAAGGTTATCCCTTGCCTCAGAGAATGAGATGTAGGCCCTATCTCCTCTTTCAGAGTCCTGGAGTTCCATTTTAAAAGATGGAGAGCTTCATTGCTGTATAGTTTACAGTAACATCACTAGTGGTTTGGTGAATAACTTGATCTACCAATCAATACTTTTATAGGAAAAAGATGTATGCGTGAGATGCCCATGCCCTCTGTGCATCAGGTTCTGAAGAGAGTTTTGTCACTCTCAAAACTGACTGTTATATTAATAATATGATAATAGTTACTGGTTTTGGGGGCAATTGACATGCTATTCATTTTTCTTTCTATCAGAGGATAATATTTAACAATTAAAACTCCAACAATGTGGTATAAAGCATGAAATATGTTAATTTTTTATGTCCATGACAATGTCACATTCAAGGTTGAGTTTAACCTACAAAGATGACTACAGTAGTGGGACCACACATTTTTTCCCTTGTGATAATCTAACCCACAACCCTGGTGTTGCTAGCGCCACTTTAACAACAAAGCAACACATAGCCCCATTGGTACAAAGAAATCATTTTGAAGTCATGGATGATCAATCATTGCCTCCATAGCGTTGTCTATCTGAGAGTGGTTACATTTGTTTTAGATGTAGCCCCTCGCTGTTGACCAGAAAATGTGCTGCTTTGTTCTTGTTTGGACCCAGATTCCCTCTTTAAATCTTCTGTCATAGCATTTCAGACATGTTGTAACATCTATTATGCATTTCCAAATTTTCATGTTACAGAAATAGTTTTTCTCCCCACCGACATACTACCACAACATTATCTACAGAACAAAATTATTTTTAGAAGGTTTATTAGCATTTTCCTTTTTTATGGGATAGTCAATACATCATGTACAATTAACAATTAGGAACCATAATATGTTTGAATGCCATATCATTCATTGTGATTTCTCAAATAGAGAAATAGCTATTACATTTATTTTAAGTTGACTAAGAACACATTTTAATTTACAGCAATGACCTGCGAGCAATTATGGTTAACTCAATCAAATTTATTTATAAAGCCCTTTTTACATCAGCAGTTTAAAAAAAAAAACATCAAAGTGCTTTTAGAAAACACCCAGCCTGAAACCACAATGAGCAAGAAACATTGGCGTTAAAGCACAGTGGCTAGGAAAAACTTGCTAAAAGGAGCCAATATTTAGGAAGAAACCTAGAGAGGAACCAGGCTTGGAGGGGGGAGCCATCCTCTTCTGGCTCTGCCGGGTGAACATTTTAAGATTACAGATTGCAATAATTAATAAATGAATGTGGGCTGTGTCCGGAGTCTATAAAACCTAATCCAGGTCAGAAGCAGGACCAGACAGACAAGAACAGGGACAAACCCAGGGGGAATTGTCAGCGGAGTGGCTGCTGGAATCATCAGGTATCATCTTGATCTGCAACACAATCAGGATTACTTTTTCATAGGGACAGCAACGAGTCTTTCGATTCAGGTACTCCGGAGGTGTGGGCCAAGACCTCATGTCCTCCAAAGCTTAAACGGAACAGGAGACAAGGAACATTTAGAGAGTGCATTTCTTAGATTTACAATAATTTACAATGGACAAGGAGAACTGACCCTATGCCCCTAATATAGCAGCGTAAAACCTTGTGGCTGAGACAAGGGGTACCAGTGACACTGTGGCCCAAACAGGGCCCAACAGGCAGGTTAACTGCCTTACTCAAGGACTAAACAACATATTTTTCACTTTGCTGGCTCAGGGTCAGATTGTCTGCTAGAATAATTGTGAGTCATTAATAAAAAATATTATAATGAATAGGAAAAAATTTACACCATATAACACCATATGGGTAATTTTTTGTTTTTGTACATTACAAAAACAAAGAATAATTCAACACATTTTAACTGTCATTAGTATGTAAATGTTACTTATTTCAAGAGAGAAAAAAAAGTTAATTAACTGTTTGTCAACTGCCAGGCTGAATAATGTAAAACGTCATAAGCTTCTTATAATGAGAAGTTCATGACTTCTAAAGTGTCCTCACTTTGTACAGGCATCAGTGGTCACGAACTAGCTTTCAGAAAAGAGCCGACCCCATTTTCAGGGATGAATGAATTGTGAAGGCGTTGTCCTTAAGCTGGCTTCACATTTTTACCGCCCATGCTAAGACCTTCAGAGTTGGCCCCGGGGACTGTGAACAGACGCACGTACCAGCGCATACACACACAATGAGAACACGTATATACTGTACAGTTGTTCATATTACAACTCTCAAGACAGTCATATTTTTTATGAGGTACAGTAGTGATCTGTGAACTATTTATTTTTTCACCGGCCCATTTTCTTGGACTGCTTCATAGTGACATTTTACATGTTTTCTTTGCTGCTGAAAAAGGTATGAGAGGGCAGTGGAATGTATTGAGTGAATTCACGGTTGTAAATGTTTTTACTGGAAACATAAAGTAATGGAACTGCATGTCTGTGCAAAACAGTTTAACCAGGTGAATGTATTTAACTTACACCTAAACATTGGTGTTAATCTATTGAATGTATTGCAGAAAACTGTAACTTGTAACCAGAACGCTGTAGATTCCAATCCCAGTAGTTTTGTACAAGGATGTTGTGTGCCATACCATACCATCTTCTTCCGCTTATCCGGGGCCGGGTCGCGAGGGCAGCAGTCTAAGCAGGGATGCCCAGACTTCCCTCTCCCCAGACACTTCCTCTAGCTCTTCCGAGCCGTTCCCAGGCCAGCCGGGAGACATAGTCCCTCCAGCGTGTCCTAGGTCTTCCCCGGGGTCTCCTCCCAGTGGGACAGGACCGGAACACCTTCCCAGGAAGGCGTTCCGGAGGCATCCGAAAAAGATGCCCAAAGATGTGATTAGACAAAAATAATTGTCCTAATTTAAAATAATGTCAACATTCTGTTCAATGCCTTGTCTTTTGGCATTTTAATTGAGCGTATAGAAACTACAAATGACCATGTAGCATCCCTTGTCAGATGTTTAGTGAAGATATTTATACCTCATTGTCCCAGGAGGAAACCCATTTTCGAGAAGAAAATTATTTATTAACTACATTTCACAGTATCTCAAACAAAGTCCACACCTCACGGTAACTGCAGCCTGGCGCAGATGTACATCATTATGCAATTACTGAGTAATATCTGATAAGCTGGACAAAATGTTCCTATTTTCTTAAGAAAACATTTTAAAACAGCGTAGTGCATTTGACATTCGCATAGCTAAATGCCCACAGACAGCATGAAGCTGGGTTGGATACAGCACAGTATGAGCTAGCTTAAAAAAGCAGCATCTCAGGTGGTGGTGGATATGCTCTCCATGCCAGGGTTTGGTCTCATGCAGGTTTATTATAGCTGTCTAGAAGATGGCACATGTGGGAGGTGTTTTGGGCAAAGCCCCTTAAAAAAAGACCAACCTGGAAGGCACCAGACAGCCATTCTGCTCACTAAACTCTTTATCCCTTGATATTAGCTTCTCCTGTGCCATGACTGTGTGTGCGTGTGTTTGTGTGTCTGTGTGTGAGTATATATATAGCATTATAATTTTATTTACCAGCAGCAGGCAAGGCAAGGCAAGAGTTGTCATCCTTGTAAATCAAACCAATTGCTCTTCATAAACACATGAACTGAAATTGTAGTTTTTCATATAATCCTTCTAATGTTATCGATGGGTGTGATTAAAAACAACAATGATTTTACATAACTATGTATACTGTGTGTGTGACATATCTAATCTAAGGCATGATGGCAGAGATAAACAAAGATAAGCCATATTATTTGCATGTGGCTTTTGGTAAAGGTCATATTTTGTTTACCCCCTATAGGTTCCATGCTTATGGTTTTCTGGGTATTTTCAGAGCATATAAGAAGACATAATCCAACTCGAAATGGACAAAAACAATGAGTCAGCACCATGGGAATATTAGTAAGTCATTACGCTACATTATGTGTTGAGGTTTACATTAAAACGCTATTTCATCTTTGTGTAACGATCTAATTTGTTATATAGGTAACCCTCAACATACAGAAACAATTGAGTCACTAAAATCTGCAGTTACCATTCCGTCATGCTTAGGGTTGTGTTTTAAAGTGCCTGGCTGGCACAGTTGTTTACTATTTTGGCTATAGTGTTAAGAAAAGTGATATCAGTTCAGTGCAAATGATATGCCATAGCCATCTCCATCTATATAGACTAGATCTCAACCCAGTTAAGCACTTGTAAGATACTTGAATTGCGCCAAAGAAATCGTTTTGCACAACAATAAAAAAAAAAAACACCAGAATGTCCTGACGAAAAATTATGGCTCATGCCTCCAACAGTTCAAAACACTTGTAGATTCTATGTCTAGGTTTATTGAAGCTGTCCTGATATTTTTAAGTTCAGAGAAATATAACATTCTAGGACTAAAATATAGCATTGAGTTCACCCCACATTTTTTATTACCCTTCCAATTAATTTTGGCAGATATTTTAGATTTATTCATAACCAAACATGCACTTTCATTTGAGTAAATTTTTAGTGATTTTGAGGATTCTTAGTTTTATCCTACTTTTAGTCAACAAATGCCATTTTAGTCCTGAAAATGTTTAGTCTATTTTCAGGAATCTATTTTAGTGCCAGTTATATTTCCCATTCTACAGTACCTTTCCATGAAATGTTCTCTTCACCGGCCCAGGGTGCCCTTTCTTCATATTTTACATTTTCTCCCCTCAAACCTAGAGTAACTTATCTCAAACCTTGAGTAATTTATCTAGGCTTATACGTATTATATATAGTGTGGGAAAAAAGTATTCCCAGGCCAGCCGGGAGACATAGTCCCTCCAGCGTGTCCTAGGTCTTCCCCGGGGTCTCCTTCCGGTGGGACGGGACCGGAACACCTTCCCAGGAAGGCGTTCCGGAGGCATCCGAAACAGATGCCCAAGCCACCTCAGCTGACCCCTCTCGATGTGGAGGAGCAGCGGCTGTACTCTGAGCTCCTCCCGGGTGACCAAGCGGAGAAAGCTCATTTCGGTCGCCTGTATCCGGGATCTTGTCCTTTCGGTCATGACTCAAAGCTCATGACCATAGGTGAGAGTAGGAACGTAGATTGACTGGTAAATCGAGAGCTTCGCCTTGCGGCTCAGCTCTTTCTTCACCACGACAGACCGATACATTGACTGCATTACTGCAGAAGCTGCACCGATCCGTCTGTCAATCTCCCGTTCCATCCTTCCCTCACTCGTGAACAAGACCCCTAGATACTTAAACTCCTCCACTTGAGGCAGGCACTCTCCACCAACCTGAAGTGGGCAAGCCACCCTTTTCCGACTGAGGACCATGGCCTCGGATTTGGAGGTACTGATTTTCATCCCCACCGCTTCACACTCGGCTGCAAACCGTCCCAGTGCATGCTGAAGGTCCTGGTTAGAAGGGGCCAACACGACAACATCTGCAAAGAGCAGAGACGAAATTGTGTGGTCCCCAAACCTGACACCCTCCGGCCCCTGGCTGCGCCTAGAAATTCTGTCCATAAAAATTACGAACAGAACCGGTGACAAAGGGCAGCCCTGCCGGAGTCCAACATGCACTGGGAACAAGTCTGACTTACTGCCGGCAATGCGGACCAAGCTCCTGCTTCGGTTGTACAGGTACCTGACAGCCCTTAGCAAAGGACCCAGGACCCCATATTCCCGAAGCACCCTCCACAAGATGCCGTGAGGAACACAGTCGAATGCCTTCTCCAAATACACAAAACACATGTGGATTGGTTGGGCAAACTCCCATGAACCCTCCAACACCCCGTAGAGGGTATAGAGCTGGTCCAGTGTTCCACGGCCCGGACGAAAACCACACTGTTCCTCCTGAATCCGAGGTTCTACTATGAGTGAAATAATGAGTGAAATAAGAATTCGACCCCTCAGCAAAACATGACTTAGTACTTGGTGGCAAAACCCTTGAAATAAGTATTTGATCCCCTCTCAATCAGAAAGATCTCTGGCTCCCAGGCATCTTTTCTACAGGTAATGAGCTGAGATTAGGAACACACTCTTAAAGGGAGTGCTCCTAATCTCAGCTTGTTACCTGTAGAAAAGACAACTGTCCATGGAAGCAATCAATCAATCAGATTCCAAACACTCCACCATTGCCAAGACCAATGATATCAGGGACACAATTGTAGACTTACACAATGCTGGAATGGGTTACAACACCATCGCCAAGCAGCTTGGTGAGAAGGTTACAACAGTAGGTGCGATTATTCGCAAATGGAAGAAACACAAAAGAACTGTCAATCTCCCTCGGCCTGGGGCTCCATGCAAGATCTCAACTTGTGGAGTTGCAATGATCATGAGAACCGTGAGGAATCAGCCCAGAACTACACGGGAGGATCTTCTCAATGATCTCAAGGCAGCTGGGAGTCTTGGACCTTAGTCACCAAGAAAACATTGCGTAACACACTACGCCATGAAGGACTGAAATCCTGCAGCGCCCGCAAGGTCCCCCTGCTCAAGAAAGCACTTGTACAGGCCTGTCTGAAGTTTGCCAGTGAACATCTAAATGATTCAGAGGAGAACTGGGTGAAAGTGTTATGGTCAGATGAGACCAAAATCGAGCTCTTTGGCATCAACTCGCCTGAGATTGGAGGAGGAGGAATGCTGCCCTTTGACCCCATGACCATCCCCACCATCCAACATGGAGGTGGAACCATTATGTTTTGGGGTTGTTTTTCTGCTAAGGGGACAGGACAACTTTACTACATCAATGGGACGATGGACGGGCCATGAAAATGGGTCGTGGATGTGTATTCCAGCATGACGATGACCCATAACACACGGCCAAGGCAACAAAGGAGTGGCTCACGAAGAAGCACATTAAGGCCCTGGAGAGGCCTAGCCAGTCTCCAGACCTTTATCCTATAGAAAATCTGTGGAGGGAGCTGAAGGCTCGAGTTGCCAAACGTCACCCTCGAAATCTTAATGACTTGGAGATCTGAATGAATGAAGATCTGAAAAATGGTGTGGGACAGAATCCTTCCTGAGATGTGTGCAAACCTGGCGGCCAACTACAAGAAACGTCTGACCTGTGTGATTGCCAATGTGGAATCTGAGCGTTAACAATTACAATATGAATGTACGTTTCATTGGAAGTGCATGTGCCTAATAATGAGAAAAACAGAAACATCTTTGTTTAGATAATGACCATAGGAATGTTTACGATGGCAATATGGCATGGGGGTTGACTTCTAAAAACATGGTCTTTGCTAGTTAGAAACGCCCTTAATGTATAGGCTAGCTTGTAACCAACACTACAGTGAGAAGATAATGGAACGTTCACCAAATTACATCTGTGCTGCAATTCTCTGATAAACTTGAGCGAACTCAATTTAATACGGCTTCTACATTATTTTACCACTATACGTAACTGCAGATTTCTAACACCAACAAGGGTTTTGCCACCAAGTTCTAAGTCAGGTTTTGCTGAGGGGTCAAATTCTTATTTCACTCATTAAAATGCTAATCAATTTATAACATTTTTGTCATGCGTTTTTCTGGATATTTTTGTTGTTATTCTGCCTCTCAATGTTCAAATAAACCTACCATTAAAAATATAGACTGATCATTTCTTTGTCAGTGGACAAACATACAAATCAGCAGGGGATCAAATACTTTTTTCCCTCACTGTAAGTATTGTTATGTAGGTATGCTATTACTTCAGTTCAAAGTGGCTGTTGTAATTGTCAAAGAGTCTGTTGCACCTTCAAAGAAATAGATTACTCAGTCAATAAATGATAGAATGACATGCCTTTTATAGTATTTGAGGCTAAATCAAACCGAAAATTATTTCATGTGATTTGCTACACAATAGTTTTAACAAACATATCGACATTGTGAGGAGTTTTGAGGAGCAGAAAGAGGTGCAGATCTGCGTGGTCACAACAGTTTGACATCCCTGACATGTAGGGCATAAACTGGACTGAAACCTGCGTGGTTTCTATTGGTAAACCTCACATCAAGTAGCTGTATCCAGCTAACGATAGTGTAATCATTTAGCTAGCTTACCAACTAATTTGATGATAATGAAAAACTGAGAAGACATCCTAATGGCAGTGTTATTTTTCTTAGTACATTACTAACATTTCAGTCTTATTTGTTTTGTAAACAAAAACTGAATTGTTTTAATCACAATTTTTATTTCCAAGATTTTGTCATTGTCAACGTTTCTAGATGAGTTTTCCTTGTAACATTTCCATTGACGGAATTAACACTGTTCCAACCTCCTATACTCATGTCTTTTCCCTATGGTTTGGTGGGGAGCCAATTAATCATAATAAACAATTCATAAACCGGCAGTATTACTCGGATTTAAAAGAGAACAACAAAACGAGACATCAAGCCCCTTCATCATTATCTTTCATTATTCTTTTCCCTTTTCTTCCAAACTGACTCTCATGTAGTTTAATTTTAGGGTTGCCGGGTAGTCTAGTGGTTAGAGCATCTGATTTGGAACTGAAAGGTTGCAACATCAAGTCGCTGAGCTGGCAAAATTATGTCCCTGAGAAATCCTGTTAGCTCGTTGCCCTTCAAAGTTGCTCTGCTACATATACAGGTGCTGGTCATAAAATTTGAATATCATCAAAAAGTTGATTTATTTTAGTAATTCCATTCAAAAAGTGAAACTTGTATAATGTATACATTCATTCCACACAGACTGATATATTTTCAGTGTTTATTTATTTTAATTTTGATGATTAAAACTGATAACTAATGAAAACCCCAAATTCAGTATCTCAGAAAATTAGAATATTGTGAATAGGTTCAATATTAAAGACACCTGGTGCCACACTCTAATCAGCTAATTAACTTAAAACACCTGCAAAGGCCTTTAAATGGTCTCTCAGTCTAGTTCTGTATGCTACACAATCATGGGGAAGACTGCTGACTTGACAGCTGTCCAAAAGACGACCATTGACACCTTGCACAAGGAGGGCAAGACACAAAAGGTCATTGCTAAAGAGGCTGGCTGTTCACAGAGCTCTGTGTCCAAGCACATTAATAGCGAGGCGAAAGGAAAAGAAAAGATGTGGTAGAAAAAAGTTTACAAGCAATAGGGATAACCGCACCCTGGAGAGGATTGCGAAACAAAACCCATTCAAAAACGTGGGGGAGATTCACAAAGAGAGGACTGCAGCTGGAGTCAGTGCTTCAAGAACCACCACGCACAGACATATGCAAGATATGGGTTTCAGCTGTCGCATTCCTTATGTCAAGCCACTCTTGAACAAGACACAGCGTCAGAAGTGTCTCGCCTGGGCTAAAGACAAAAAGAACTGGACTTCTGCTGAGTTATGTTCTCTGATGAAAGTACATTTTGCATTTCCTTTGGAAATCAAGGTCCCAGAGTCTGGAGGAAACGAGGAGAGGCACATAATCCACGTTGCTTGAAGTCCAGTGTAAAGTTTCCACAGTCAGTGATGGTTTGGGGTGCCATGTCATCTGCTGGTGTTGGTCCACTGAGGTCCAAGGTCAACGCAGCCGTCTACCAGGAAGTTTTAGAGCACTTCATGCTTCCTGTTG
The DNA here is from genome assembly GCF_011004845.1 of Esox lucius. Classification (NCBI taxonomy): domain Eukaryota; kingdom Metazoa; phylum Chordata; class Actinopteri; order Esociformes; family Esocidae; genus Esox; species Esox lucius. The sequence continues at coordinate 5,508,879 of NC_047591.1, forward strand.
CTGACCAACTTTATGGAGATGCAGATTTAATTTTCCAACTGGACTTGGCACCTGCACACAGTGCCAAAGCTACCAGTACCTGGTTTAAGGACCCTGTTCTTAATTGGCCAGCAAACTCGCCTGACCTTAACCCTATAGAAAATCTATGGGGTATTGTGAAGAGGAAGATGCGATATGCCAGACCCAACAATGCAGAAGAGCTGAAGGCCTCTATCAGAGCAACCTGGGCTCTCATAACACCTGAGCAGTGCCACAGACTGATCGACTCCATGCCACGCCGCATTGCTGCAGTACTTCAGGCAAAAGGAGCCCCAACTAAGTATTGAGTGCTGTACATGCTCATACTTTTCATGTTCATGCTTTTCAGTTGGCCAACATTTCTAAAAATCCTTTTTTTGTATTGGTCTTAAGTAATATTCAAATTTTCTGAGATACTGAATTTGGGATTTTCATTAGTTGTCAGTTATAATCATCACAATTAAAATAAATAAACATTTGAAATATATCAGTCTGTGTGCAATGAATGAATATAATATACAAGTTTCACCTTTTGAATGGAATTACTGAAATAAATCAACTTTTTGATGATATTCAAATTTTATGACCAACACCTGTACACTATTTATATAGATAGTGTTTTAAAAGACAGCAACAACCTTTTCACCCATCCCACCTATATCCATTAATCTCTAAAACACAAAAGCAAAATGTTGCTCTATGATCTTGAAACACTCAGAGCCAAGTAAAAAACTAGTTAACAATTTGTCATTAATAGAAATTCCAGCTTCACACCTGCTCCTTTCATTGCAGCTGACTGGGAGGACTAGAGCGAGATGTGCCAGTCTCACTGGGTTTGGACTGAAATTCAGAACTCTACATTGTGGGCCTGTTAGAATGAATAACTCATGATTAGAGTTTTGACTGTGCTGATGTAGCATCCTTCTATACCTCGTTCTGCATTCCATTGCATCTTTGCCGCATCTTTTGACCATTTTGGGGAATTCTGAATATAGGCTATGTAATGTTTTCCAAGAAAAGTTTTAACGTTTACACATTGCCATAGCAATCTGCAGCAATTTGCAAATTGGGGAGAACTGCCATAAAGTACCACAATGTTAAAATATCAAACAAGGAACATGACATAGTATGTTATAAACATTTCACACCAGAGGATCATGTTGCATTATAGTAAAAAGGTGGAGCCAAGAGAGTTTGTATGTTTTAGGTGTCATGTTACAATTAGTACATATTGCTTCATTAGATTGTAAATGAACAAATTAGCTCCCTAACTGCAATTTGTGTTGAAGGTGATGCCTTTGTATCGTTAGAATTGATTGGTAAACCTAGGATTTCTGTTCCGTCAAAAGTAAGGGGAAGGACAGACTTATTTTGAAGTGTTTTTGAGTTAATTCCTGCAGGCAATGCAACTTATGCTAGATCGGGTTGCACTGTTTCAATTCATGAATTTTGACCAATCTTATAAGCTGGGCAGAAGTAAAGAATGGCTCATCTAGAACTATGACATCATGGGCCTTCAAACACAATTCCAGGGGGTAAGGGGGATTTTGTTGAAGCAGTATTTTAGGTCAAACTATCCCTTTAAGCACCCATCTTTGCCCAATCGTGATTCTTCCAAATAATGAGTGACAAGAAAAAATTTAACTACGCTTTTCACTATCTTGCGTATCTCAGCCCTTCCTGTCAGTCTGTAGTCTAGACTCTGCACACAGGAGATTGAGCTCCACAGAATCCTTGCTATCCATTTCCCTGTGCCATAAAGTATTATTTTTTTAGTAACTTTACTGTGATGCCTCAGACATGAGATTCAGAACCTCTTTAAAATGACACACCATTTCTCCCAAAAAAAGATTGAAATTTACAATGTTTTAAAAAATAAACCAAAAAACTAATCTGAATAATTGACTAAATCTTAGCTTACTGCACAAATGTCCCAGACCAAATTACTCCTTTACTTAGGAATTGCACACACTGATGGTGAGTTGCAGGTGCCTGCAATATGACAATCACTTGGTCAACCAGTTTAAATTGAGAAAAGCATTAATTTTCCAGCCTGTTTCACTATGAACTGGAGTTTGCATAAATATAAGAAAGAAAACAAAATAAATTGTCTGACAAGGACAGAAACGAAATGGTATCGAAGCATGGACAATCCGAAGACTGCAAGTCCAACTCTAAAGACTATGTTCCTCATTCTAGCATATGTAATGTATTCAAGAGGTTTGAGGCCCATGCCATTTGGGCCAACCCTGGATTTTGCAGCAGGAGAAAACATGATGGACAATTGCAGCGAAGGATTCTTTGAATGGTGTAGAAAGCATCTCCAACTGCCACACAGATTCAAGCAGATATTCAGACAGAAGGCACGGCATTTTGAAATTGCATCATGTAGCCAATTCAATGAAAGGGGGTTGTACGGTAAGAGACCCAGGAAGAACCCATCGCTGAAAGAGAAATCAAAAAGCCTGACTGCAATTTGTCAAAATACACATGAATATGCAATAATCACTTTCGGACAGATTATACCAAATTGGATCTTCTTGGAAAAAGCAACTTTTTGTTTACAAAAAACTAAATGTAATCTTCAAAGAGAAGAGTACCTTCCCAGCCAAACACGGAGGACTGAACGATTCGTTCATTTTGAAGTCCTTTTTTCTAGTGACTCGTTCAATTGTATCGTTCATTCGAACGTTTGACAGCGGATTTCTACAACATGATCACTTGCTTCATACTCTATCTTCCAGCTCAGTTATCTGATCTACATCAATGTACATTCACAGAGAAAAATAGATCAAGGCAGGAACATCACAAAGACATGTTTATAACTGATAATTGAATGCAGACTATAATAATTAATATAATTAGTTGATTATTGAGTCCGAGTGGACCATGTTCTCCACCGCCATTGTCGAAGCTGTGGCCGTAAGGTCTCCGGTGCCTGTCGAGGCGGCAATCCCCGAACCCGGTGGTGGACACCGGAAGTAAGAGATGCCGTCAAGCTGAAGAAGGAGTCCTGTCAGGCCTGGTTGGCTTGTGGGACCCCTGAGGCAGCTGACAGGTACCGGCAGGCCAAGCAGACTGCAGCCCTCAACTGGGGATGTCGTCGGGCGGTGGAAGGAGTACTTCGAGGATCTCCTCAATCCCGCCGTCACGTCTTCCATTGAGGAAGCAGAGGATGAGGGCTCAGAGGTGGACTCGTCCATCACCCGGGCTGAAGTCACAGAGGTAGTCAAGAAACTCCTCGGTGGCAAGGCACCGGGGGTGGATGAGATCCGCCCTGAGTACCTCAAGTCTCTTGATGTTGTGGGGCTGTCTTGGTTGACACGCCTGTGCAACATCGCGTGGCGGTCGGGGACAGTGCCTCTGGGATGGCAGACCGGGGTGGTGGTCCCTCTTTTTAAGAAGGGGGGCCGGAGGGTGTGTTCCAACTATAGGGGGAATCACACTTCTCAGCCTCCCCGGGAAAGTCTATGCCAGGGTACTGGAGAGGAGAATACGGCTAGTAGAACCTCGGATTCAGGAGGAACAGTGTGGTTTTCATCCGGGCTGTGGAACACTGGACCAGCTCTATACCCTCTACGGGGTGCTGGAGGGTTCATGGGAGTTTGCCCAACCAATCCACATGTGTTTTGTGGATTTGGAGAAGGCATTTGACTGTGTCCCTCGCGGCATTCTGTGGAGAGTGATTCGGGAATATGGGGTCCTGGGTCCTTTGCTAAGGGCTGTCAGGTCCCTGTACGACCGAAGCAGGAGCTTGGTCCGCATTGCCGGCAGTAAGTCAGACTTGTTCCCAGTGCATGTTGGACTCCGGCAGGGCTGCCCTTTGTCGCCGGTTCTGTTCGTAATTTTTATGGACAGAATTTCTAGGCGCAGCCTGGGGCCAGAGGGTGTCAGGTTTGGGGACCACACGATTTCGTCTCTGCTCTTTGCGGATTATGTTGTTGTGTTGGCCCCTTCAAGCCAGGACCTTAAGCATGCACTGGGACGGTTTGCAGCCGATTGTGAAGTGGTGGGGATGAGAATCAGTACCTCCAAATCCGAGGCCATGGTCCTCAGTCGGAAAAGGGTGGCTTGCCCACTTCAGGTTGGTGGAGAGTGCCTGCCTCAAGTGGAGGAGTTTAAGTATCTAGGGGTCTTGTTCACGAGGGAGGGAAGGATGGAACGGGAGATTGACAGACGGATCGGTGCAGCTTTTGCAGTAATGCGGTCGATGTACCGTTCTGTCGTGGTGAAGAAAGAGCTGAGCCGCAAGGCGAAGCTCTCGATTTACCGGTCAATCTACGTTCTTACTCTCACCTATGGTCATGAGCTTTGGGTCATGACCGAAAGGACAAGATCCCGGATACAGGCGGCCGAAATGAGCTTTCTCTGCAGGGTGGCTGGGCGATCCCTTAGAGATAGGGTGAGAAGCTCGGTCACCCGGGAGGAGCTCAGAGTAGAGCCGCTGCTCCTCCACATCGAGAGGGGTCAGCTGAGGTGGCTTGGGCATCTGTTCAGGATGCCTCCGGAACACCTTCCTGGGAAGACCCCGGGGAAGACCTAGGACACGCTGAAGGGACTATGTCTCCCGGCTGGCCTGGGAACGCCTCGGTGTCCCCCCAGAAGAGCTGGAGGAAGTGTCTAGGGAGAGGGAAGTCTGGGCATCTCAGATGAAAACAAGCACAGTGCCGCTGCCTTTGCCTAAGTCAAAAAGACTTGAATGACTGACTTGTTCAGTTTTATCGTTCAATTGTATGGTGTTTCATTCATTTGAACAGCTGGCAGCAGAGTTCTACCCAAACACGGAATACATTGTTCTTTTTACTTTTGAAAGAAAAATAGATCACGACAGTAGCATTATAAAGACATGTTTGTAACAGATAATTTGACACAAGCTAGACCTAAAACGTTAATGTAGTATTTGATTTTAGATTTTAATGATAAACACAGATTAAATTGTATACAGGGACTTTGCCTAAATAAAAGACTTGTGAACGACTGACTCGTTGAGTTTTATTGTTCAAATGAACGGTTGTTTCGGTGTTGTGTGGGGGTTGTGTGGTGGTGTGGGGGTTGTGCGGCGTTACTGACTGAAATGAACAAAATCCCTCAAGATTCAAACTTTTTATTGAACGACTCGACAAGATCCGAGTCAGTAGAAAGAGTCAAACTTCCTATCACTAGAGTCCAGATGGAGACCAAATACTTTGGTCAATTTCTACTTTTTTAGTTGTGTAATAGCTTGTTATTTATATAAAGTGGAAACAATATGAATTAGGCATTAAATATGTACATAAGCATCCCTGTATTTTATTCAGGACTTTGTAAAGCGATCACATCTCTTGAGTCTTCTTGGGTATGCCTTTTTCTACTTTGTACCCCTGGATTCAGGCAGTTTCATCCCATTCTTCCTTGTAAATCCTTTCAAGCTCTGTGAGATGAAGATTAGAACTCTCTTGTTCTCTGTTGCATTTGGCAAGTACAATTAATAACAAATAATTACAGTGATGACATTTGTAATCAGAAAACGAAGGTTGAACCAACTGTATTATTTTGGTTTTTTGAGGGACCAGTACAACTTTTGCATGACTGAACTTTTTAGAAAGGGTTTTAATACTTTAATCCGTAATATTGACAATAACCTATTTGTTCCAACGCTCTATGCTCTAGGACCAGCCAAATTGCCTAGGGCACCCAACACGCCTTGCCCGTGCACACACACAATCACACAAAAAAAAAGGGAGTACTTTAAGGTGTAATCGATGTGCTGTAGATGGTAAGTTTGTAAAATACTTTTCTTTGAAAAACTCAATAATGTGGTCAGTTGCACAACTAATTCACATTAGCTTATTAAATGATGTCCCACGCTTGCATTGTTAAAAGTAAAAATGAGGGAGATTCATTAGGCAGTGATTATACTGTAATAAAGGAGCTGCTGGGTGGCAGAGCTTGTGTCAGCACCTTCACTGGCTCTGGAGTTCATTTAACTCAACCCACAGGCCTCTATCAGAGCATCCTCTGCCGTCCTTGTCAAAAGAGCCAGCCTCACACGAAACAACCCAATACCCCAGCAATAATCCCCCTGTTTACCCAGTCAAAGGCATTTAACATTTGTATTCCTCGTCGCTCTCAGCAGAAGTAGCTGCAGCAGCATACCTCCACCTAAGATTTGTCTGAAATGGAACAAAAGTTTATGACATTAAAGAGAGAATTTTTCTCTCTCTCTCTTTCTCTCTCTTTCTCTTTCTCTCCCTCCCTCGTGTGAGAACTAAGGCTAAGGAATATAGCCTCAGGTTGTTTGATATCCCCTCTGTGGAAAAGAGGAGGCACCTCTTTCACACTCTTTCTCTCCTGTATCACTTTTTCTTTCTCTGTCTCGCTTTCTTTCGGTTGTGAGGAAATATGTGCTTTTGGGATTTTGGACCTCTCTGTCATGCCAACAGGATCATGGGGTAGATGGGAACACTCACTGAGGACAGGCTCCAGGGAAGAAAGCCCGGGTAAAACAAGTGAAGGAGAGATGGTGAGAACCAGGAGAGGGAAAGAGAGAGCGACTGCGAAAGGGAGTAAATAAAGTTTGAGGGAGGTGCACTGTAGACACAACCTTTTCCTTCATAGGGGAGCCCGGTGAAGTGAAGGAAGGAAGTGTTGGAGAACCACAGACGAGGCAGCCATGCTGTGCGAGCATGATAACCAGGACAGCACTCCGTTCCATTCCATCCTTCCCTTGTGGGGTTTGCTCTTGACTGAACTAATCTCTGGATGGGGCCAGTGTACGCACTGGACATGGACCACACTCGATTCAGGGGAATGGATGAATGGATGATTTTTGGGTTTCTGTAGCACATAACACATACAATTTGACATAGCAAAACATGCATTTATAATAATCACTCCTAACAAAAGGACTAAACAACGTTTTTATGTACCATCCGTTTTATAGTTTGCAGTTACTCCAATTATTGTCATTTCAAGTTGGGTGTTTGTTTTGTGGAGGGGGGCATTGTTGTATGCAAATACTGTGCGTATAATGTGTTTTCACTGTTGTTTTTCAGAGTCTTGTGTAGCTGTGTAGTGTGTTTCTTCACATAGCTAAATCTTCAAACATATACATGATGTATTAGGCAAATCATGAATCCTTTATTGATACAAGGGCCCTGTGGTGCTGGACTGTGATTTGGTGTGATGTTACTGAACCTGTTTGGTGATATGTGGGTTTCATGATTCATTTATCTGGATTGGGAGCAATGTACTTTTGACTTTGACGCTATTTCAACTTTTTTTTTTCTGCTCCTGTTTTTCACTTGTTTGTCAGTTTGGTCTTCATACCTCAGATACATCAGTGACATCAAAGCCAATGTATGTATTGTGAATGATTCGGCATGGGAGAATGGAATTGGGGCCTGTTGATCAATGCTTGTGCCATTCTCTTTGATGTGTGCAGAGACGTTTTTAGTAAAGTGATCCCCAACTGTGAATAAGAGCTACAGAGTAGATATTCGTGTTACGGAGTCACAGGCAGATAGATTGGGAAGATCATCTGTTTTCATCAGGTTTTCATTAAAACATGATGTTTCGCTTCTGCAATGAAATGAACGTAGTCTTGTGTTGATGTCGTATAGTTCTGCTGGTGGTTGTAATCTTCAATGTAAACACCAGGACTACAGATACATAGCCTGGTTGACACCTTACCCAAAGTCCTCTTGACGTGTAGTCTGGAAAGTGTGTTTTGATTTTGTGGGCAAAAAATGTTGATAATTAAGGTGATGGGCTCTTGTAATTTCACAGTTATGACCAAATGTATACTAAGACATTGGCCTAGTGAAGTGTGGGAGAGACGGGGCAATTGAAATGGTTTAGCTATATCATTGAGGAGGTCACATACGTCAACTCCAGAACTACAGTTATGCTCATGTTTGCATACCCTGGCAGAAACTTTACTTAAGGTTAGTGATCATATGAAGCCATTTATTATCACATAGTTGTTTGGCTTCTTTTTAAATCATAATGATAACAGAAATCACCCAAATGGCCCTGATCAAAAGTTTACATACCCTTGAATGTTTTGCCTTTTTACAGACACACAAGGTAACATACAGGGGAAAATGGCAATTCAAGTTGAATTTCCCATACCTGTGGCTTATTAAATTGCAATTAGTGTCTGTGTATAAATAGTCAATGAATTTGTTAGCTCTCAAGTGGATGCACTGAGCAGGCTAGATACTGAGCCAAGGGGAGCAGAAAAGAACTGTCAGAAGACCTGTGTTAAAACGTAATGGAACTGTATAAAGTTGGAAAAGGATATAAAAAGATTTCCAAAGCAAATGCCAGTCAGTACTGTTCAATAACTTATTAAGAAGTGGAAAAATTCTGGGACCTCTTGATACCAAGCCAAGGTCAGGTAGACCAAGAAAGATTTCAGCCAAAACTGCCAGAAGAATTGTTCGGGATACAAAGAAAAACCCACAGGTAACCTCAGGAGACATATAGGCTGCTCTGGAAAAAGACTGTGTGGTTGTTTCAAGGAGCACATCACGATGATACTTTAACAAAAATGAGCTGCATGGTCAAGTTGCCAGAAAGAAGACTTTACTGGGCCAGTGCCACAAAAAAGCCCAGTTACAGTATGCCCGAGAACACCTTGACATGCCTCACAGCTTCTGGCACACTGTTATTTGGTGTTACAAGACCAAAATAGAGCTAGTGCTATGTTTAGAGAGAGGTCAACATGGCCCGTAGTGAACAGAATACCATCCCCACTGTGAAGCATGGTGGTGGCTCACTGATATTTTGGGGGGGGTGAGTTCTAAAGACACAGGGAAAATTGATGGCAAGGTGAATGCAGTATGTTATTAGAAAATACTTGCAGACAATTTGCATTCTTCTGCACGAAAGCTGCGCATGGGACACTCTTGGACTTCCCAGCACGACAATGACCCTAACAACAAGGCCAAGTTGATCATCCAGTGGTTACAGCAGAAAAAGGTGAATGTTCTGGAGTGGCCATCACAGTTTCCTGACATTAATATAATCAAGCCACTCTGGGGAGATCTCAAATGTGCAGTTCATGCAAGACGACCACAGATTGGCATTTTGCCAAGACGAATGGGCAGCTATACCACCTGCAAGAATTCGGGGCTTCATAGAAATCTATTACAAAAGACTGCAAGCTGTCATTGATGCTAAAGGGGGCAATACACAGTATTAAGAACTAAGGGTATGCAGACTTTTGAACAGGGGTCAGTAAAAATAAATCTTTGTTGCCATGTTTTATTTTGTGATTGTACCATTCTCATATGACCTACAGTTGGATGTGAATCCCATAAGAAATAAAAGACGTGTTTTGCCTGCTAACTCATGTTTCCCTTACAAATTGTACATATAGTAGATATAAAAGGTCTACACACCCCTGTTAAAATGCCGGTTCTTGTTATGTAAAAGAATGAGGTGAAGATAAATAATGTCAGAGATTTTTCCATGTTTAATGTGACCTATAACGTGAACAATTCAGTTGAAAAACAAACAGAAATCTTTGAGGGGGAAAAATAAAAACTCACAATAACCTGATTGCGTAAGTGTGCACAACCTTAAACTAATACTTTGTTGAAGCACCTTTTGATTTTGTTGCAGAACTCAGTCTTTTTGTGTTGTAGTCTATTAGCATGACACATCTTGATGTGGCAATATTTCCCCACTCTTCTTTGCAAAAGCGCTTCAAATCTGTCAGATTGCAAGGACATTTCCTGTGCACAGCCCTCTTCAGATCACCCCAAAGATGTTCAATTGGATTCAGGTGTGACAACTGCGACCTCTGCTGGTTCACCTCCCCCTGCAGTGGGCGGGCCCCAGCGGTCGACGTCACCGGCCTTCTGACACCACCGTCTCATCATACATTTCACCTGTGTCTCGTTTAGTGCACCTGTTCCTCATCATCGCTGTTTCCCCCGGTATATATGTTCCCTCTGCTCCCCCTGTCTTTGTGTGTGATTGTCTCTGATTACTAAAGAGCTGTACGACGCTTCGTCACCTGTATAGACATATCTTGTATTGGTTCGTGAGGATACCATTAAAAAGATCCTTCCACCACGCCTTCTCCTGCTCCTCCTTGTCCAAACCCCGAAGACGTGACAGAATCACACACCAAGACGACAAACAAGGATATGGAGCAACAAGGAGCCACAGGCGAGACCGGTGTTGCGGAGGTGGTAAAAGTACATTCAACCTTGCTGGCCAGCCTAGGCGCCGCGATGGACACTGTGTTGAAAGCGGTGCAGCGCCTAGAGCTGAGCCAGTGGAACCCCGCAGCACCGGCCGTCTCTCCACCTCCCCAAGCCGCATCGCCCAGCATGGGAGCGATGCCCATTCCGCTGCCCAGGGCCTACGACGGGGCGGCGGACCGCTGCCAGGGTTTCCTGCTACAACTGGACATCGCGCTCCAGGCGATGCATCCTGCGCCGACCGAAGCCCAGAAGATCTCTTCACTCGTCTCCTGCCTGTCTGGGAAAGCCCTGGAGTGGGCCACCGCCGTTTGGAACATCGAGCAGCCCACCCAGGGCAGCTACGCCGAGTTCACCCGCCGCTTCCGAGTCGTGTTCGACCATCCTCACGAAGGGAGAGAGGCGGGTGAACGACTGTTCCACTTACGGCAGGAGACGAGATCGGCGCAGGAGTTCGCTCTGGAGTTCCGGACCCTGGCAGCGGGATCGGGGTGGAACGAGCGGGCTCAGATCGACCACTACCGGTGTAGCCTTCGCGAGGACGTCCGGAGGGAGCTGGCTTGTCGAGACGTGTCCCTCTCCTTTGACCAACTGGCGGACATGTCCATCCGTCTCGACAACCTGCTAGCTGCCCGAGGACGTCCCGGAAGAGGCCCGCCCGTTCCACCCTGCCAACCAGACGCCGCCGTCCCCATGGACCTGGGGACGGCTGCGCTGTCGGGCAGGTGTAGGGGAGGAGAGGTGCGGAGTGCCTCCAAGAGGAAACAAGGCCGTACAACCACGCCGCACCGCACCTCCCTCCCCGAGTCAAGAGGTGACAGGCAGGGCACTTCCGCATCACCCCAGGTAGCACATGCACATTCACCACTAACCTCTTCCCTCTCTATGTGCACTGTCCCTGTTAGGTTCCCCGGCTTTCCGCGGCTCTCCCGGTGTAAGGCGCTGGTAGACTCAGGCGCAGCCGGAAATTTCATGGATAAGTCTTTTGCCCTGCGGTCACGCATACCCCTCCAGGCCCTCGACACCCCCCTGCCCGTGAGAGCTCTAGACAGCCGGCCACTAGGGTCAGGTCTGGTCACGAGTTGCACTGTTCCCCTCCTCCTGGTTACCGACAACCGACACAGTGAAACCATATCCTTTCACATAATCGACTCACCCACATTCCCAATAGTTTTAGGTTTCCCCTGGTTATCCCTACACGACCCCGTCATCTCCTGGTCTAGTCGACGTCTGTCGGGGTGGTCGCGGAAGTGCCAGGGTAGGTGTTTGGGTGTTTCCGTTGGCTCGACCTCGGTGGAGAGTCCAGACAGTGCGCCCGCCGTGCCCATTCCCCCCGAATACAGGGACTTGGCTACGGTTTTCTCCAAAGCCAAGGCTGCTGTGTTGCCACCACACCGGCTGGGGGATTGTGCGATAGACCTCGTTGACGGAGCCGCACTCCCGAAGGGTCACGTGTATCCACTGTCTCGCACCGAAACGGAGACTATGAACGCCTACGTTACGGAAGCGTTGGAACAGGGATACATTAGGCCCTCCAAGTCACAGGTCTCCTCGAGTTTCTTTTTTGTGAAAAAGAAGGACGGTGGTTTGCGCCCGTGCATCGATTACCGGGCGCTGAACAAGATCACCATTCCGTTCCGCTACCCTCTCCCTTTGATCTCTGCGGAGGTGGAGAGGATGCACGGGGCCCGCTTTTTCACTAAATTAGACCTCAGGAGTGCCTATAACCTGGTGCGTATCCGGGAAGGAGACGAGTGGAAAACCGCTTTTAGTACCACATCTGGCCATTACGAGTATTTAGTGATGCCGTACGGGTTGATGAATGCTCCTTCAGTCTTCCAGTCCTTCGTCAACGACGTATTCCGGGACTTGTTGTGCGAAGGAGTGGTAGTGTATATTGATGACATCTTGATATTCACTGCTACCCGCGCCAAACATGTCTCGTTAGTGCGCAGAGTGCTGGCTCGACTGCTGGAGCATGACCTGTACGTGAAAGCCGAGAAGTGTCTGTTTTTCCAGTCGTCTGTGTCCTTCCTGGGATATCGCTTTTCCAGCACAGGTGTGGCTATGGAGGAGCCTCACATTGACGCCGTGCGTAATTGGCCGACCCCAACCACGGTCAAGGACGTGCAACGTTTCTTAGGCTTCTCTAATTACTACAGGAGGTTTATCCGGGGCTTTAGCCAGGTCGCGGCTCCGATCACCTCCCTTCTGAAGGGGGGGGGCGACCCGGTTGAGGTGGACCGTGGACGCGGAGCGGGCGTTTGTGGAACTGAAACACCGTTTCACCACCGCTCCGGTCCTGGCCCATCCCGACCCGTCGCTCCAGTTCATCGTGGAGGTGGACGCGTCCGATTGTGGGCTCGGTGCCATCCTCTCCCAGCGGACGGGGTGTCGTAACACGCTCCGTCCCTGTGCCTTCTTCTCCCAGAAGCTCAGTGCGGCGGAGCGGAACTACGACATCGGTGATCGTGAGCTGCTGGCCGTGGTTCGAGCTCTGTCGGCGTGGAGGCACTGGTTAGAGGGGGCTAAACACCCTTTCCTCGTCTGGACTGACCACCGGAACCTGGAGTACATGCGGGCAGCGAGGAGGCTGACCCCTCGCCAGGCAAGGTGGGCTATGTTCTTCACCCGGTTTGTGTTTACTCTCACTTACAGGCCGGGGAGTAAGAACGTCGGGGCTGACGCGCTGTCCCGCCAGCATGACACGGAGGAGAGGCCTGTGGATGATGCTCCCGTGCTCCCGGAGTCATGCATCGTGGCACCGGTGGTATGGGAACTGGACGCGGACATCGCCCGAGCGCAGCGCGACGAGCCCTCTCCGCCCACATGCCCTGAGGGCCGTACGTATGTGCCGGCGTCTGTCCGTGACCGCCTCATCTACTGGGCGCATACATCTCCCTCCTCCGGTCATCCTGGCATCGGGCCAACAGTGCGCGCCCTGGCCGGTAAGTACTGGTGGCCCACTTTAGCCAAGGACGTGAGGGTATACGTCTCTTCCTGCTCGGTGTGCGCCCAGAGTAAGGCACCCCGGCACCTACCTGTGGGCAAGTTGCACCCCTTGCCCATTCCACAACGACCATGGTCCCACCTTTCTGTTGATTTTTTGACTGATCTCCCCCCTTCCCAGGGCCATACCACCATCCTGGTCGTTGTGGATCGGTTCTCGAAGTCCTGCCGCCTCTTGCCCCTGCCCGGCCTTCCTACTGCCCTACAGACCGCGGAGGCCCTGTTTACACACGTCTTCCGGCACTATGGGGTGCCCGAGGACATCGTGTCTGACCGGGGTCCCCAATTCACGTCTAGGGTGTGGAAGGCATTTATGCAGCACCTGGGGATCTCGGTCAGCCTGACCTCGGGCTACCATCCCCAGTCCAACGGGCAGGTGGAACGGGTCAATCAAGAAGTGGGTAGGTTCCTCCGGTCCTACTGCCAGGACCGGCCGGGGGAGTGGGCAGAGTTTCTGCCGTGGGCGGAATACGCACTGAATTCTCTGCACCACTCCTCCACGGGAGTGACGCCTTTCCAGTGCGTCCTGGGCTACCAGCCGGTCCTGGCGCCGTGGACGCCGAGCCAGACCGGTACCCCTGCGGTGGACGACTGGTTCCGGCGGGCAGCGGGCACATGGGAGGCAGTACAATCCCGCCTCCGGCTCGCTGTCCGCCGTCAAAAGACCTCTGCAGACCGCCACCGCGGGGAGGCCCCGGTGTATCGGCCGGGCGACCGGGTCTGGCTCTCGTCCAGGGACCTGCCCCTCCGCCTGCCCTGCCGGAAGCTGGCCCCGCGGTTTGTGGGGCCTTTTAAAGTCCTGAGGAGAGTCAACGAGGTGACATATCGGTTGCGCCTTCCCCCCGACTACCGTATTAACCCCTCGTTTCATGTGTCTCTCCTCAGGCCGGTGGTGGATGGTCCCCTCCAGGGGTGTGAGGTGCGGGAGGTGCCCCCTCCCCCTCTGGACATCGAGGGGGCCCCGGCGTACTCTGTCCGCTCCATCGTCGACTCGAGGCGCCGGGCGGGGGGCCTCCAGTACCTCGTGGAGTGGGAGGGGTACGGCCCGGAGGAGCGGAGCTGGGTTCCGGTGAAGGACGTCCTGGCTCCCGTCCTTGTCCGCGACTTCCATCAGCGTCGGCCGGACCGCCCTGCTCCGCGCCCCCCGGGTCGGCCCCGAGGCCGGCGTCGTCGCGCGGCTGGGGCCGCGCGTCAGGGGGGGGGTACTGTGACAACTGCGACCTCTGCTGGTTCACCTCCCCCTGCAGTGGGCGGGCCCCAGCGGTCGACGTCACCGGCCTTCTGACACCACCGTCTCATCATACATTTCACCTGTGTCTCGTTTAGTGCACCTGTTCCTCATCATCGCTGTTTCCCCCGGTATATATGTTCCCTCTGCTCCCCCTGTCTTTGTGTGTGATTGTCTCTGATTACTAAAGAGCTGTACGACGCTTCGTCACCTGTATAGACATATCTTGTATTGGTTCGTGAGGATACCATTAAAAAGATCCTTCCACCACGCCTTCTCCTGCTCCTCCTTGTCCAAACCCCGAAGACGTGACATCAGGTCTGGCCTCTGGCTGGGCCATTCCAAAACATAAATCTTCTTCTGGTGAAGCCATGCTTTTGTGGATTTGGATGTGTTGGGTTGTTGTCATGCTGAAAGGTGAACCTCCTCTTCATCTTCAGGTTTCTAACGGACGCCTGAACGTTTTGTGCCAAAACCAGCTGAAGAAAAACAGCCCCAAAGCATGATGCTGCCACCACCATACTTCACTGTGGGTATGGTGTTCTTTGGGTGATGTGCAGTGTTGTTTTTGCGCCAAACATACCTTTTGGAATTCAACTGTGGTTTCATCAGACAATAACACATTTTTCAGCCGGGCTTCTGTTGTGCCATATTTTCTCCACTTGATGATGAATATCTTCACTGTGTTCCATGGTATATCTAACGCTTTGGAAATGATGTTGTACCCTTCGCCTGACTGATATCATTCAACAATGAGATCTCTCTGATGTTTTGGAAGCTCTCTGCGGACCATGGCTTTTGCTCTGAGATGCAACTAAGAAAATGTCAAGAAAATCCTACTAGAAGAGCTGAACTTTATTTGTGATTAATCAGAGTCACTTTAACCCTTGGTAGCCTATGGGGCTTTCGGCCGGATTTCACTACTGGGACATTTTGGGTCCTAGATTCATTTCTGTAACAGATACAACCTATTATGATGTATCCTTGTAATAGCAACCCCTCTGGCTACAATAAAAACACATAAAAACAGACTTCTGGGTCACTATTTATAAAACTCATCTGTTTGAAAGGCAAAAAAGATTGTTTTTTTAAAGCATTATGAGATTTTGTGTCAATGGTATTTCCTCATACTTTCATGCCTTTACTATCAAATTACAATGTAATTTGGTTGAAAATAATGAAATAATTATATAATAGAAGGTAAAAAATATAGGCACCCCCAAAAAATTTGGTTCTTCTACCTAGAAATAAAACATTATGAAATAAATAAGATTGAATGTATAAACCCTCTTCTTGCATGTAATGACTCAAAACGGCCAGCAGATGGCAGCACTAGATCACTAGTTACGTTTGGACTTATATATTTTATAAACTTAGAAAAATTACCAACTTCTTCCCAAAAACTCAAGAACATCCCCATACTATTTTGACTAAATATTAATTTTTATATCTTATATATAATACAAATGATGTATTATGGTTCAAAACATCATATATAGTGATGTACACGCTTGTAATATTTATTCTGATGTACAAATGAGCCTTTCTAAGATGAATAGGCAATGTCGTTGCCTGGTGAAAAGTTCTCATAGCAACCCAAACTATACAACTATACAACCCATATTATACATGGAAAACCCCAATTATACACGGAACGCTTCAGGAAAGTGGCTACAAATAATATACCATTGGAATCGGACGATTATGGCGAATCTATTTTTTGAAATATTTATGCAAATGAGCACTGTCCGCGGTATCGCGGATGTCGACTATGGATGGTTAAATGATTTGAATGTGATTGTTTAATTCTGAACACAGCCACATTCCCAGTTATAAGAGGGTATGCACACTTATGCAACCAGGTTATTGTAAGGTTTTTATTTTTCATTTTTCCCCCTCGAAGATTTCAGTTTGTTTTTCAATTCAATTGTTCACATTCTAGGACACATTAAAAGTGGAAAAGTTCTGACATGATTTATCTTGGTCACATTCTTTTACATCACAAAAACCTGGCATTTTAACAGGGGTGTGTAGACTTTTTATATCCACTGTATTACCAATTCTCCAAGGGTATGCAAACTTTTGATCACACCTGTATTTCGACGGTGACATATAACTTTTTTAGGCTGTGTGTATTCCCACACACAAGCAGGTTAAAGTGCAGAATGTCAGCTTCCATTTGAGGCTACTTTATCCAAATAGCATAAACCTTTTTGAAATGCCAGCATTCTTCGTCCAAAGTCCCCTCATACAAGCTTCACAGCTGTTTATAACTATGCAGATGTTTTGTTAGTGAATGAACAAGAGAACTTAAGCACAAAGATGCCAAGAGGCACCTCTTTGTCAGGTCCTGGCTGGGGGGCATCTAGGCATCTTTATGTACCTGGAGGACACAGTCAGGGCCTGACTGCAGAGGTGCCTCTTGGCATCTTTGTGCTTATGTTTCATTATCCCCAATCAGAGGCAGCCGCTCCCTATTGCCTTTGATTGGGGATCCTATTTAAGTTGCTTTAATTCTGCTTTAATTTGTTGGTCATTGTTTTGAGTTGGCTGTCTGTTTTGCTACTCTTCATTCAGTGTCGTACTCTCCTTTTGTGGTTATTTCTGTTTGTTTTACTTGGAAGAGATATATTAAAAGGATGTTCCCTATCTCCTGCCTACGCCAAACGGTAGCACACTTGAAAAAAGAAATCAGAATAAATAGATCAAGTATTCCAAAACCTATGGTATGCCAAAATCAGCTGAATGGCATAAAAAAAGAAGAACGCACTGATGTGCTCGGTAGACAAATTATGCTGTAGATCAAGAAAGACCTATACAGTGAATGAACAAAGAATTCTCAGTACCTATTAGGGGTGTTGCGATAATCTGGTATTGTAACATGATATTTTAAAAATTAAATATTGATATGATGTTATTAATACTCATTGTATTCACCAGGCGAAAATGAATTTGTATTTTTTGAAGATGTTTTTTTTTTATATAGCTTATTCATGTCACCTACTATATAGACAAACAATGGATGTGCTTTAACTAAGTATCTGGGCCTATACAATGGAATTTAAATCTACTTGTTAGCCCTACTAGAACTCTCGGGAGAGAGTCACAAAAATGTGCAATTTTTGTAGCTTATTCACTTGGAGAAAATGTATTTTTTCCAAAAACCACTCTCAGTGTTAGGCTTTCCATCCATCCATCTTCTTCCGCTTATCCGGGGCCGGGTCGCGGGGGCAGCAGTCTAAGCAGGGATGCCCAGACTTCCCTCTCCCCAGACACTTCCTCTAGCTCTTCCGGGGGGACACCGAGGCGTTCCCAGGCCAGCCGGGAGACATAGTCCCTCCAGCGTGTCCTAGGTCTTCCCCGGGGTCTCCTCCCGGTGGGACGGGACCGGAACACCTTCCCAGGAAGGCGTTCCGGAGGCATCCGAAAAAGATGCCCAAGCCACCTCAGCTGACCCCTCTCGATGTGGAGGAGCAGCGGCTCTACTCTGAGCTCCTCCCGGGTGACCGAGCTTCTCACCCTATCTCTAAGGGATCGCCCAGCCACCCTGCGGAGAAAACTCATTTCGGCCGCCTGTATCCGGGATCTTGTCCTTTCGGTCATGACCCAAAGCTCATGACCATAGGTGAGAGTAGGAACGTAGATTGACTGGTAAATCGAGAGCTTCGCCTTGCGGCTCAGCTCTTTCTTCACCACGACAGACCGTTACATCGACTGCATTACTGCAGAAGCTGCACCGATCCGTCTGTCAATCTCCCGTTCCATCCTTCCCTCACTCGTGAACAAGACCCCTAGATACTTAAACTCCTCCACTTGAGGCAGGCACTCTCCACCAACCTGAAGTGGGCAAGCCACCCTTTTCCGACTGAGGACCATGGCCTCGGATTTGGAGGTACTGATTTTCATCCCCACCGCTTCACACTCGGCTGCAAACCGTCCCAGTGCATGCTGAAGGTCCTGGTTAGAAGGGGCCAACACGACAACATCATCTGCAAAGAGCAGAGACGAAATCGTGTGGTCCCCAAACCTGACACCCTCCGGCCCCTGGCTGCGCCTAGAAATTCTGTCCATAAAAATTACAAACAGAACCGGTGACAAAGGGCAGCCCTGCCGGAGTCCAACATGCACTGGGAACAAGTCTGACTTACTGCCGGCAATGCGGACCAAGCTCCTGCTTCGGTTGTATAGGGACCTGACAGCCCTTAGCAAAGGACCCAGGACCCCATATTCCCCAAGCACCCTCCACAAGATGCCGCGAGGGACACAGTCGAATGCCTTCTCCAAATCCACAAAACACATGTGGATTGGTTGGGCAAACTCCCATGAACCCTCCAACACCCCGTAGAGGGTATAGAGCTGGTCCAGTGTTCCACGGCCCGGACGAAAACCACACTGTTCCTCCTGAATCCGAGGTTCTACTATCGGCCGTATTCTCCTCTCCAGAACCCTGGCATAGACTTTCCCGGGGAGGCTGAGAAGTGTGATCCCCCTATAGTTGGAACACACCCTCCGGTCCCCCTTCTTAAAAAGAGGGACCACCACCCCGGTCTGCCATCCCAGAGGCACTGTCCCCGACCGCCACGCGATGTTGCACAGGCGTGTCAACCAAGACAGCCCCACAACATCCAGAGACTTGAGGTACTCAGGGCGGATCTCATCCACCCCCGGTGCCTTGCCACCGAGGAGTTTCTTGACCACCTCTGTGACTTCAGCCCGGGTGATGGACGAGTCCACCACTGAGCCCTCATCCTCTGCTTCCTCAATGGAAGACATGTCAGCGGGATTGAGGAGATCCTCGAAGTACTCCTTCCACCGCCCGACGACATCCTCAGTTGAGGTCAACAGCTGCCCACCTCTACTGTAAACAGCGTTGGTAGGGCACTGTTTCCCTCTCCTGAGGCGCCGGATGGTTTGCCAGAATCTCTTCGAGGCCAGCCGATAGTCATTCTCCATGGCCTCACCGAACTCCTCCCAGGCCCGAGTTTTTGCCTCCACAACCACCCGGGCTGCAGCCCGCTTGGCCTGTCGGTACCCGTCAGCTGCCTCAGGAGTCCCACAAGCCAACCAGGCCTGATAGGACTCCTTCTTCAGCTTGACGGCATCCCTTACTTCCGGTGTCCACCACCGGGTTCGGGGATTGCCGCCTCGACAGGCACCGGAGACCTTACGGCCACAGCTCCGAGCGGCCGCTTCCACAATGGCGGTGGAGAACATGGTCCACTCGGACTCAATATCTCCAACCTCCCTCGGGATCCAGTTGAAGCTCTGCCGGAGGTGGGAGTTAAAGATCTCTCTGACAGGAGACTCGGCCAGACGTTCCCAGCAGACCCTTACAGTACGCTTGGGCCTGCCGAGTCTGTCCAGCTTCCTCCCCCGCCATCGGATCCAACTCACCACCAGGTGGTGATCAGTTGACAGCTCCGCCCCTCTCTTCACCCGAGTGTCCAAGACATACGGCCGCAGGTCAGATGAGACGACAACAAAGTCGATCATCGACCTGCGGCCTAGGGTGTCCTGGTGCCACGTGCACTGATGGACACCCTTATGCTTGAACATGGTGTTCGTTATGGACAAACTGTGACTAGCACAGAAGTCCAATAACTGAACACCACTCGGGTTCAGATCAGGGAGGCCGTTCCTCCCAATCACGCCCCTCCAGGTGTCACTGTCGTTGCCCACGTGGGCGTTGAAGTCCCCCAGTAGAACAATAGAGTCCCCAGTCGGAGCACTTTCCAGCACCCCTCCCAGAGACTCCAAGAAGGTCGGGTACTCTGCACTGCCGTTCGGCCCGTAGGCACAAACAACAGTGAGAGACCTATCCCCGACCCGTAGGCGCAGGGAAACGACCCTCTCGTTCACCGGGGTAAACTCCAACACATGGCGGCAGAGCTGGGGAGCTATGAGCAAACCCACACCAGCCCGCCGCCTCTCACCATGGGCAACTCCAGAGTGGTGAAGAGTCCATCCTCTCTCAAGGAGTGTGGTTCCAGAGCCCAAGCCGTGCGTAGAGGTGATCCCGACTACCTCTAATCGGAACCTCTCAACCTCACGCACTAACTCAGGCTCCTTCCCCGCCAGCGAGGTGACATTCCACGTCCCTAGAGCCAGTTTCTGTGTCCAGAGATCGGGTTGTCTAGGCCCCTGCCTTCGACTGCCGCCCGATCCTCTTTGCACCGGCCCCTTATGGTCCCTCCTGTGGGTGGTGAGCCCACGGGAGGGCGGCCCCACGTCACCCGTTCGGGCTGAGCCCGGCCGGGCCCCATGGGGGAAGGCCCGGCCACCAGGCGCTCGCATTCGAGCCCCAACCCCGGGCCTGGCTCCGGGGTGGGGCCCCGGCTGCGCCATACCGGGCGACGTCACGGTACTCAAAATTGTATTCTTCATTAAGGGGTTTTGAACCGCTCTTAGTCTGACCCGTCGCCTAAGACCTGTTTGCCTTGGGAGACCCTACCAGGGGCATATAGCCCCAGACAACATAGCTCCTAGGGTCACTCGGGTACTCAAACCCCTCCACCACGTTAAGGTGGCAGTTCTTGGAGGGGATGTGTGTTAGGCTTTGTGGATCTTTTATCAGTTCACCTGGTTGCCTTTTCACTATCCATAAGTGTAAATGTTCTCTTTGTACGCTTTTATTATTTTATTTGTACAGTTATTGTTACAGACTTTCTCTCAAACTGCCTACATTCATATTTTGAGTATAATTCATTTGCCAAAAAAGAGACAAAACACACAAACATTTTTGAAGATTAATTTGACTGATAGCATTATTAAAATATTCGATAGATACCGCAATAATATCATTATGGTGAATTATTTTGGCCACGATAATCATGTAGTGAAAATCTGATATTGTTACAGTCCTAGTACCTATATAAGTTGCAAACTGCTAGTAGCATAACAAATAGGATAGCCATACCTAAAAGATCCTGGGAAACCTTATACTGTGAATGAAAAAACTGTTTACACTTATTTAAACTTACATTTTCTAAATCTGTTATAAAACAATATTCAAAAAAAATAATACATAAATCTATTTTATCGGGCCGTAGATTGCCTATAGTACTGTACCAGCTTTAGCTTTGTCGCACTTCCATCAGTAACCAACAGTAAAATGTGGAGTAAAATCATTTTATTATGTGAGTTTCTTATGCAATCACTGTCATGAGATATACAGTATCTGTTGTGGAAATTCTTGAACTGATGTATATTTGGTCCTATACATGTATGAATGGGTTACTACTTAAAGGTACTGAGTCCCCATGTTTAGATATTAAAAGGAATGTAGGAGAGGGGGATCTGGTATTTGCCTAGGGGGCATCATTGACTGGTAT
This sequence comes from Esox lucius, assembly GCF_011004845.1. Classification (NCBI taxonomy): domain Eukaryota; kingdom Metazoa; phylum Chordata; class Actinopteri; order Esociformes; family Esocidae; genus Esox; species Esox lucius. The sequence continues at coordinate 5,530,661 of NC_047591.1, forward strand.
CAGCAGATTAAGGGGTTACTTGTAAATCTGCCAATCTGTATAACTCATCAGGGCATCTATTGTCTGTCCGGATTCTGTTAAAGCTCTTTAGAGTTCAAGAAGTTACCCATGTGGGGGAGGACAGCTTGCCCCTTGTGTGAAATCTAGGTATTGACAGAACAAAGGGAATGAGTTTTATTGACAGGACAGCTGGGCAGCAACTTACCACACCCCTTTTAACTGTAATAAATACAGACTGTTCATGTATCTACTTTAGAGACTCCTCGGATGATTATGTTTGTAAGCATTTGACGTGTCTCCATATTTGCAGATAAACTGTTAATTATGCCAAGAGAATTTTGTCTCGGTACTTCCTCCTTTCTGATCGATGAAATTGCCATCACATATCTCACAAAAGTGAGTACACCCCTCACATTTTTCTAAATATTTGAGTATATCTTTTCATGTGACAACACTGAAGAAATGACACTTTGCTACAATGTAAAGTAGTGAGTGCACAGCTTGTATAACAGTGTAAATTTGCTGTCCCCTCAAAATAACACAGCACACAGCCTTAATGTCTAAACCGCTGGCAACAAAAGTATGAACAACCCTAAATGAAAAAGTGTCAATATTTTGTGTGGCCACCATTATTTTCCAGCACTGCCTTAACCCTCTTGGACATGGAGTTCACCAGAGCTTCTCAGGTTGCCACTGGAGTCCTCTTCCACTCCTCCATGATAACATCCCGGAGCTGGTGGATGTTAGAGACCTTGCGTTCCTCCACGTTCCGTTTGAGGATGCCCCACAGATGCACAATAATGTTTAGTTCTGGAGACATGCTTGGCCAATCTATCACCATTACCCTCAGCTTCTTTAGCAAGTCAGTGGTCGTCTTGAAGGTGTGTTTGGGGTCTTAATCGTGTTGGAATACTGTCCGAAGGGAGGGGATCATGCTCTGCTTCATTATGTCACAGTACATGTTGTCATTCATGGTTCCTTCAATGAACTGTAGCTCCCCAGTGCTGGCAGCACTCATGCAGCCCCAGACCACGACAGTCCCACCACCATGCTTGACTGTAGGCAAGACACACTTATCTTTGTACTCCACACCTGGTTGCCGCCACACACGCTTGACACCATCTGAACCAAATAAATGTATCTTGGTCTCATCAGACCACAGGACATGGTTCTAGTAATCCATGTCCTGAGTCTGCTTGTCTTCAGCAAGGGCTTTCTTGTGCATCATCTTTAAAAGAGGCTTCCTTCTGGGAGACGACAACCATGCAGACCAATTTGATGCAGTGTGCAGTGTATGGTCTGAGCACTGACATGCTGACCCCACACCCCTTCAACCTCTGCAGCAATGCTGGCAGCACTACATCTATTTCCCAAGGACAACCTCAGGATATGACGCTGAGCACGTGCACTCAACTTTTCTGGTCGAGCATGGCGAGGCCTGTTCTGAGTGGAACCTGTCCTATTAAACCACTGTATGGTCTTGTCCACCGTGCTGCAGCTCAGTTTCAGGGTATTGGTAATCTTCTTATAGCCTAGGTCATCTTTATGTAGAGCAACAATTATTTTTTTCAGATCCTCAGAGAGTTCTTTGCCATGACGTGCCATGTAGAACTTTGAGTGACTAGTATGAGGGAGTGTGAGAGCGATAACTCCAAATTTAACACACATGCTCCCCATTCACACCTGAGACCTTGTAACACTAACGAGTCACATAAAACCAGGGTGCTTATTGGGCCCAATTTGGACATTTTTACTTTGGGGTGTACTCACTTTTGTTGCCAGCGGTTTAGACATTAATAACTGTTGAGTTATTTTGAGGGGACAGCAAATGTATACTGTTATACAAGCTGTACACTCACTACTTTACATTGTAGCAAAGTGTCATTTCTTCAGTGTTGTCACATGAAAAGATATAATCAAATATTTGCAAAAATGTGAGGGGTGTACTCACTTTTGTGAGATACTGTATATTGGATCTCTGTATGGAAAACCCATAAATTCTTTGTACAAAGCTACCCAACATATTTGATATTTTCCAGTAGAAACAGCCACACAGCACCCATCTTTCTTTGTGGTGGGCCTACGCTGCTATGTGCTGTAGTCGAAGACAAAGTACTGCATGCACAGATGTACAGTATGTTGTCAATTGATTCTGAAATGCTCCTTGTTTCTCTGTTGCCTCATTATATTTCTTTGTGTTGCCTCCATGAATGACTGGTGATGATTATGCAAATGAGGCAGTGGAGCAGCATGGGTAATTATCTCTGCGGAGAATGAGCTTTTGGAAAATCTCTAAAATGCCACAGGGAGAGAGAAGCTGTGTCCCACCTGACATGCTATTCCCATAGGGCTCTGGTCAAAAGTAGTGCACTTTATAGGGAATATGATGGTAATTGGATGGAGACAAAATATGGACCAAAGAGAAGAGATTGAATTTGTGCCTGTGGTGTTTGTTGGAAAAACCTTATTGCAGTGGTTTTCAACTTGTTTTACCTTGTCACCTATTTTCAACCACGTTTTCTTAGTCATCAGTAACCATAGCAATTATATTAGTCACAGGTAAATCATTCTCACCTTTTTCATTGTAAATTATACCACATTGCTTGTTATTGATGAAGAATGTTGGCTGTAGTTGAAAACAAGTGCTGTAGTTGAAGACATCAAAATAAGCTAAAATGCGATGCTAATTGAACTACAGTGGGGAGAACAAGTATTTGATACACTGCCGATTTTGCCAGTTTTCCTACTTACAAAGCATGTAGAGGTCTGTAAATCCAGAAAATTACATTGTATGATTTTTAAATAATGTCACACCCTGATGTGTTTCACCTGTTTTGTCCCCGCCCCTCACCAGGTGTTCCCGGTTCCCTATTAGCCCCGTGTATTTAAACCCTGTTCTCTGTTTGGCAGTTGCCAGATCGTCTTGTCCCGTACAGTCGTTTCCAGCGTTCTATGTGTTCATCAGCCAGTCTACCTGTCCTTCTATTCCCCGGTTACGACCCTTGCCTGTTTTCCGGATTACGAGCCTGCCTGCCCTCTCCTGTACCTTCGACCATCCGAACGCCCGAGAACGAACACTGCCTGTCCCCCACCACGAGCCTGCCTGCCCTATCCTGTACCTTCGACCATCTGATCGCCCGACAACAAACCCTGCCTGTCCCCTACCACGAGCCTGCCTGCCCACTCCTGTACCTTCGACCATCTGAACGCCCGATAACGAACCCTGCCTGTCCACCACTACGAGCCTGCCCACTGCCTGGTTGTTCAATAAATACTTTGGACCGCCCTCCTCTGCCTCTGTGTCCGCATTTGGGTCCCCACCCGTTCATCGTTGTGATAGAACGATCTGGCCATGTCGGACCCAGCGGAGTTGGAACATCTACACAACGCAGTGGCCTGCCAAGGGGTCGTCGTGGGTCGACACGAGGAGGCACTCCACGGCATCGCTGAGGAACTCCGTGAGCAGAGAGTGCGCCAACAGGAGGCCAACGAATGCCTGCTGCGAAGGCTGGAGAGAATAACCCTGGCCCTGCCCGCACAGGTAGCTCCCCACCTGCCTCCTGCCCCGTCTACTCCCGATTTCCCAACGCCCCCCTCGATACCCCAAAGGGAACCTCACTTACCTGCCCCCGAACGGTTCTCTGGTGACTCCAGTTATTGTGTTCCTTTTCTGTCCCAGTGCTCGCGCATCTTCGAGCTCCAGCCGTCCTTGTTCCCTACGGAGAAGTCACGGGTTGCTTACATTATTGCCTTGATGTCCGGGCGGGCCTTGGCCTGGGCCACGCCGATCTGGGACCAACAATTGCCTGTCTGTTACAGCCTAGCAGCCTTTACGGCGGAGGTAAAGAAGGTTTTCGATGCCCCTCTGTCCGGCAGGGAAGCGGCACGCCAGCTCCTACGACTCCGGCAGGGCAACAGTAGCGTGCCGGATTACGCCATCAGATTCCGTACCCTGGCAGCGGAGTGTTCGTGGGGTTCTGAGGCGCTACTCGACACATTCTACAGCGGCTTGTGTGACCCCATCAAGGACGAGCTTGCTGCCCGAGATGTGCCCACGTGTTTGGATGGTCTCGTGTCCATGGCCACTCGAATAGGTAGCCGACTGCGGGAACGGGACCGGGAGAGAGGACACCGTCAACCCGCCCAGGCACTTCCGCATCCCGGCGGGCTGGGCGGTGGAGCGTCACTGGGTCTGACGACACCACCCGAGTCCTTCCGAGACTCAACGAGGTTAACCGAAGCCCCTACACCTGAGCCCATGCAGTTGGGCAGGGCGCGTCTGACTCCGGAGGAGCGTCAACGCCGAATGCTCAGTCACAGCTGTCTCTACTGCGGAGGGCAAGGACATTATGCCGCCAGCTGTCCGTTAAAAGGGACGGGCTCACCCGTAACAGCAGGGATACGGGTGAGTCAGACCAAGACACGGTGGGCACCCACTGCGCGCTTTCCTTTTCCTGCCACCGTTATCTGGGGTTCCCAAACCCTGAGTGTCAACGTTCTTATTGATTCAGGGGCTGATGACTGTTTTATTGACACCTCCCTTCTTGCGCAGTTGGGCATCCCCTCAAGCCCCTTACACCCACCCATAGAGGCCACAGCCCTGGACGGCCGCTCTATTGGGCGGGTGTCTGAGATATCAGTTCCTGTTACCCTGGCCCTATCTGGTAACCACAGTGAGGAGATCCAGTTCCTGCCCTTACGTTCCCCTAATGTTCCCATAGTGTTAGGCCACTCATGGCTTGTGAAACACAACCCCCACATTGACTGGACTACTGGCTCTGTTACAGGTTGGAGCCCCTTTTGTCTGGCACACTGTCTGAAGGCCGCTCCACAGGTTCTGACCAGGGCCGCCCCCCTGTCCACGGACATCGATTTGTCATCCGTCCCAACTGACTACTGGGACTTAAAGGAGGTTTTTGACAAGGCCCGGGCCACCTCCCTACCACCACACCGGCCATACGACTGCGCCATAAACCTCCACCCAGGCACGTCGCCCCCCCGTGGACGCCTGTACTCCCTTTCCGGACCCGAAACAAAGGCCATGGAGGAGTATGTGGGGACTTCCCTCAGGGCCGGGATCATCCGACCGTCTTCCTCTTCTGCTGGTGCTGGGTTTTTCTTTGTGGCCAAGAAGGATAAGACCCTGCGTCCCTGCATAGATTATCGGGGCCTGAATGACATCACGGTGAAGAACCGTTATCCACTCCCTCTGCTTGCCTCCGCATTCGAGATGCTCCAGGGTGCCACGATCTTCTCGACGCTGGACCTCCGCAATGCCTACCACCTGGTACGGATCAGAGAGGGAGATGAGTGGAAGACGGCGTTCAACACCACTAGTGGACACTATGAATACCTGGTAATGCCGTTTGGGCTGACCAACGCTCCGGCTGTCTTTCAGGCTCTGGTAAACGACGTGCTCCGGGACATGATTAACCGCTTTGTTTTCGTGTATCTGGATGACATTTTGATTTACTCCCGCTCTGCCCAGGAACACACCTCCCACGTACGACAGGTCCTTCAGCGGTTATTGGAGAACCGTCTTTTCGTTAAAGCTGAGAAGTGCAAGTTCCACCGCTCCGTCATTCCTTTCCTGGGCTACATAGTGGCTGCGGGTAGCATCCGGATGGACCCCGGCAAGGTCCAAGCCGTCACGGATTGGCCACAGCCCTCTTCACGCCTGGACCTACAGCGCTTCCTTGGCTTTGCCAATTTCTACCGGAGGTTCATCCGGGGTTACAGTGAGTTGGCTGCCCCGCTCACCGCCTTGACCTCCACTAAAGTGTCCTTCCAATGGTCCCCCGCAGCATCCCGTGCCTTCGCGGTCCTCAAGCAGCGCTTCACCTCGGCCCCCATCCTGATTCACCCGGACCCGGCCCGGCAGTTTGTAGTGGAGGTGGACGCCTCCAGCGTCGGTGTAGGGGCCGTTCTGTCACAGAGATCGGACCAGGACCAGAAACTGCACCCCTGTGCTTACCTCTCCCGCCGCCTGACACCTGCTGAGGCCAACTACGACGTGGGCAACAGGGAATTGCTTGCGGTCAAGGCTGCATTGGAGGAGTGGAGACATTGGCTGGAGGGGGCGGAACAGCCCTTTCTCGTTTGGACTGACCACAAGAACCTTGAGTATCTGCGCTCGGCCCGGAGGCTCAATTCCCGCCAAGCCAGATGGGCCCTGTTCTTTGCTCGCTTCCAATTCACCCTCTCCTATCGGCCTGGCTCAAAGAACAGCAAACCGGACGCGCTCTCCCGCGTGTTTGGACCTGCTGCGGACCACCAAGAGCCTGAGCGTGTCCTTCCTGCCTCCTGTCTGGCTACGTCGTTGGTTTGGGGGGTGGAAGAGGCAGTACGGAACGCACAACGGCTAAATCCGGATCCTGGGGGGGGGCCGCCGGGCCGCTTGTTTGTGCCTGACCATGTCCGGTCCAAAGTCCTGGAATGGGGCCACTCCTCGACACTTACCTGCCACCCCGGCGCCCGACGGACCTTGGCCTTCCTCCGTCAACGGTTCTGGTGGCCCACCATGGGGGTGGACGTCCCCGCTTTCGTATCCGCCTGCACGGTGTGTGCCCAAAACAAGACGTCACGCCAAGCCCCAGCCGGTCTCTTGCAACCGCTTCCGGTCCCTCGTCGCCCATGGTCACACATCTCCCTGGACTTCGTCACGGGCCTGCCTCTTTCCGATGGCAACACCGCTATCCTCACGGTGGTGGACCGGTTCACCAAAACGGCACACTTCATCCCCCTGCCCAAGCTGCCATCGGCCAAGGAGACGGCCCAACTGATGGTACAGCACGTCTTCCGAATCCACGGTCTGCCGGTTGACGTCGTCTCCGATCGGGGTCCTCAGTTCACTTCCCAGTTCTGGAGGGCTTTCTGCACCCTCATTGGTTCTTCCCTCAGTCTTTCCTCCGGTTTTCACCCCGAGTCAAACGGCCAATCGGAAAGGGCCAATCAGGACCTGGAGACGGTGTTGCGGTGTCTGGTTTCACACAACCCCGCCACATGGAGCCGGCAACTGGTATGGGTTGAGTATGCCCACAACACCCTACCCTCCTCCGCTACTGGGCTCTCCCCCTTCGAGTGCTCTCTGGGCTACCAGCCTCCGTTGTTCCCGGAGCAGGAGGGGGAGGTCGGGGTTCCATCCGCCCAGTTCTTCGTTCGGCGCTGTCGCCGGACATGGAAGCGGGCCCGTGCGGCCCTTCTGCGCACCAACGGCAGGTACCGTCGACAGGCCGACCGCCGCAGGACCCCAGCACCCCGCTACCGTGTTGGCCAGAGGGTGTGGTTGTCCGCCCGGGACCTGCCCCTTCGTGTGGAGAGCCGCAAGCTGTCTCCCCGCTTCATCGGGCCCTTTCAGATCTCTCGGGTCATCAGCCGTTCGGCTGTTCGCTTAGTGTTGCCCCGCTCCCTCCGTGTCCACCCGACCTTTCACGTGTCTCGTATCAAACCCGTCACTAACTGTCCTTTGTCTCCTCTCCCTAGGCCTGCTCCTCTCCCCCGTCTCGTGGACGGCCACCCAACCTTTTCTGTTCGGCGTCTCCTGGGGGTTCGGGCCCGGGGCCGGGGCTTCCAATACCTGGTTGACTGGGACGGCTACGGGCCGGAGGAGCGCTCCTGGGTGCCGGCTAGGGACATCCTCGACCCGAGCCTCATCGCTGACTTCCATCGTCGGTGTCCCGGTCAGCCGGGTGTGCGCCCGGGTCGGCCGCCAGGTGGCGTCCGTAGGGGGGGGGGTTCTGTCACACCCTGATGTGTTTCACCTGTTTTGTCCCCGCCCCTCACCAGGTGTTCCCGGTTCCCTATTAGCCCCGTGTATTTAAACCCTGTTCTCTGTTTGGCAGTTGCCAGATCGTCTTGTCCCGTACAGTCGTTTCCAGCGTTCTATGTGTTCATCAGCCAGTCTACCTGTCCTTCTATTCCCCGGTTACGACCCTTGCCTGTTTTCCGGATTACGAGCCTGCCTGCCCTCTCCTGTACCTTCGACCATCCGAACGCCCGAGAACGAACACTGCCTGTCCCCCACCACGAGCCTGCCTGCCCTATCCTGTACCTTCGACCATCTGATCGCCCGACAACAAACCCTGCCTGTCCCCTACCACGAGCCTGCCTGCCCACTCCTGTACCTTCGACCATCTGAACGCCCGATAACGAACCCTGCCTGTCCACCACTACGAGCCTGCCCACTGCCTGGTTGTTCAATAAATACTTTGGACCGCCCTCCTCTGCCTCTGTGTCCGCATTTGGGTCCCCACCCGTTCATCGTTGTGATCAATAATTAATTTGCATTTTATTGCAATGTTATACAGTACCTTAACTTTAGACAAAATTAGACCATGCTAGTCATGAAATTGATTTTAGTGTAAAGTTTATATAGTTCAAGTTCAAAGGTTTATTTGTCGTTTGCAATAACAAGTCACAGCAATGAAATGCTTGATTTTCCAATATATATATATATATATATATATATATATATATATATATATACTATCGAAAGTCATTTGCCATGCCTCTCCTGTCATTTTATTTTGAATAAAAGACCAAACATTGTTTCAGTTTACTTGTCATGACAGCTTTATGACCATCCCGTGTCACTTTACTTTAACTGAGAAAATACAGTTTATAACAATACAAAAGAAGCATTATGACCATAATCATAGGAACCAGATAAGCCTATCACCAAGCTGTACATGCCCTTATGTTGGTCATTTGTCACAAAGAGAATGTTATATCCTGCTCCTCAATCTACTACTGCTGTCTTTCCAGTCATAAGAAACAAAGCATTGGGGAAGGTAAATATCTGATATTAATTCATTCTTAATTTTATTGATATATAGCATACATAACAAATTGTAACATAAACATATTGTTTATAAGAAGACTTATGTGAAATTATCACAGAATGGTTTGTAATATTCTGACAAACCTGTGTCGTAACTAGATGTCATAACCAGATGTCATAACCAGTCATAAGAAATATAAATAAAAATTAATAAATAGATAGAAATGTCATAATATTTCTAAATATGTGTCATTACAGTGCTGTGACCATATTATGACAGGATATGATGTTGTCAACTGACATAACATGTTATGACATGGTTATGACAGAGTTATGACCTCATTATTACACTAATAACAAGCAAAAGTGTTACCAAAATTGTTAATGCTTAACTCTGAATCAGTAAACTGACATTTGTTGATCTCAGTCAACCAAAAGTCAGTTAACAACCTGTAGTGTATCAATATGTGTTACGTTTTCGGGGAAATAAACATACTATCATTTTTGAGTCCAAGATTTCGCCACTGTTTGGGCATGTCATTCTAGTTCATAATTTAAGTGCACCACAGTAGTAATATTTACATACAACTGTATTTTTTTGACACCCTGCCATAGTGTGATTACTCTGCAGTTAGAAATTCATAGTGCCAAGTTCTAAAGGTTTTGAACAGATCGTTCATGTGTTTCAACTGATTTTCTTAAGATCAAAACCTCATGTGAATAATTCCTAATGGATCCAAATGAATAGAACCTTCTAGTCCAAAGGTTTTAAATTGTGCCTAAAACTTCTATATAAAAATTTGACTGGGTTATTTAAAAACAGTAGCGACACGTTAAGCATGGTAAAGAACATAGAGTATTTCAGTTGGCTTTCTACACTTTCACCATCCAATGACATGCATGAAGCAAGAGCCCTCACACTGAAAAATTGTGTCTCGTTAGTTTGTGTGTCAGTGTCCATCAAAATTATTCAGAGATAACTTCGACTTCACCTCGCATCAGAGGTTAATTGACCCCAGGCTAGTCTGGCTCTCTCGAACCCCAGCAAGGGTCCTTGCTTGATGGGCATTGCTCCTCTTTGCACTGGTCCCTCAGCGGGAGAGCCAGCTACCGTCTGAGCCAAACTCTCAGCACTCTCTCCCGTCACCTCCCCATGACTCACACACTAATGAGTCATTTATTGGCTACTGGACTAGAGACAAGGCCCCAGGGGAAATGGGGCAAGGCCCCCCTAGTTCATAGAGGGCCCCTTGATCCTGTGCTTCTTGCTTCCCGCCTGTCTGTCTGCACTCCATACCTAAGTGAATGCTGATCCTCAACACTAATATTCCCAATCGGCCCATGTATCTGTGCATCTACACGTTTGTCACAACCAGAATTGATTCAGCATAAATTAGACGTGGAATGTGTCAAATGAACATCCACAAACCTTGACGACCGGCTGTTTGATTGACATTTCATGGGGGACAGATGAATCATGGCAGAGATTGACAGAGAATTTGGACAGCTGCTTGAGGCACAAATAACATATGACAAAACTCAGGAGAAACTCTCAAAATCAATAGACAAACTAGATCTGCAGGTTAAGGATGAAAATCAAAAATGATAAACATCATGAGAAAACCACTTAACAGGAAAGGGTTATTTCCACACTAAACAAATCAGACAAAAGCCTACGGTTTCTTCTGCTATGAAGTGGAATGTTCTTAATTGGTGGATCAGGTAAGATTTTGACTGGGTCATGAGAAACATCAAAATGTTTAATTTGTTGTTGTTGCGGTTGATGGTTATTGAAAAAAATCAGATGGTGATTGGCTGAATTCAAACTACTATTACCAGATGGACGGTGTGTAGAATTATAATGAACATACATTTGTAGTAATTATCAGGGGGAAAAAAGACTGTAATCACAGTATGACAAATATACAGTGGGGAGAACAAGTATTTGATACACAGCTGATTCTGCTGGGTTTCCCACTTACAAAGCATGTACAAGTCTGTAATTTTTATAATATGTACTCTTCAACTGTGAGTGACGGAATCTAAAACAAAAGTCCGGAAAATCACATTGTATGATTTTTAAGAAATTAAAAAGCATCTTCAATGCTTCAATGCTCTTACAAGATCTCGCAATACATGGCCCCATCCATCCTCCCCTCAATAGGGTGCAGTCGTCCTGTCCCCTTTGCAGAAAAGCATCCCCAAAGAATGATGTTTCCACCTCCATGCTTCATGGTTGGGATGGTGTTCTTGGGGTTGTACTCATCCTTCTTCTTCCTCCAAACACGGCGAGTGGAGTTTAGACCAAAAAGCTCTATTTTTGTCTCATCAGACCACATGACCTTCTCCCATTCCTCCTCTGGATCATCCAGGTGGTCATTGGCAAACTTCAGATGGGCCTGGACATGCGCTGGCTTGAGCAGGGGGACCTTGCGTGCGCTGCAGGATTTTAATCCATGACGGCGTAGTGTGTTACTAATGGTTTTCTTTGAGACTGTGGTCCCAGCAATCTTCAGCTCATTGACCAGGTCCTGCCATGTAGTTATGGGCTGATCCCTCACCTTCCTCATGTTCATTGATGCCCCACGAGGTGAGATCTTGCATGGAGCCCCAGACTGAGGGAGATTGACTGTCATCTTGAACTTCTTCCATTTTCTAATAATTGCATCAACAGTTGTTGCCTTCTCACCAAGCTGCTTGCCTATTATACTGTAGCCCATCCCAGCCTTGTGCAGTTCTACAATTATATCCCTGATGTCCTTACACAGCTCTCTGGTCTTGGCCATTGTGGAGAGGTTGGAGTCTGTTTAAATGAGTGTGTGGACAGGTGTCTTTTATACAGGTAACAAGTTCAAACATGTACAGTTAATACAGGTAATGAGTGGAGAACAGGAGGGCTTTTTAAAGAAAAACTAACAGGTCTGTGAGAGCTGGAATTCTTACTGGTTGGTATGTGATCAAATAGGTGATCAAACTTATGTCATGCAATAAAAAGGTGATTTTCTGGATTTTTGTTTTAGATTCTGTCTCTCACAGTTGAAGTGTACCTATGATACAAATTACAGACCTCTACATGCTTTGTAAGTAGGAAAACCTGCAAAATCGGCAGTGTATCAAATACTTGTTCTCCCCACTGTATGTATGACCAGGGGGAAATTGCACAGGGCATTGCTCTATGCGCAACGCCCTCTGGATTTTCTCTAGCGCCCACACCACAGGGGTCAGAATGCAACCGTCTGGCAATATTGGCTCGTCACTGATACGCACCAGGTTGTTCGCTCCCCACATGCATCAATGAGCCTTGGCCGCCCATGCCCCTGTCGCCTTTTTAACCGCTTTTCTTCTTTGGACCACTTTTGATAGGTACTGCCTACTGCAGACCGGGAACACCCCACAAGGGCTTCAGTTTTGTAGATGCTCTGACCCAGTCGTCTAGCCATCACAATTTGGCCCTTGTCAAAGTCACTCAGATCCTAAACTCTTGCCCATTTTTCCTGCTTCTATCACATCTACTTTGAGGACAGAATGTTCACTTGCTGCTTAATATGCCATGAAAACAAGATTATTAGTGTTATTCACTTCACCTGTCAGTGGTCATAATGTTATGGCTGATGTAAATCATCCAGGTAAATTGCTCATTCACATAACAAGCCAAGGCGGAAGGCTCGCATCGCAGAAGGCAATTGGCTGGAACGGGAGGGCTTCATTATCTTACACAACATGTTTATATGGGAAAATACTTTATTATAGTCTTACCTAGTGCAGCTTTAACAAAATTAGGTATTAAAAAGGCTACTGTTTGCTTTTAACGTACAACCTATAGCAATGGAAAGAATGTGTTTATTGTATCCCAAAGAAGTCACACTAAGTACCTGTAGCCCAGTTACAATGAAAGCAAACTAATACACTTCAAAGGCGGGATCCTTACATTCATAGTTTTCAGTCACGTGGTTGCTCTGACAGCCTGGCTGATCAAAACATTGTTGAAACATGGTGGCTAACACTGGGAATTCTATGGTGCTAGTGCACAAGCCAGGCAGATTTTGAGTGTTCAGATCACCTCACAAAACATTCAAAACAAAGGTATGCAAACTCACTGCAAGTCTTAGGTATTTGTCCACCCATATACAGCCTGAGCTGAACTTAGGGGATGTGTACATAGTTATACCTACCAAAATGAAAGTGTACAAAAGTACAGCTATCTGTACATTTGATCATGGTGCAAATGCAATTGTTTGGGAGGTGAAGGAGAAGAAATTATTCATTGTCAAAGTGAAGTTTAGTGCTAATTTACCCAAATTACCGTTGGTTCTATGGGTGGTCAGTGTAGCTTAATGCAGTCAGTGTAACACAGAAACAAATGTTCCAGTAATAATATAAACGTTTTCCCACATCAGGTAAACCATTCCTACTGACTGATGTTTACATTTATTTGATGATCTGAAACATGAAAGTGTGACAAACATGCAAAAAAAATAAAAAATCAGGAAGGGGGCAAACACCTTTTCACACCACTGTAGCTACCAAGAATGTAAACTGTTCAATAACTTTACATTTTTTGAATCTGCTACCTGGCTAACTACCTAGTAATGTTAGCTTTCAAATAGCTAGGTTAGCCTGCACTGTACATTTGTAACGTTACGTTTTAAGCTAGCTGTATGTTAACATGAACATCCAGAATATCCTAAAAAGGGTAATACTGCTCGCTACAAATAAGCTACATAATCATGTTGTGGAAAAATACCAGAAGCTTATCTGCTTACCTTCAATAACTACTGCCAGCCTGGAGCAAAACTGACAAAAAAAATAGTGACATGCTACAGGTCTGTACAAACTCAAATCTTGTGATTGGCGAATAAACCCATCTTTCGATTGCTGGTGGAAATGAAATTTAGTTAACCTGAAAATACATGGAAAAAGTTTACTTTGTTTAGGACTGGTCAATAGAACTGCTTTGAAAATTACTGAACTGCATTTCTTCCAACAAATGCTAGTCAGAGTTGGACCGTAGCACTTACATACATAACTGATGTCAAATATTTATCATCAAAAACAAAAAAACAGACAACCCTTGCACCAAGATCAGGATTGGGAAATACTGTGCTAGGCCTAGTGCATTCTTACTAAAAAGAAAGTTAGTCAAACCATACAGGGTTCCTCGATTCATCCCTTAAGTGGAACTTTTGTTTAATACACTTTTTGCTGAGGGTTCATTATTGGGTTCTTTAAAGAAATCCCTGTATATAGTTCTAAATAGAACACTACTGTATATAAAGGGTTCAAATAAGAAACATTTTATAATCTAAAGGTATATAAAAATGCATTCACTTCAATTAGATCAGGAGCATGGTCATTGCACTATATACACTTGAACCACATTTTTTAAATTGGCCAGTTTTCCTTACCAAGTAGGCCAAGGTCCTTGTTTCACATACAGAATGTAGCCTACATTACATAAAAATATATAGCTATATAAAATGTGCATTTATATTAATTACACTCACCTAAAGGATTATTAGGAACGCCATACTAATACTGTGTTTGACTCCCTTTCACCTTCAGAACTGCCTTAATTCTACGTGGCATTGATTCAACAAGGTGCTGAAAGCATTCTTTAGAAATGTTGGCCCATATTAATAGGATAGCATCTTGCAGTTGATGGACATTTGTGGGATGCACATCCAGAGCACGAAGCTCCCGTTCCACCACATCCCAAAGATGCTCTATTGGGTTGAGATCTGGTGACTGTGGGGGCCATTTCAGTACAGTGAACTCATTGTCATGTTCAAGAAACCAATTTGAAATGATTCGAGCTTTGTGACATGGTGCATTATCCTGCTGGAAGTAGCCATCAGAGGATGGGTACATGGTGGTCATAAAGGGATGGATATGGTCAGAAACAATGCTCAGGTAGGCCGTGGCATTTAAACGATGCCCAATTGGCACTAAGGGGCCTAAAGTGTGCCAAGAAAACATCCCCCACACCATTACACCACCACCAGCAACCTGCACAGTGGTAACAAGGCATGATGGATCCATGTTCTCATTCTGTTTACGCCAAAATCTGACTCTACCATCTGAATGTCTCAACAGAAAATGAGACCAGGCAACATTCTTCCAGTCTTCAACTGTCCAAGTTTGGTGAGCTCGTGCAAATTGTAGCCTCTTTTTCCTATTTGTAGTGGAGTTGAGTGGTACCCGGTGGGGTCTTCTGCTGTTGTAGCCCATCCGCCTCAAGGTTGTGCGTGTTGTGGCTTCACAAATGCTTTGCTGCATACCTCGGTTGTAACAAGTGGTTATTTCAGTCAAAATTGCTCTTCTATCAGCTTGAATCAGTCGGCCCATTCTCCTCTGACCTCTAGCATCAACAAGGCATTTTCTCCCACAGGACTGCTGCATACTGGATGTTTTTCCCTTTTCACACCATTCTTTGTAAACCCTAGAAATGGTTGTGCGTGAAAATCCCAGTAACTGAGCAGATTGTGAAATACTCAGACCGGCCCGTCTGGCACCAAAAACCATGCCACGCTACAAATTGCTTAAATCACCTTTCTTTCCCATTCTGACATTCAGTTTGGAGTGCAGGAGATTGTCTTGACCAGGACCACACCCCTAAATGCATTGAAGCAACTGCCATGTGATTGGTTGATTAGATAATTGCATTAATGAGAAATTGAACAGGTGTTCCTACTAATCCTTTAGGTGAGTGTATATTATATACTATAATGATATAAATTAGAAGTATATAAATGTTTATTTTAAAAAAAGACATCAACTTTCATATACGGAAATCTGGAATGATGTAAGGTTTTGTGATTGATCCCAGTTATTCATTTGTACAGGCAATTTTTGGTGTGTAGGGTTCATGTTAGATATTTGTCCCAGGAGAAGCATCAATACTGTAATCATACAAACCATACAGGCCTACCACCAAGCTGTACATGGACTTATGTTGGTCATTAGTCACAAAGAGGATGTCATGTCCTGCTCCTGAAATCTACTATTGTTGGCATCCCAGTCAAGAGAAACAATGCATTGGGGAAGGTAAATATCTGACATCATTTCATGCATAATTATATTGATATATAGCATTTATAATGAAAAGTATCATAAAAATACTGTTTATAAGAAGACTGGTGTTACAGAATAGTTTAGGTTTTGACAGACTTGCGTAGGTGTCATAACCAGTCATAAAACTACACTTCAAGTGAAGTATTACCATAGTGTTATTTATTTTCCATAGAATATAGTGCAGTTTTATCGCTTCAACAAATGTGTATAAAACATTCATAGATATGGTTGACAATGAGATTAGAAAGAAGTTAGTTACTGTCATTGAATATCTATACTTTTCTATTGATATTAAGCTAATTTCAACATCTGTGCAGACAGACTGCTATAGCTAAACCCAGTTTAAACCACAAGTCTATACCTGCAATGGCAACCACCTAAAAGGACAGATTTACAAATGGTACCGATTTTGATACTCTGCACTTTAGGTAAGCTAACCTTAAGGCCCCTGGGGCCATTACTGTATTATGAATTCACTAAAAAAACATACTGTATGCTTTGTTCATATATAACTTTTTAGTCCCAAAGACACAAATTGCAGACGATGACCGAAAACCCTAACTGTTGATTCAGTGGAAACTTCGAAGAAGTCACATTCCTGCTAAAACAATGGCTGGCAATTTCAGAGAGTTTCAGAGTGGCAAAGTTACCCCTCCAGTCCAAATCACAGTCACTGTAGACAGGAACACAACATAAATCATCTCTTGAAGAGCTGTTCCCCCTGGAAAATACAAGTGCATTTGTCAGTGAGTGCGGTCAGCAGACTTCATAGTTCACCATGGGCAGCCGGCCAGAAAGGCCCTCTCCTCTTTCTCCACCCAGCCCCAAGCCCAGCTCCAGGCCCAGGGTTTTGATGTGCCTGTCAGTGGGCTTATGACATATTCCGTCCGCTCTCCCTTGAATTTTTAATGTGGCGTAATGCCCCAATCAGTGCCAAAAAAAGAAGACTCTTCTTTCTATAATGAGTGCCACAACAAATCACAACACAGACATCACTTCCTCTATTTTCTTAATGAACTTCTGACCCGGCCAACTCCATTACTGAGCCCCCCCCCCAAAAAAACGAAAATCAAAAGATGGAATGTGCCAAAGCCAGTCCTGACTGCAGATTGGTCCTGCTGCTGTTAAAGACGCGTAAAACAAGGATGAGTGGGGAAACGGCTGTGGACGGCATTAGAGTATGTCAGTGAAGGTTTGCGAGAGTCACTGAGGGTCACAAGGCCGTTGGAATGGACCACAATCTGCTGCGCCTGCGTTTTGCTGGGGACAGAGGGACAGGATGAATTCACCCATTTGACGCTCAGCTGGACAGACTCAGACTGTAGGGAAGCCTTTTACACACTGACACGAAAATAAGGGGTTGCCATCGTCTACAGGGTTGTCGCTCACCAACGACCCTCAGTGGTGGCGACGATATCCTGGACACAAACTAAACCATGCTGTTGACTGTTATTAATCCATCAGCCGGTGAATAGTAGAACAAAAGTTGGGACAGGCGTTTTCCCGACTGTGTGGTGACCTCACATGGAAAAACTATTTTATTCCTTCACGTGACAGTTTTTGTTGATTATTGTGGGGTAGGTATTTCTCATGGAAAAAGTGACCATACATTTCTCAGTACCACACATTGGTCTGGTATTACGTATTCGCCATGACTACGAAAAAGCCTTTCTTGTTCTGTTATATTAATTAGTTTCTTTGCAATTGTTCTCTACATCAAAAACAATACCCTCAAATCCAGTGTTTTACTGAAAATGTCAATCACCTACACAATATAAGGCAATGTAAAACACACATGGCAGCAGAATATGGGGCTTTGGAAGGAATGATGGGTGAGTAAGTTAATTAACTGGTCAAAACAATTTTCACAACTTTCCCTATTATATAAACCATATTTGTCTCTGTAGACAATGCAGGAGGGATGTGTGATAAACACTGGTCGGCTAAATATGGTTCTTTCATCCAGCTTAAC
The DNA here is from genome assembly GCF_011004845.1 of Esox lucius. Classification (NCBI taxonomy): domain Eukaryota; kingdom Metazoa; phylum Chordata; class Actinopteri; order Esociformes; family Esocidae; genus Esox; species Esox lucius. The sequence goes on from NC_047591.1 coordinate 5,548,483, forward strand.
TACAAATGGACCTCATTGTCTTCAGAGAAATTCGATTTTCTGCCATTCTGCCTGTACACGCCACTCCTCTCTTGGGTCCGTTGGCACCATGCTGCCCCTTATCAACAGCACTCAGGGTGTGGAATTGGGTTCTAGCACATAGAGAAACCATGAGGGAACAAAAGGAGTGAGAGAAGGGAGGAAAAAAAGAAAGAGAAACAGGTCTACAGTATAATCCTCTTGAGGACCCTCTCGTCCATTCTCCTTATCCCTCCCTCCTCACCTCTCTAACCCAGGCCCCAGCCACCTACACACTCACGCAGCACGAGCATTAGTAGCCAGCCACTAAAGCCAGTGATGGATCTCCCAGTGGGGATGCTTTTATACGCTCTAATTTGCTCCGTTATCTTGTGCTGAGTGCCCTGTACCCAAATAGAGTTGTTTTCATCAGCTGGACGAGATAAAGTACTAGTGTGTGTCTGTGTGTGTTTGTTTGTTTGATATAGAGAGTTGTGGTCCTTCAGCCAGGTCTCTGTATGTGTGTATGTCTGTATGTGTGTTCAGAAGAAAGACAAACTGACACCAGTTTGTTATCAGTGAGGGCATTCAGGTCACTTAGAGGGAGCCGAACCAGGGATGGCCCATTCATTTTCAATGAAACTTAGGCAGACCAGCTGCAAACCTCATCTCTCAGGCACCCATAAGCTGCCACCTATTGGGACTTTATCTCTCAACTGGCTAGCATCACCATCACTGGGAGGGGTAAAAATTACAAACGTCATTAGGTAAATGAGTGTACCCTTTCAAGCAAACCCTCAGGATTGTTGTGGATGTTTAAGAAGAAGTCTTGAAGCTATCTTCAACTCTCTAAATCTGTTGTTTGCGATGAGAAAGCATCATAGATAGAATTGAAAATTTTAATATTAAGGATGGGAGAAAAAGAGAAAAATTGAGATCACGTCTTTAATTAATGAGAAAATTGTCAGAATGTTGGCCCATTTCCATTTTACTCCATATGCTCCTACTGCCCGGCCACTGGGCATCCCCGCGGGGAATTGAAATAACAACCAAATGCTTCAGATTTATACATCGTGTAGGCCATCTGGCTCTTAATTCGATCTGTGGAGTTGCGTTTGGAATGTTCAGCCATTCTCTGTGTACACTACCATTCAAATGTTTAGGGTTACATAGAAATTACATTTTATTTTAAAGAAAAGCTTTTTTTTCATAAAAATATCATAACATTTTTCAGAAATACAGTGTAGACAATAATGTTGTAAATGACCATTGTAACTGGGAATATCTTAATTTTAATGGAATATCTACATAGGCATACAGAGGCCCATTATCAGCAACCATCACTCCTGTATTTTAATGGAACCTTGTGTTGGCAAATCCAAGTTTATCATTTTAAAAGGCTAACTGACCACTAAAAAAAAACATTTGCAATGATGTTAGCACAGCTGAAAACTGTTGCGCTGCTTAATGAAGCAGTTCAACTTCTTTATCTAGAGCTTCAGAAATTGTGGGTTCTATTACAAGCAAATCTTTTGCTAGAAACAAAGAACTGTCTTCTGAAACTTGTCAGTCTATTCTTGTACTGAGAAATGAATGAAATTGCCAAGAAACTGAAGATCTCGTACAATGTTGTGTACTACTCCATTCACAGAACGGCACACAAACTGACTTTAACCAGAATAGAAAGAGCATTGGGAAGCCCCAGTGTACAACTGTGTGGAGAAATACGTTATAGTGTCTAGTTTGAGAAACAGACACCTCACATGTTTTCAATTGGCAGCTTAATTAAATATTACCTGCAAAACACAAGTCTCAATGTCAAGGGAAGAGGTGACTCCAGGATGCTGGCCTTCTAGGCAGAGTTGCAAAAAAAAGACATATCTCAGACTGGACAATGAATAGAAAAGATTAAGATGGGCAAAAGAACACAGACACTGGACAGAGGAAGCTTGGTAAAAAGTGTTATGGACAGACAAATCTAAATTTGAGGTGTTCGGATTAAAAAGAAGAACATCCGTCAGACGAAAACCATTAAGCACGGTGGAGGCAATGTGATGGTCTGGGAGTTCTTTGGTAGTGGTAAAGTGGGATATTTGTACTGGGTAAAAGGGATCTTGAAGAAGGAAGGCTCTCACTCCATTTTGCAACACCATACCATGCCCTGTGGACAGTGCTGGATTGGAGCCAATTTCCTCCTAAACTATGCAAGAACTATTCAGGAAAGAAGCAGTCAGTTGATATTCTGTCTATAACAGAGTTGCCTGCACAGTCACAGGATCTCAACCCTATTGAACTGTTGTGGGAGCAGCTTGACCGTATGGTAAAAAGTGCCTATCAAGCCAATCCAACTTGCCGGAGGTACTTCAGGAAGCATGGGGAGAAATCTCTTCAGATTACAGTACCTCAACAAATTGATAAATAGAATGCTAAAGGTCTGCATGGCTGAAATTGCTGAAAATGGAGGAATCTTTGATGAAAAGACACCATGTAATTTCATTGTGTCACAATGTAATTTCAATTAAAAACTATTATTTCTATTATTTTCGAGAATTTGTTTTAATGGCCTGCCTAAAATTCGTTTCAGGAATGTTTTTGTGGAAAACAAGGAAATTTTTAAGTGACCCCAAACCTTTGAACAATAGTGTATTTGAAACATATGACTTTGTTTCGCAGTATTAAGTGCCGCAACGGATGTGTCATAATGCGCATAAAACCTAGTGTTCAAGCATAAGTTCTCCAGCATTCCAGTTGTTACACCACTGTTTTCCCATAAGGGATTCTAGTACCTCATCAAATAACGTCTGTGTTTTGTGTGGATTTGTCCTGATTATGCATTTGGATGACTTTTCCCAATGTAGCATAATTATACATTTAGAATTGCCTTTTACTTTTTTAGTAGTAGGCTTATTTTAATGATGCGCTACGCATAAACAATGTTTTGCAACGCAAACCAATGTAAATGATATTTGCAATATATCTTTTCCCGAGGTGAAATATATTTCCATTGGTGGTTTTAAAATCCAGATAAATAAAAATTCCACTAGGCTATATTCACACTGTAGCCAAGTGTGGCAAATTATTAGGAGATATGGTTTCTGACTAACCATTAGAAGATGGACTAAAAAATGACAGTAATTAAACTAAATTTTTATTATTACAGACTATTAGCTGAATAATTAAAATAAAGTGACTGTGTGTGTTTGTAGTAGAGACTTTTATATTGTGTCTGTCTTACACTTGGACAAATGGTGGCGGAGCACAGGAACACACAAACGGAGGGCCGAAGGGAAGGGACATCTTCTATTTCTGAAGCAATGCCTTTGGTGTACACCTATGGATGAGATTCTGCATTCTACAATTGGCTATATCTTTTACCTCTGTCTTTCAATGATTAATGTTGACATATCAAATTGGAAAATGTAGTCAGCATTATGATTCTTTAGCGTGTACACCAACTCAAATGAAAATAGTTAACTGACTAACTAGAATCAGATAACAGAGCCATGTTTAAAATATATATATATATATTGTTAAGTTTGAATTCTGACAATTTGTTTTAGTGTGCGTTTCTTATTCATGCTTATGGTGTATGTTACTGCATACACCATACTTTTCCTAAATTGATCAGGTGGACTTTTCTGTTGTTGTTATTGTCATCAGCAGCTGTTTGTGAAGGCACTTCGCATGAAGTAAAAGACTCTGTGTCCTCAGCAGGAAGCTTGGAAAATCCCTGCTCAGTGTGTGCATCCGCAATGCATCATGAGTAAATTGTGACTGACTGATCTACTAATAATTACAACTCCGTATTTATAATGCAGTTTGATCTGGATAGGATGACACCGCTGCCTACATTCCCATTACAGTGACAAGTACATAAAGAAAATTACTCCAGCTTTTATCCCGTATAAACACATTCAGTCACTGCTTTCCTAGTTGTCAGTGTCATTTGTCAGCAGACCTTCCCTTCACATTGATGACCATATACGACATTTTGACAGAGACGCCGGCTTGTGAGTTGACCAGATTCAGCAGTACATGTGGAGGTGTGAGATCACAGTGGGGTGTTGGGTACAGTAACAGCCCGGGGGGAGCTTCACAGTTAGCTTCGTGCCATCACTGGTGGAAATGTTATTGATGCAGACGGAAGAGCAGCAGGTGGCAGGCTTCATCTCAGTCCGTGAGATTGTGATGAAATCGCAAGTCACTACACACTCTGTGTAACCAAGAGCTACAACGGAACACGTTTACGTAGCGTAGACTCATTCTAGTCATTTTAATTCAGATGGAGATGACTAAATACGTCAGTCCCATCTAAACTGTTTCATTCTGTTGTAGTGTGGAAGTGGGAACATGGTCAAATAAGTACTTTATCAATATTTTCCAGTACCTCTCAGATTTAGAAGATCCATCACTACCTTGGGCATTCACCAGGCATGCCCCCACAAAGCTGCCCCCCATTGGCGCCTCATCGGGTATTTAAGAGCTCCCAAGGAGCAGCTGGATTGACCGAAGTGGATGACGCATCCCAGAGAGGGGAGAAGGGGGAATATGGAGAAGGGTGTGTTGGCCGAAAGCAACAACTGCCGCACCAATTCCTCCCCAACCACCTCTGGAAAGCCAGTGTTTTTGTTTCGAATGAAGTTAGTGGTTCATTCATTCACTTGTTTAGAGAGAAAAATCTTCAAAGTGAAGAAACTGAAATACACTGTATTTTGTAACTGAAATTGTATATATGAACACAGCACTTTATTTTTTGCTCACAAGCAATCTGTGGAAAAAGAGTTTAAAAGGTTTTCTGATGATTTGTCCTAATACAAAATGAATCAATTCCTATATAAATGTCTGGAAATATTTCACGTTTCCTGTTACTGTGGGAAAACATTATTTTCCTGTGGTGAGAAACTGGTAAAATGAATATAAGAGATATGGAAATAAAAATAAGTTATGCATTCGTTTCATTAGAAATGTCTATTTCCTTCTTTAAGGAAATAGCACCGGCATGGTAATCAGGAATAGTAATCACCAGTCAGTAGTGGTGATGGACGTGATGCAGCCTGAACTCAATCACCCCACTGGGAGGAAACAGACACTGCCTGGTAATGATTTTTATCCATGGGGATGCCTGGGTCTTCATGTGCTGACATGGAGACACCATGGAGGTTTTCATTCAGTAGAGGATCAGTCAAACAGTATGAATCATAAAGAGTGTGATGATGGACACGGGTTCTGTGGATAGGTGAAAGAGAGAGCTGCTGTATTGTAGCTGTGTGTTTCATTCTATTGAACGTTAGGCCCAAATCAGCCCAACAGGATTGTACTGCTGATGTGTGTAAGCGAGGTCTTGCTGGGCTAACGACCTTGGATATCCTCTTACATTCTGTGTGTGGGTGTGTGCTTCAACTCCAGGTATGACATACAACATCGTTAAAAGCCTGGTGTGTCCTCATTCTTTATACTGAGGATGGCTTGATGCCAACACGTGGTAGACATTTTAATTTTTGTCTTTCATTTGTGTACTTTACTGCAAAATGCACTTAGGGATCATGGTGTCCCAATATGTCATATTTATTTTAGCATTTAAGCATTTTTTGTCATTTTTGACAGTGTGCGTGTTTGTCCCGCAGAGCAACATATGCTTCATTCACATCTTACCAGCGTTATCAAAAGTTCCATGTTCCTAGAGGGAATTTCACTTGAATCAGCCTGCAAAAGGTAAATACAAATAGGAAATTGGGAGAATTGCATTATCTAAGCTGAGCTTGGATATTTCAACCCAGACCTTTTACCTTTTCATCTAGATAACAATTCTGTTTTGGACCGTTGCAGTCTTACTAATATAAATAATGTGTAATTATACAGTCATACTAAGCAAGCTGGCTTGTAATAGGAGTTTTAGATACTGTAGCAATTTTTCAAAAATGCTATATTTGGATTGGTTGAGGAATTGTTTAGAGTTCAAAAGTGCAAACACAATCAAAGTCTGAATTACCACTCCCCTCTTCCTCATTTTCCACAAGCATGTGAAGCCAACCATACCCTTATTGAAATGACCACTACAAATTATTTCGCAGTAAAACGCCCATCGCAAGACACATCCATGAAGCCCATTGGGACTGGACTTTTTAAAGGGGCACATTTCATTATAATAACCTCATCTCATCATCATAGGCTAAGGCCCTTTTGATTACGGGCTGTAACATGTGAGTGTCTTTTTAAAGATAGCTTGCCCCTGGAGCATATCTGACTGGGGACCATAGCGGTCACATTGGGTTGGTACCAAATGGAACCCTATTCACTGTTGACTATAGTCAAAATTAGTGCCCCACATGGAGAATAGAGAACCATTTGAGACGTGGTCTCATTGATAAACTGAGAGTTTTACAAGGAGAGAAGGAGTCATTGTGATGTATTTATTCCTATCGTCCATTAGTAACTCTATATTAACGGCGGCCAGGGATAGACTAGGACTGCAACGGGGTCCAGGACTGGAGACCTGGGTGGATATGAAAGGTAATGAAAACACAAATCTCTGGGCTAATCAATGCAGTCTGTGAGTCCCGGAGAGAAGGAGGAGAAGAGAAAGTGAGAAATGGGATAGTGAAATAGGGGGAGAGAGGAGAGCACAAAGATAGAGAAGGAGCCCAAGTGTATTCTGATTTATCCCTTAGCCAGTGCCATACTTTCCCATTGATAGCAGTGAGGCCGAGCTTTACCTGGGATTAGGTTGAGTGTGGACGTGGAGGTAATGGAGTCAGGGTCAAACGCTGTGCATTTAAAACCTACAGTATGCAAAGATTACTCAAAGAAAGATGCAATGAAGTAATAGCACTCTTAGTGAGGGGCTTAAGTTGGCGGTAGAAAAACACAAAACCTAGAATGATCCATACAGGCGCTTGTGGTTGCAAGAAAGGTGTTAGAGAGTTGACTTAAAAGAGACTGCTCACTCCTTAACCTTGTGGATGGAGATTAATGAGCGGCTTTAGCTGTAATGAACGTTTTCGCACACAACGCTCCCTCCGTCTAATAGAGGAGACTTTCACAATGCCAATTATGTCGTTTGTATTCGGCTTGTGACCACATATCTGTCAGTGAGAGAGAGAGAGAAAGGTTGAATGACCGAAGGAAATTGTACAGTGATGAAATATCAGGGGGATTTGGAAGCCAGCAGTCCTGCACTGTTTCATATGAATGGAACTCCTGGATTTAATGGGTTAGTTCAATGTTTTACATTTTCTGTTTGTGATACGTGTAGATCAAGAAGGAAACCACTCCCTGTGGTCGATTTCGCAGTGCCAGATCAGGCTTAGATCAAAAGCATGCTCACAGAAGATTCTCCACTCTGCCCTTAAGACTTCGCTTAATCCCGTTTCGGAAAACCAGACATACTGCTTTGTTAAAAATTGTCTAATGCTCATGTTGATAAATAAGCTCTGCGGTTCAGACATCAGATTCATCCAGGGACTGTTTGACCACAGTATTCTTAAAGATACCCCTTTTAAAATAAGAGTGTAGAGTACATTAGCAGTGGGCTGCCAGCATTGCTCTTAAAGGCAATTATTGTCAACACTATACGTGCCTGTATCTTTTGATCACAGAACTATTGTCAATTTTGCTCCAAAACCACTGCCTTTTTTTCTCCATGGACAGAATGTATTTCAAAGTTTGGGTCTCTCACGGCCCTGTTCCATCTTGTCATCTATGAAGTGAGTTACAGATTAAAGGCATGAAGTAAAAGAGAACCAATCAATACAAGCGTAATTGGTGGCAGCCACTTACATCTTTTAGTGCTGCCATTGGAAATGGTGGTCCTGACTTTTTCAACAAGAGAGAAGGCAATTTAGTTTCATCTTTAAGAGCTCCATGATCCTTGGAGTGGAGACGTCTTCTTGAGTGAAGTGCATGAACTTTATCACCTCCCATTAAAAGCAAAATACATATTTGATAGTGTTAAAATGAGAGAAGACAGTAATAATGAATGCTCACACAAAGTCATCTGATGCGACTTATAACTTATTTATTTATGAAGGCTATATTTGGTCTTACGCTTCTGATCCCTGATTCACAAGACCAAAATGATGCCCATCTAAAGTGAGTCTTCAGATGTTAATATTTTAACATTTCTTAGATTTTCTCTATTTTTTACAGATTTTTTAATTTTTTAAAGCAATGCAATTTCACTGTATATTTCAGCACAATTAGATTTAACCTGTCATATGATGTGACATGACAGCACAGCCCAGAAACTACTAAATCCATCATAATCATTGAAAAGGAAACATTTCTGTACAGTAGGTACTTAAGTGATTAATTGATCAATATATACAATTGACAGAAAACAAAGAATGAGAGGTCTCAATTTGGTTTTGATGTAACAGGGGATGCTTTATTTAGAGATGGTGGCTTCAGCACACTTCGGTACAAGACATAATTTTAACATCTGAGGAGCTTTCAGTAGTTATCAATCCTAATGGAAAGAAATTGCAACCCGGATGTCTCTGCAGGAGCTGTTTAAATTTTTTATTTCACATTGAGAAATATATTATCTGACAGTTTATGAAATTTAAACCTGTGTTTCAAGGTAAGGTAAGGACAACATGGTCAAGAAAGAAGTACTCAAGAAAGGGAATGTTATATAGGCTTACAATTCTCCTCACATTGCCAGCTATCACTCAATAACATAATAAACCCAAAAGTGATATGTAGTTTTTCTATTTAGTAGGCTATGGTTATAGAAACAACACACATTTCTATTTTATAACCAGCTCACATTAAAGGAATACTGTCACTGCCATGTCAAGTCTAATGTAGAAGAGATCAGACAACCAGGGAATAAATGGATGGCTGGAAGGACAGAAACCCAAAGCGATCCATCTGGTTTGGGAGAAGGGATCAAGAAGATGGCCAGAGGGATGCTGACAGATGTCAGAAGAATTATGGGAAACCTGGTCATTTCTACCCAGCCTCTGTTATGCTCTGAGTGGTGGTGGGTGAATCAGCCCCTTACAGAAGAAAAACCCCAGTTGGCTTCATGAGGGGTCTCACATCTCTAGTCAACCATCGACCTCCAGGACCCCAGCTCCATCCCAAAGCATCTGGTCTCACACTCTCCCTCTCTCAAACCACTTTTCCCTCTGCCCATTCCTTCTGTCGCTGTTTCGTCAGGAACTGGAGTAAATACTGGATGTTCAAACACAAAATGTTGTTTCCTTAAAACAGGGTCACCTCTGGGGCCTGAACTGATCTGGTATGCACTTACAAGTCTGTTCTGTTTGAGTGCAAATGTTGCACAAATCATTTGGATCGTACTCGCCTGATAGGCAGTCGTGGTGTTCGTTTTTAAGATAGTTTAAGCTATTAAAGCAAGGTACTCTAGCAAGCTATGAGTCTAAGAAGCTTAATGACTGAGTAAGGGAGAAAGCCAAGTTAATCTTGTATGTAGCTTAAAAGGGGCCAGGTACTGGAGGGTAAGAAGCACATATCTGCCGAGTACCTCCTCGCAAAGTTAGCATTTTGAGCAGTTGGCATTCTGAACATGCTGCAGGCAGGGGCCCCATGGCTGCCTCTCTCAAACTAACGAGGAAGGGATTCATTCCGCTGGGATTTTTAATTCTGCCAGGCCACGATTAATCCCATCAGCAAACAAAGCAGAGGTCATCTTGTTTTGGAGAACTCCAATTAGATACTAATCAGGGCTAATCAGACAAGCTGCTCACCAGCATCTTGGTGCTTTTCATCAGTAAAGGTCTCTCTGGTGAATTTCCGGCCCTTCGCACACCGCGACCGACCGACACTGTGATCCGGTGTTGAGGGAGGGAGAAGGAGACGAAGGACTAATTAGCAATGCTTTTCATTAGCATTAGTCTGTGCGTGTGACAGCAGCGTCTATCATGTGTGACCTCAACTAGGTACTTTCAGACACACTTGCACTTTGTGTGTCAGTTCATAGCCATGGCTGTTTGTCCCCAGCTCGCCAGAGGGCATAGCACTACAGATGAAAATGAACCCTGGCTCACTATTTGGTATAAATGCCCAGCCAAATATCACCCTGCATTTGAGAGGGAGAGTTTAATAGGTAGTTTTCTGACTAGCAACTTCAGCAGAGATACTGTAAATTAATTGAATATTTTTTACATTGGATGGTTTTTCCCTTTTTGCGAAACCTTACATTACAGTATTCTCTCTGGGTTAAGTACTATACATGTGTTTTTAATTCTACCTTTCTTTCACTCGTGTTAGCTGTTATACACTCGTGTTAGCTGTTATACACTCGTGTTAGCTGCAATACACAAAAGACATCTTGAGAGTTATCGGAGGCCTCCAGTGTACCTTATCTGCTCCAGCAGGCGCCCCCAGCATACCGATTGTCCTTAGGGGAGAACCCCTGATCAAGTAACTCTGGTGAAATGCTGAAGTGACCCACCTGGCATTTTAAATTGAATAGATTGACATGGCTTTGCTTTAACTATTATCTGTAGAAACTGTAAGCTGTAGTGCAGTGAATTAAGAGCATAAACTAAATATCTTCTTAAAGAGCTATGTCAAGAAAATAGGTGATGCGTGATGCTGTATTTATTTGTGAATTAAAAAACAAGAATGTCATGTAATATATCAGGAATTGTGTCATTGGTGTGTGAACCTAAAATATTGTGCTAATACAGTACAGTTTCCAGGGCTAAAATAACAGGTTCTAGGAAACTGAAGTGAAATATGACTGCGACAACCTGGTAGAAATGCAGAAATACCTATAATTATTTTATATCCGCTGAATTATGTTCCAGAATGTAAGAAGGCTGTAATTACCTGTCAATATACTAGTTAGTTAGTAGCTGCTTCACTGATTCAAATAGTTATTTGCCTGGTTCTTACAATGCCCTGTGTAATTATTGGGAATGGGCACATTTCTGCGTACTATAAAGGTTGGATTTTTCATTCAGATATGACAATTTCTATGCATAGTCCCCCGATTTCAGGTGATCTCAAAAGTATTGGGAAAGTTGGCTTCATAGATTCTTCTGTTTGGTTGTGTTCTCATTATTTATCCAGTCATAAGAGAGATGTCCATGTATAGTCCTGATTCTAGGCTTTGAGTTTCTCTTTGGAGGTTCCAGTTGGTGTTTGTCAACATCAGGACCAACAAGGAAAGTCAAGGGAGCCATCATGGGGCTGAAAAACCTTGGACACATAAAATTGCCAAAACCTTAACATTACCAACTACAACAGTTTGGAACATAATTTTAAATAAGGAATGCACTGATGAGGTCAGAAGTAGGCCAAGAAAGGATTTTACAGTGACAGGTCACCATAATGAAGATTAGCAACTGTCTGACAGATTGGAAACTCTCTAGGAAGTAGGCGTGGTTGTGTAAGCCACTAATGCCAGCCGAACTACGGAGGCTACATTGCAAGGTGCAAAAACACTAGTTACCCTCAAAAATAGGCCTGAAAAGTAACTGAAATGAGGGAGCAACTGATCCTAGTTCATAGAGACATTATATTTACTTAATGATTTCAGTTTTGAATTTTTTTCCTAATTTTCCTATTTTTCCTGCTGTCTCTCTCTGGCGTAAAATGGATCTGAACAGGGCAACCAATGTAGTGTTCGAAAATGTTAAATGGATAAATGAATGTATGCCATGGAGTATTGATATAGGTCTCTGTATGTTCTCCTTTTTAAAATTGTGCCAAAATGGTTATGTTCTATGTGAAATCAAACAATTGTTTTCATAAACAATGCATTACCTCACAACATCTGTAACCTTCCACACTTGAGCTACAAGTGTTCTGTTCCAAAACAGCTGAACTACAATGCTGACCAGTGCTAGTAAACTGGAGTTTACTAGCTAGCAACAAACACAATTTACAGACTTTTATAACAATGTTTTGAGAATGTGCAGTCCCCTAATGTGTTAATAAAATTAAATCTAGCTAACTGTCTAAAAAACAGGCCGTCATTCCGGAATGTTATCTGTCAGGGAAAATAACTGACATGGCTGTTTCCAAAAGTATAATAATTGTGCCAATGCTCCGTAGTAGTAGTAATTTCAGTACCTACCAATACTATTCCTGCAGAATTATCAAAATAGCTATTACATACCTACATGCCAGAATTGAGAGTTTAGTCCCTCCAGCCTCTGCCTCTTCTTCCAGTTTCTTTGGGGATGTGGTAGGTTTCTAAAACTGCCCGGCAGATAAGAGCTTGAAAGTCAATGCCGACTGTTGCACACGCCGATTCAGCCTCATTCACAGACACATGAAGGCTCTTGATGGCGTTAGGTAGTAATTAATCCCACTCCTAACATGAGCTACAGTTTTGTAAACAAAACCGGTTGCTGGATAAAGCCTCCTTGCAGACAGATTTGCGTCAGTTTACCAGCAGCTAATACAACTTGTTAGCATTTGTCTTTGTGTTAGTAGTCTATACTAGCCAACCTGAGCTACAGTTTTGTAAACAAAGCCGGTTGCCAGATAAATCCTCCTGGCAGACAGATTTACTAGCAGTTTATACAATTTGCTGTCATTTTTGTGTGCGCTAGTAGTTTATACTAGCAAGAGTGGGCTACAGTTTGTAAACAAAGCCGGTTGCAGGATATATCCTCCTTGCAGACAGATTTGCGTCAGTTTTCTAGCAGCTAATACAACTTGTTGGCATTTTTGTTTGAGCTCGTAGTCTATGCTAGCTAACGTGAGCTACAGTTTTGTACGGATACCGCCTCCCCACACACAGATTCATCTGCGCAGCAGCTGCTTATCCATTTTCCAGAAAGAATGAATAGCAATAACCATTTGCAAACATACTTGTTTTGGCAAAACGAAATCGGCAGAGACTTATAGCAAGATAGCCTGGCCTTCCCGTTTTGGAAAAACTAATATATCATGTAACGCTATATTGTTTGCCCTGTTCACTTCCATTGTAGGCCAGAAAGAGGCTTTAAAAAATTAAATAACAAATTGTTATAATTCCCCCAAAAATATGTCTCTACAGTCCAGGATTATGCTAGATAATGAGAAAAAATGCCCCAGGTTCAAAATAATGAACGTTTCCTTTAAGTTGTGTAATATTCTCACCTGTCCCAATACTTTTGGGCCAGACCTGTTACTTAATTTGTAGTTTAATTTAGGTGTAGATGTATTTTAAAGCAATGTTCTATCATTATGGGTTTACCTGTACTTTCCTCCTTTCTGATCAGTTGTTTAAGTTTAACTTCCTTTGCAGTTCCAATATAATCTATTTTATTAGGTTTGGTGTAATGTCTTGTTTAATTGATGAATTAAGCAAGTAAGCCCTGACTGCTTTTTTCCAACAAGGCTCAGCCTCTAAACGGTGGTTTTTAACCCGAGGCCTCTGTGCCCTGAGTACTGTTAGTTTTCATTTCAGCCAACTAATCAGGGACTGATTTAGATATGGGACACTGGCTGAATGCAATTAATTACCAGGTAAAACAGAAACCTGGCAGTATAAGGTGAGTAGGGAAGGCTCTGTGTTGAGAACTATTTTGTTGAGAACTATTGCTTTATAGGATTTTGCATCCACACAACAGGGAGAAAAGGGTGGAAAACGCCTTGAGCAGTTCAATACAAAAGGAAAGAAAACTGAGTAAGTGGCAGAATGATTCAGTTATTCATTTACAAATACGCAAACATACACACATAATTGTATTTGGTGTAAATGTTGCTGATAGTGAGAGACAATGGACACTACAGGAAACGTAAGTTAAGTTGACAATGATATAACGGTCAACAAATTAGATAATGTCATATGAGCAGTGAGGATATAACATAGGTTTATAGGTCCAGGGAGATGAGTTTTGAGTGCAGTATAGTACAGCTGTTTAGTTCACAGTGTGGAGGTGGCTTCATGTGGTGAGCATAGTCTTATTAGTCTCTTTGGAACAGATGGCATATATAAGAAACTGTTTATAATTGACCTGTACTTCCTGCCGGCCCTCTGCTTGAAGGAGGATAATTTTTTGGAACAGTAGGTGAGAGAGGTCAGAAATTATCGGGCTTGCACACTTTATGTAGGACCCTGATGAGGGCCGTTGGCAGCCTTGCTGCAGACCGTAAAATGTGTGGCAGTTTGCTCTGTAGTGGTCGGATGTAGACCCTAACCTGATGATAATGAAGAACTGAGAATGGTCTATGATTCATATGTGAAGCTGCACAACTATTGACCGGGATGTTAGCTGCAAGTGTATCCGCTGTTGCCCAGTAGCCGCAGCCAGAGTCCCCTGCTGCCCAGGTGCCGCAGCCAGCGCCCCCTGCTGCCCTGGCCGCTCTGCCTTAAACACAAAATATAACCTTTCGTTATATCTCACTCTTTGTATAATTAAACTAAAATGATCCAATGTGCAAACTACTATGTTCAGCAATGTTCTGCTAACTAGCAACAGAACATGCTTGGGCAAAATGTGGAACTTTCACATCTTCTGCAGTTAATCAAAGTATTCATGTACATCATGCAAAAAATTACTTAAAACAGGTAGAACTAATGCTATGTATCCTGGGTGTTTTTTGTATTAGTGACATGCATACACAGACTGTAGTATTAAATCCGAAACTTACAGATGAATGAAGTCATCACGTAACCAAATCATAGGGTGTTTACCATGTAATAGTCAAAGTAAATGTAGATCAATGCAAATTGTATTGGGGAGTGATTAGTTTGAGTATTTGCACTCAGGTAGTTGGCTACAGACACCTGGGTGCAAATATCATTATTGACTACGAACGCTTGGCTGCAAATAGCTGCAGAAATTATAATTTTGGCCTTTTAATGCTATGTGGAAGGCACATTCCATTCTAATGATGTTTGTTTCAAAATTCTGTAGCATACATCTTGGTCATCATGAAAACTTTCATGCACCTTGTCCTGTTCCATCTCACAACCATTACTGACACCTCTGCAGTTTGCCTAAAGAGCTAGCAGGTCTATGGACTACATTATCTACATAAGTATTCAATACCTCGAGAACACAAAAATGTTAGACCCCATCCAGCGTCATCCAGACAGTTGTTTGGGTCAGTTTGAATTTCAATTTATTTGGCTGTCTAGTTGCGTACAATCCGTATAACTGCAGTGGTCGGACTCATCCTAAAACATGTTATAAACAGTCTCTGTGTACAATTCTAAATAACTTTAGAAGAATTGGATATAATTTCTGTTCTGCAAACATCACTATTTGTGCATTTGAAGAAAACAGAGTAGTTACCCTGATCAAAGGTTTACATCCCCTTGAATGTTTGGCCTTGTTACAGACACACAAGGTGACAAACACAGGTGAAAATGGCAATTAAAGGTGAATTTCCCACACCTGTGGCTTTTTAAATTGCAATTAGTGTCTGTGTATAAATAGTAAATGAATTTGTTAGCTCTCATGTGGATGCAGTGAGCAGGCTAGATACTGAGGCATGGGGTGCAGAAAAGAACTGTCAAAAGACCTGTGTAACAAGGTAATAGAACTTTATAAAGATGGAAAAGGATATAAATCATATCCAAAGCCTTGCAAATGCCAGTCAGTACTGTTCAATAACTTATTATGAAGTGGACAATTCTGGGATCTCTTGATACCAAGCCGAGGTCAGGTAGACCAAGAAATGCCACAAAAAAGCCTGGTTACAATATGCCCGACAATACCTTGACACACCTCACAGCTTTTGGGACACTGTAATTTGGAGTGACGAGACCAAAATAGAGCTTTATGGTCACAACCTTTAACGCTATGTTTGTTGAGGGGTCAACAAGGCCTATAGTACCATCCCCACTGTGAAACCTGTTGGTGGCTCACTTATGTTTTGGGGGGGTATGAGCTCTAAAGGCATGGGAAATCTTGTGAAAATTGATGGCAAGATGAATGCAGCATGTTATCAAAAAACACTGGCAGACAATTTGCATTCTTCTGCATGGAAGCTGCGCATGGGACACTCTTGGACTTTCCAGCATGACAATGACCCTAAGTATAAGGCCAAGTTGACCCTACAATGGTTACAACAGAAAAAGGTGAAGGTTCTGGAGTGCCCATCCTGCTCCTGACCTTAATATCATCGAGCCACTCTGGGGAGATCTCAAACCAATAAGATCCAATAAGAAATTAAAGACGTATTGTTCCTGCTCACTCATGTTTTCTTTACAAATGGTACATATATTTCCAATTCTCCAAGGGTATGCATACTTTTGAGCGCAAGTGTAGGTATATCTTCTTTTGCTTGTGTAAAGGTGTAAAGCTAGAGAGTGAAGTCAACACTGTATTAACCTTGATGTCCACTGCCCGTCAAACGTTTTTTTGCATTGACATGCCCTTAAGACACGATATTGTTGTGTAGTTTATTGTAGGGAAGTTTTGAAGCATTTATTTCTTTGTGTTCGGTGCCGGCTGTATTCAGTATGGCTTGTGCACGCAAGAAAAAGCCAAATAATTACCTGGAACTTGGACCAAAACATCTCTTGGGATTATGCTTCAATACTGACTGTAATTGGAAAATTATGTCTTACGTGCTAAAAACTTAAATATCCCTTAACCTAACAACATCTATGACTCATTATCTTGTGTATTACAGCCTTTTCAAATAATAAAAAATAGGCCAATAAATGCAAACACCTTCTATTCTCCTATGCAAAGGCTACTTCTCCTATCCTTGAAACTGAAACAATATTATGTAAAAACTAAATATATTTTTTTTAAACTGAAATTAAATCGAAAGGACTACTTGGGTCTTAAACAAATTCAAAACAACTTTAGATGCAAATACAAATTTACAATCAAATACAAATGTTAACTATAAAAACCTATCAGACACACAGTCCAGGCTACTTAACATGTTAATGCTGCTATTGTTTCAAGTTCTAAAAATGCTTACCCTGCCTTTTTAATTTTACAGATGTGCAGCACTTCACACGTTTCATGTTCACAATAGCACAGATTCTCCTTTGGGGTGTTTATCATTGTTGTACTGTACAGTTGCTTTTAAGAATAGGATTATGAAAAAAAATACTTTGCTGACTTTCCACCGCTTATTTTTATTTCTGTGGTGCTTGCAAAATATGTTGCCTACAAAGTTTATTTCTTAATTTCATTTTTCTTTTCTTTTTTTGTAAACTCCTTTCAAAGGACGCGCACTATGCAACTATCGCCCTAATGCTTAAAAGATTGATTAAAAAGGAATGTTGTAACCTCTTGGCTAACATTGTTTCCAATTAGCATCTAGTTAAGCTATGGAGTAATGCTACCGTGGAATTTCAATTCTCTCCATTGGGGAAAGTCTGGTGTGGAAGAAAGGAAGCCCAGATCCAAATGAGTAAAGAAATGTATTACCCTTCAGAAATACTTGTAATAGGCCTCTGATTCAGAAAATAATCTATTTTTTTAATTATTTCATTTTTAATGGCTAAGGAAAATCTGAAAATGTTGCAATAATGCAACATTGGACTTTAATGGTAGAAACAATGTGGGATAAGTTAACTCAGAAATTATATTAACCCAGGCAGTCCCACCCAGATGAATTCTTCAACAAGTTAAAACCTCTGTGGTACTGCTTATACTAAAACAGACTTGTGGGCACTAAAGGGCTATAAACAGCTCTATGGTTCATGCTTAGTGTAATTATTCTATCACCATCGTGCCTGTAAATGCTGTCTCCTATCCTCACTGTATAGCCACATAGATACATACAGACATTAACCTGCCCTTGTTCTAGCTGTCACAGGAACCTATCGGTGTACCTTCATGTAACTGACAGAGGTCATTAGCTTCTTTATCTGGTTGCTGTTTGTCTACTAGGTTGTCAGACAGTGTTAGCGCAACATTTTGGAACATAAACACGACATTTACACTCTTTAAAAATATTACACTGACCGAAAGAGAAGGGCACAATGAATATTTAAGCAGGGGAAGCACTTTTTAGAGTGGAAGGCCGGGTTGTTTTTAAAAGGCTACTCTGGCTTCCAATTCAGATTGAAGGTATTTGTTTTGTTTTACAAAACAAATTATTGTGGCCTGCTGGATGTCTAGTTTTATATACTTGGCTAATCCTATATCTCGTGTTCATATCAGTAATGGATATGTGAAAATTCCCTGTATTGGACAGTTTTATATACATTTAAACCCACCAAAATAAAGAATGTATACACTATCAAAACTACTTAATATGCAGTTACAATAATCAGTTATGTAAAATTGTAATCGGTTTACCACTATTTTGACCATTTTGAAAGTTGACACTACATTGACATTACTATTTTACTATTTTATTATGTTTAATTTAGCAGGGACATTACCGTGTTCTCCATTTCCATTGTCAGGAAAAGTTATTTTGGCCAGCTGGCAAATATTCACATTGTTAAAAATAAACTTAAATTATGCTACAGACAAATGACTACATACAGATAAATACTTGACAAGTAACACTGCACACCGACAGAGAATGGCACAACAGAGCAACCAAACAAGACAGAAAATCAACATCTACACACCAAACAGAAAGCCAATATACATGGGTAATCACAAGGCTTTGTGTAAGACCTGATTGTCCTTCAGCCGTGTCTTTAGGTGATGTGTGAATGCGCTGTTAAGTGGTGCAGGTATCAGTGTCTAAAGGCAATGTGTTCCAGGAAGCGCTCGCAGAGAAAGCTATCTGGCCGAAAGTACTTGTCCTTAGGGGAACTACACAGTCACCTCTCATGACAAACCGTGTGCATCTGCTGTCATGGTTTTTCTGCTTGATAGAAACACTAAGTTGATGGGTGCAACCAGGCCTTGATTTTGAATACAAGTTATGGGTCTGTGTGTGTCACAATATAAGTCCCAGCGCAGGAGCTCATGGTTAATCAAGGATTTTGCAGTGTTGTTGGCTTTTGGGCAAATCAATCAATCAATCAATCAATCAAATGTATTTATAAAGCCCTTTTTAAATCAGCAGTTGTCACAAAGTGCTTTTACAAAAGAAAAACAAGGAGCAAACAAAAGTAGTGTTGAATTTCAGTGGCTAGGAAAACTCCCTAAGAAGACCAAAATTTAGGAAGAAACCTAGAGAGGAACCAGGCTCAGAGGGGTGACCAGTCCTCTTCTGGCTCTGCCAGGTGAACATATTAAGAGTACAAATTGTAATAATTAATAAATGCATGTTAGTTGAGTCCAGAGTCTATTTAAACCGAGTCCAAGTCAGAAGCATGACCAGATGGACAAGGACAAGGACAACACGGGGGGGGGGTCAGCAGAGTGGCAGCTGAAATCGTCTGGTATCATCTTGATCTGTAACACAACCAGGAGGACTTTGGACAGGGACTGCAACAAAACATTCAAGCCTGGTACTCTGCAGGTGTGGGCCAAGACCTCATGACCTCCTAAGTTTAAAACAGGGCAGGAGTAACCTAGGTGGCAGAGAGCTTAATGTAATGATGGCTCTGTTTAGTAAGATGCATTTTACGGCCTTCGTCCTTGTGTTTCCAAGCTGTTTAAGTGTTTCAGCAGTTGGGTACCTTCAACTGCATCAAAACCACTCACTAAGACGAAACGTAATGGAATAAATCTCTCCTTGCCTTTTTATACCAGGATATGTTACAGAATGCTCAAGTCAAAAGTTTCTTTAAATAATGTTAACCAGGAGATATACATTTTTTCCAAAGTGGTCAGGCCATTTCCTTTTTTAACCAAGGGAGATTGACAGCTATGCTGTTGACATTCTGTATGTATGTGATGACTGTGCAAGCTCCTCTGTTCTGCAGTTTGCCCATTTCCTTCTTAGCAGCACTTGACCGTACAGTATAACTGGGCAGTAGTCCAGGTGTGATAAAACTAAGGCCTGAAGGACTTGTTTGGTCGATTGTGATGTCAAGAAAGCAAAGCGGCGCTTTATCACAGACAGATGTCTCTCCATCTTAGCCACCGCTGAATCTATATACGTTTTGACCATGTCAGCTTGCAATCTAGGGTGACACCCAGCAGTTTAGTCTCCTCCAACTGCTCAATCTCAACATAATTCAGTACTAAAGTGAGATGAGGTTTAAAATATTGTAGCATGACTTGTCCCATATAAAATGCTTGTAGTTTTTGTGGCATTCTAAAACAAATTCAAGAAAGCTCCATTCTAAGTGTTTCAGTTATTTATTTAATAGTTTTAGCTGTATTGAGTTGTACACAGCACACATCGACCTACTGGGCTGTCATTTTGGGTTGCAGAGTTGGTAGGATAGAAGATACATAACAATACTTGCTGTTTGATGCTCAACTGTGGATAATCAGTATTGCTAATTCAATTAAATTTTTGCCCAGGAAAACATGGCACCCGCAATTCAGTTAAAAGCATAAATGCAATACAAGACTGAACGCGATTGAAATGTATCGTCTCCCTCTAACGTTAGTCACCTTATGCCTTCGAATTATCACCATGCCGTCTCGTGGCAGCCCATGAGCACATCCTGGTGCAAATGACCTTCCCCTCCTTCGCTCTGAGATGGCGTATGAAGTAGATTGAAATGGAAATCGTCGGGATAAAATGGATCAATTTTGAAATCCTCTGTTTGATGGAGAAGGCAAGGGGAGGTGGGTGGAGAGAGGGGGAGAGACAGAGAGAGACTGTCGTTGGTCTGGGGTAATATCTTTCGCGGTGGGAAAACAAAGAAAAGATTTGTGTGCTCGACGGGCCAAACACACAGGGGCTGCTGCCGGATTGACAGTTTATTTAAGACGCCATTAACTTTACATACACTGCTTTGAAATGAAATAAATAGCAGGTTACAGACGGAGGCTTGAGACTCCCTGTTTCCCAGTTTACACACACACACACGCACACACACACACATCTCATGACAGTGGCTACAATAGGCTATAATGCATTTTTATGCAGTCTGCATAATAATTACTTTATTGTATCATTGCCTTAACGCTCCGGGTGAGTACATGTGTTTTGTTTGTCATGCTCCCAAGACTATTTGAGGTACAGTGCTGTGCGTACTGGTATTTTGAATTTATCAAGTGCTGCTTCTGTACAGGCTTTTCTCAACGCACTTGAAAAATATTCAAGGTTCTATATATTCTCAGCCTAACGGGCATGGACATCATTTGTACAGATTCCATTCTACTACGGTCGTTAAGTATTTTCATCTCATTTTATCATACATATTTTATGAGCGAAAGTCAGAGTTTCTCGTATGTTTTTTAATGAGCTGATTCATACAAGTTTATTTTGCTTACATATCGGCACTTCGTTGTTACACATCGACAATTCACTGTTGATATACCTGTGTGATCAAATGTGTAACAATTTACTGCTGTTTTGTCTCATTAACTATATTAGGGCCCTCACGTTTTATAAGGCTCTTGACTAAATACAATAAATGGTTTCTCACACTGTCTGTGAACACCACCTAAGTAGCACAAAGCCAATCAGTGGGTGGGATGAAGGGACGCTGGAAGCGCTGAGTCAGCATATGGCAGCCATTTTAGAGCGCCTCTACTTCCAGCTGATTTAAACCTCAGCTGAACCAAGGCTCAACTTTCATTAGCCGTCGTCATTATTCCCCCCTCTCTGTCTGACAGATGGCATTGTGGGATATCGGTTTTTATGGCAGGTCATATTTCATATCCCATTTCTTTTCCCATTTGATGAGAAGTTCTTGGTCCAGTCAAATTCATTTGGCATTTTGAATATTGATTTTTGTCTCTCTTTTCTACCCCTCACCGCCGCTACTTCTGTGGGTCCATCTCGTAATCTTCTCTCCGGCTCTTGGCACTCGCATTGACACAGCGATGCTTGTCTGCCTGATTAAAAGCACGCTAGCATAAAACATATGAATAAATATGAGGACCATGATTCAGAACTCATAGATTTTATCTGATCAGTACACAAATATGCTTCTTATGGTAACTGAGGCCTGCAATTAGTTATACTTCTTGAAATTGTATCAGTACTGAATTACATTTTAATGGTAGAAAATAACCACAGTCATACGTAGGTCATTTTCTTTATAACCAATTCCTTGTATGTTCGTTTTTAACAATTCTATGTTCCTGCTGTCCTATACCCAAGGTCATGTATTATTTCGGTTTCATCATCCTGTGGGCTTTAAAGGGGCCTTATAGTTCCAGTCTGAAATAATTAAAGATGGGGTACTATAGCTCTCTTCTATACCAGGGTCAGATCCACATTGTGCTGCTGGTGACTGTCGTTTCAGTTCCCTGTCATTTCCTCCATGTGGGATTTGTTATAAATGAGGGGATCAGAAGTGTTCGGAGGGCTCTCTCGCTGCCCCTTGCTCCGTCTCTCTCTGTTCAGTTAGGCTGACCTATAAAGCCCTGTACCACCTGTTCAGTCAGGAAGCAGCATTGCTTGAAGTGCTTTTGGGAAATAGGGTACAGTAATGTCACATTAAATATGCAACATTTGACGTAATGAGATGATTGCCATATCAGGGCTTCTAAAGTAGTCTATCTGCCGAACTCGCCACTGCTTAAACGTTCAGCTATTATATTAGAGTTATATTAATAAACACCTTTTAGGGGTGTCTTTCTGGGTACATGTTTATTTCCGTGATGACTTCTACATCTTTAGACACAGGGATATATTCAAACTTTGGTTAAAACAAGGTTTGTATCACATTAGAATAACAAATGCTCATTTCTGAAATCTCTTTCATTAGTCTACTTTGAAAGTTTGTGATGCATGAAGAAACACATTTGTGCCGCACGGCCATCAATGTCCTGGTACAATATTGCAATCTGAGAAGTGATCAAGCATGATATAATGAAAAACGCGCTCAGGACCTCTTCATTTGTTTTTTTAACTGCACTCAACTCAATATGCTACAAGACCTGCTGTCAGTGGGCCAGAACTTTGAAAAGTCGGCATTTCATCGTATCCCTGTTTCAATCTGGATCAATCTAAGGGGGGGATTTTACATGCTGAGAGCATTGCTCTCAGAGATGTGTTACAAGGTTATTGCTTCACCCTGTCTCCCTTTCCAGCAGCTACTGTTGAATCTGCATTAAAAACTATAAGCTGCCTGTTCACTTTCAACGTGCTGTTGTTGTGGAAATTTCTATGCACAATGTATTCTCTCTGAGTAAAGGACTGAGTCCCACTGTTAAGATAGGTACAGGAATGTGTGGGACCTGGTATTTGCATAGGGGACATCTATTGTCTGTCCAGATGCAGATCAATGGGTTTTAGGACAGGATAGGAGAAGATACAGCAAGGGGGCAGTAAGGTCAGTTGGCCCCTTTGGGTAAACATTATTGCAGGAAGGATAAGGTGGGGGAAGATAGCATTTGACGTGTGTGATAGAACAAAGGGAAAGGTGTTTGATTGACATGAAACAGATGGCAGCATCTTACCACACCCCTTCTTCCTATGTAATAAATACTGTCGAAATGATGTTTTTATTTAGAAACTATCCACCGTTACTTTGTAACCTGTATACTTTCTCCTTGCAAGCAAGATTAAAACCGTTTATTGCGCAATTGATTTCTCCTGTCTTACCTACCATTTTCATAGAACTTTGGAATTTTAGAAATTGCCATCACAATTTGGGGGCTCGTCCGGGATCCTAATCCTGATCGGTTTCGAGTCCTTTCCTAACAGGTTAACCGTGCACGGCCAGAGAAAGCTCTGGAATTCTAGTACCGTCCAGAAAAGGCTTATCCTTTGACGGGCTGAGAAAGAGTGCCTGACGGGAGCTGTGACTCGTGCTTGATCAGTACAGGTTTCCTGCGGAAATTGAATTTGGAGGCAAGAACGCAATTCGGTCTAAAAACTTAAAGCTGGACTTTATAGTTTAAAATCTGCAGTAAAAGGTTGGACCTTTTAAAATCTCATTTGTGGGCTGACGAGCTTGACTTCGCTTTCTGGTTGGTTGAGTATAAAGTAGATTTACTGGGTAAATCTGAAACATGGGGACGTGCGACAGTAAATCTTTGCCGGTCTCTCGTGTTTACGCTGGACCGGCAAAAATTATCACTGACGTATATGGTGTTTGGACATGTGAACAATGTTTCTTTGAGCGTTATTAGGTTTTCCGGCGACTGGCTTTTTCATTCGGTGATGGATGCGCGGCCTGTCGGGCTGATTGGAGGTAGATGGCCGTGGTAACGTATGAAAAGTTGTTTGGAAAGCGTAGGCTACGGTGTGTAGACAGTGTGGAGTATATTGATCTGTGTTGTAGTTTTTTTTGCTCAGGTTAGATGGCTCGTTCTCCTCTGATCGCCCGTCACCCCACCCCGCGGAGTTCAGCTGGACCGATAGGTGGGTCTCTTTGGAGGCCCGATCGGGACACTGCATCGTTGGAGTCATAACGTGGCCAAGCTCTGTGGACTTTTTCGTTGTGAACGTGGAAATGCTGTGGGCCGCTGGAGGCCGTTTTCTGCTCCGCTTTGGAAGTGTTGAGCATGTCTACGAGTTTCAAGAAAAGTTCCAAAAGTGGGGAGTTGTATACACCAGGTGTACACACCCGTAATCTCTTTGGCCTTGCCGCGAGTGATTCAACGGGAACACGCAGGAACGCTGAACCGCCTGAGGGAGGGGTGCGGACGGTCAGACAGGGGACCAGAGGGAGCATCAACCGGTGAGATTGTTCCTTAATACAGTTTTCATATGCTTTAGTAAACAATGTGGTTGATGATTTGATGGTTTTGTAGAAATTGATAGATGGATTTGAGTAAGTATGGTGACTAGAAGTTTTTTTGAGTATTGCAGTCAGGGCGGCTGTAGTTAGAAACATGTCGTTTTTGTTCCATGTCCTGACACCAATTCCCGTGCAGCAGTTGGACTGCGTGATGGAGTATAGCGTGCTCCTGTATGTTGATGTTTGAAGTGTGGTGTTTTGGTTAATAGCGACTGTAGTTAGGCCTGACAACCATTCCTATGCTGCTAACCTATTGCGTTGCGATTAGTGCTGGATTATAAGCGGTTGGACTGCTTGAACGTCTGCAATTTAGGTTGGACTTAAATATGCAATTGAGATTGGATCTCATACTTTCCTGTAAATTGCCGCAATTGTTGGTCAGCTTATGGTTTGGATCAGTATGCTACAGAAGTTGTATATGCACGCGCCACATGTGTTTGTTCTGTTTGTGGTCATCATCTAGTAAATGCATTTGTCCATTTTGGTATTCCCTGTGCACGAGGGATCCGATTGGCTGCATTGAGTATTCCTTGATAGAATATTGGATCTCGTTTACCGAGGTTGGTGTTAACTTGGAAGTATTTGTAATCGCAATGTTTCTTCTTGTTTGGTGTGCGTTTGGGCGAACGCTTACATTGCGTTGTTAACATGGTTATTATGCGAGGCCTACTCTTTTGGCTTTTCCCTTTGTGCTGAAATTGTGTTGAAATTGAATTTGCCTGATGGCTGGCACACGTGGGAGTGTTAGCCTGCTAACTTAAGTGTTTAAGAGAATATTGTCCGAAATATAATTAGAGGGATAGCTTGGAAATTGGTATAATGATGATTCTGTGATTTGGTAAAATATGGTCCTGTGGTTTCGTAATGAGGGGTTAAAATAGTGTTTTCTCTCTCCTTGTATGGAGTGGGATGCAGACGATAGCAAAAGTTTTTAGTATTAAGGTAATATGCTGTTTTCCATGAAGACTGGATTCAGCAAATATAGTCATAGCCTGCAAAAGAGGGTGAAATGACTACGGCCCGTTTATTCCCCAAATAGCCAAAGCCAGTTTATTCCCCGTTTAAATAAACCCGTAAAATTAGACGTCCTATTTTAAATGCTAAATTGAGTTTGGTTAAATAAAGGTGTTTTCTAACGATAACTGGGATAATACTTGTGTTTTTAAAACCAACGCATGATACTTGTTCATGGAATTTAAATTCTGGAATGGTACGTTTGTGAACAAATAGGGTATTGATGTAAAGGTGTTTAAGGCTACATTGAGTTTCCTTTGGATTTCTCATTGTACCTTGATTATAGTGACGTCATAAATCTGTTTTCTGCCTGGAGCGCCATTCTTAAGAGTTTCTTAATTTCCACCATAATGTTGACTTGTTGTATAGATAATGATAAGTACATTTTTACAAACTGCGAAAATATTAGATAGGTTGGACTCTAAATCTAAAATCTTAAGTTAACGAACGATGTAGGCTAAATTGAGAGGATGGTCTGGGGACCATAAAGGAACATTTGGCCTTGCTAATGGCTTACCATATATGTGTTGAGCTCAGAGCTTCAGGAAGGGTGGGCAGGTCCACTGGGATGGCTTCCGCCACCCTTAACATTATATCAAGGTAGCATATTACTAAGGGTTAAATTCGAGTGTTCAGCCTGTTCTCACACGTGGTAATTTTACCAACACATGTTCAGTTTTGGGATGATAAAACATTAAGTGAAAGCTGAATAAGTTTTCCTTTTGGTTGCTTTAATGTTTACATTTATGATTTCAAATCAAATTGTAGTATGGGTGAAGACCTTAAGTCATCCAACATTGTTAATTGCTAGTACAAATTTGATGTATTTGCATGAAATATGCGTGAAAGTAGAGATTTTGGCTGACTGGCACTATTTTGAATGACGTAGACTTACATCTAAAATTGAGAAAATTCCCTAGAGTTTAGGAGGTAAATTGAGTCATGATGTTTGTTGGTCTCAAATTAGTTTGGCCGTTCCCTGTGGAAATGCAAATTTTGATTAGCTACTTTGGGAGTTCCTTCACACGAGCGACCGTGTGTGTGGTACAGTTTTTATTTCCTTTGTTTTTCTTATTTTCGGTTGTTTTGGTTGGATATTCAGTTTGCGACATTTACTGAATGCATGTTAGAATTTTCTTTTCATTTTCGGTCCTGTAATGGTTCTGCTTTCAAGCTTGAAGTCATTTTCTGTCTTGAAAGCAGGGGGGGATTGTATGAAATGATTATCTATAGTGGAAAAGAGTTGAACTTAAGAGTTCAAATGAAAAAGAGTTGAACTTAGAGTTCAAAGCAAATTAAATTGGTACTTAAAGAAGTTACGTGAATAATCTAGTTTGTCAAATTGGGTTTTTGAAATGTATGTTTTATGTGAAATCTAACATGGTTATGGTTGAGTAGAATACATCTTGCCATTTTGAAATGGTTTAGCTAAGCAATAACTAATTTGATGGGTGTGTTACTGTTTAGTTAGTTAATATTTGATTAGAAGTAATCATATTAATCTCATGCATTATGTAATAAGTGGGTAAAAACGTGCAGGGAGCACATTTTGTTATTCCTTACATGTTTACAAAATTTTGCCATGGTTTAATTGATATTGAGAAAATAATTCTGCATCAAGTTATATTTCTGGTAAACAAGTTGAGAAGTCTTACATAGTCTAAATTGTAAAGAGAGGTACAGACCCACTGGAGCACTCCACTCACTGACACAAAAAAAACAGTTTGAGATGGATTTTAACTTGTTTGGACTCTTTAGAAGAGAAACAGACATTATCAAAATTGGGTATTCTAATTCTAATTTAAGTTCTGTCCTAGTAAGCAATCATTGGAAAGTTAATGGTTAACAGAGGTTTCTTTGAGGTGAATGAAGAGAAAAAAGGTTGTTTTACTATTGTCAATGCCTAGGGTGTTTCAAGATAACAACAGTGTCCCTTAGTGATAAGGTGACAATCCTCCAAGACCAGGGTCTGTTATCCTTAGGTTAGTAAACCACCCCCCACTCCAGGGAGAGCCCTGTGGTGGTAAAGGAGTAAAAAGGGGGGGTCATGATTTATGACAGGATTTCAGAGTATGTTTGATGTGCTAGGATAATAAGAAGAGATTGAGAAGTTCACACTAAGTTTCATCTTGTAGAGAAATTAGGCTAAATAACAGTTATGTTAGCTGACCTTCAAGTTGGTGTGAAATGTTTGATTTGAAATAAGGTATTTGGTCCTTTATGTGAAACAATGGGTGAATTTGATTGTAGTTCCAATACAACACAATCAGATGTAAATTATATAGGTGAACTGAGAATTGTTCATGAACTACTATTAGAGAATGGTACTTCAATGTAAGTAAACTA